>NC_137004.1:40557469-40924969 GCF_032717465.1 Coenobita brevimanus | reverse complement strand
TTTGATTTCAGAAAGTCATGTACATTGGCTAGTAATGCGTTATAAGGAAAGACTGAGTATCGAATTTGTGGCTGTGTTGTTGTGCTTGTAGTCAGGTTGAACTGGGTTGCAATATTAGGTAAGTGGTTTCCTCCCAAATTAATATTGCTCTGTTTTGCTGTGTTTCCGGAAGTCATGCCTGGTAGTTATCGTGATGAGTTAATGATCATATCGCGTCTGCTGATAGAGCAAAAGCCAGAATTAATACCTGTATTAACCGCTGGGACTGAACTATAGGGTTTCTGTGTCACACTGTGCTGGCGTAATGGGGTTAGTTATATTAATGATGTGTAATTTAGTTGCTGCGTTTGTAGTCCGGTAACCCCCCCCCCCACACACACACTAATGACCAGATAGGGAGAAGGCAGTATAGGAAGAGGATGAGGAAGAAAACGACTATGAAGAGAGAGAGAGGGGGGCGAAGGAAAGGTAGGGAGTTGAAAGAGGGTGAGAGAGTAGAGGAGGGGGGGGAAGGGAGGGAGGCCACTACTCCTACAGGGTAGTGGTTGGATAGACAAGGCGGGAGGAAAAAACATATGTCGGAGGAAATGTAGAGAAAACTGAGGGAGAGGAGGGGAAGGGGCGGAGAGAGTGAAAAGGGGACGGGGAGGGGAAGGGGGAAGTAGCGTTCGAGAGCAGAGAGGGAAAACAGTATTGGAAAATGGTACGATGAAGATATTACCTGTCACAGTAAAGCAGTGAGTATTATGTGAAGGGTTATGTGTATACTGTAGGCTCCCAGGTGGCGCCCTATTAGCACTATACTCCCGCCGCTAGACAGGTAAGAGAGAGAGAGGGAGGGGGGCGGGAGAGGGAGGAGAGGAAAGAAAGAATGTGAGAAGGGACATAAAAGATGATGGAACGAATGGGAGGGGGAAGTAAGAGAGGAATATAGAGGATGATAAAGACGAGAAAGGAAGAAGTAATAGCAAGAAGGATAGAAATACGGATATGGGTGAAGAGTACTGAAGGTGAGACAGAAAATAATAATAACAGTATCGGGGTTCGCACAGGAGGATCACAGTAAGAGGGATAAGGGATCAGGGTAGAATATGAGGTATTAAGGAGGAGCGGGGAGGGGGAGGGGTGTAGAGCGGAAAGAGGGGACGGATGATGAACAGTAATGGACATGGCAGGAAAATGAAAAGTGCAGGAAAGAGGATTACAGGATCAGGTTGGCTGTGTGGTGTAGAGGGACCCAGTTGTGTGCCACGCCATCGTATATATTCGGCTTTGTTGTTATGTAGTACCGTAGGAATTTAAAACGTGCTACTTATATTGGTAATACTCTTCAGTTTTTAATGGCAGCAGCTCAGCCGAGGAAGAACTGACTGACTGAACGGGCTAGAAACTGCAAGAAATCCTTTATAAAATGGACAAAATATTAGTAGTAAAAAAAAAAAATCACGCTGTCATGTTGAAGAAATTCCCCCTTTTTTTTCGTGTTTGGAAGATGATAGATAGATAGAGATGGGGGGGAGGGGAGCACCGGCATGAGTAAGCGAGACTGTGAACCAAGTAAAGAAAGCGAGAAAACTACATGAACAAGTGAGCGACAGGGAGAATTTTAGGAGAAAGAGAGAGAGCCGGGAGGATGGAAATTAACTTGGTGAGAGAGAGAAAAGTCGATGAGCAAACGAGAGTGGGTGAAGTTGGTAAGTAAGAAAATAAGTGAAAATGGATGAGAAATTGCAAAATTAGTGAGCGAGTGAGTGAGTGAGTTGGGTAATTAGTGAAAGTGAGTGGGTGAGTGAAAACGAATGAGTTCCTGGAGAGTTAATAAGAGAGTGAGTGAGAGAGTGGAAATGAGTGAAGAGTTGCATAATTAGCAGGTGGGTGGGTGAGTGAATGAGGAACGTGTGAGAAAGCAGCGTGGATGCGGAGGTAGGTAGGTAGGTAGCTAGGGTGGATGAGGAGCGAATAGAGTTGAGTGAGACCTAAGGAGTAAATCAGAATGAATAAGGATCAGTGAATTTTGCAGAGAGGGTGGTTAATGAGTGAGGCAGAGGGGTTTAGGAGTGAGGTGAGGTGAGGCAAGGGTGGATGAGAAGTGAAGTAGGGTGAGGCAAGACGGATGAGGAGTGATGTGGGGTGAGGCAGGGTGAATGGTTAGTAAGGTAGGGTGAGGCAAGGGTGGATGAGGAGTGAGGTAGGGTGGGTGATGGATGAGGCAGAGTAGGGTGGACAGGTACAGGCCTATATTCCAATATTGGGTGTCAGCGGCCGCCACCCACCTCTCCAGCAAGTTTTACTCTTGTCACCCAATACTTGGTGACGTAAGTATGTACCCAAGGCCTGATACAAGGTTACTGGTCTACTCTGGCTCATGAAAACCATTAGAGGGAAGAAAGATAACTGTAAATAAATACAGATTTTTTATAGCGTCACTACAGGAAGAGATCCATTGACAGGAACATTGGCTCACTCCATCACGCTGTCGTCTTTTATATTATTCCTCTGAACTTGACTCGTCTTAGGAGACACTTTCAAACCTCAGGAGTTAGAAATCGCCTTCATTAACTTCTTCAGTACGAGAAACCTTTCCAAAGTGTAATAAAGCTAGTTGGGCGTTACAGAAATAAAGTAAAAAGGTCAGTGTTGCTTGACAGGTGTTTGACAGCGCTTGGTTAATGTAATAATTGGCGGACTTACTCTGTGTGGCAGGTGTATGTTAAGCGAGTCTGTAAAAACACCAGAAATATGTGCTTATGGTCAGGCTTGTCAACTTTTTATGAGATGGAGCTGGTATTTGGGGGTTTGTATGTGTGAATGATTCCATAAACCATTTCACTGGACATGTTGCTAATAGTTTTCCCGCTTTGCACTTTTTCCTTGTTTCTGGATACCGTACTGTCTCACCTCAACCGTAGTTGGGAAAAAAAGGTCATGATGATGATGATGACAGACTAGTTGTTTAACACAAACATGGATAACTTGGGTAATTCAGGTTCAGTATCCACAAAAGTTGACATTTACAGTATCACATATATCTGCAGTAAGTGCTAATTAACTCTATTTACGACCCACTTTGTATAATCAGTGCTTTCTGTTATGACCAAAAACGGCACATGTTTCCAAAAATGCATGGCTTTTATGTGATAGCTGCTCTTTTGTGAACATATAATTTGCTCCATTAATTCCCAACTCTAGCAACTTTCATCAGTTTCTGCAGTGATAAACAAACTTGGACTTTGTAGGATATAAAATGTGATGAATGAAGACGCTCTTGCTTGATCGGAAAAATTGCTCTTGCATAAACAGCTCCATTTCATTAGCAAAATTTTGATGTGGATGAAAACTGCAGTATTGTATTTAATTTTGATACCAGAGGCAGGGCAGTGTGTTGGAGATTTTTTTTTTTTTGGCCACAAGCGTTCGGCCATAGATTAATACACAGAAATCCCATTACAGTTTATATGAAGATATTATCGCTTATACAACGAAAACATTTACGCAACGTAAAATTCGCAAGCCAAAAATGAACACAAGCATTGCCATTCATGAGTTAACTTTCTCCTTTACGAGCATGTTGTGCCTCACTTAGGTAAACCCCAGCACTTTAAGGTTAGGTGTTGCCTGGGATCCAAGCCAGTGTCACCTCTCTCAGCACTTTAAGGCAGGGTGTTATCTGGTGTCCAACCCAGTCTCATCCACCCCAGCACTTTAAGGCAGGGTGTTATCTGGTGTCCAAACCAGTCTCATCCACCCAGCCTCATGTCACCATAACTCCACCCGGACATACGCAGGCCGCGAGGTGGGGGAGCCGGGTGGAGGGGTGGAAGTTGGGTAATTTATCGTGTAATTTTATAGGGACAGACATAGTGGACGTGTGTGGGTAAACTTGTGTGGGGAAGGAGAGTTTTAAATAGGCATCAGCGTCGCGCTGTGGCCGCTCGGGGACGCTAAGCCTGAGAAATTCGGCAGTGTGTGTACGTCGCGTTTAGGGAGTGTGGGAATTGAAAGTGGCTTGTGTGTGTGTGTGTGTGTGTGTGTGTGTGTGTGTGTGTGTGTGTGTGTGTGTGTGTGTGTGTGTGTGTGTGTGTGTGGAGTTTTTTTACTTCTCTGTTTTGGTTTATTTACTTTCATGTTGCAAATGTTTTTTGTGGTAATTGATTTAGGGAAATTTCTCTCTCTCTCTCTCTCTCTCTCTCTCTCTCTCTCTCTCTCTCTCTCTCTCTCTTTGGACGTTCGCCGTCTGGTGCTTATACAGACTAACGTTTTGCTAGTTTTCTTGTATGTCAGCTGCCATTTACTCCTGCTGACAGTTTGGCCGGTTGACATCTGTGCTGATGGACGGTTTTGCCGGCTGACATTTATTCCGGCGAGAGTAAAGTAGTTAGGATCAAAGTTCACCTGCTATTCCAGTGCGTATACTTAGGGCATGTTCGTCACTGAAGTAGCCAGCCAACGGGAACAGTGTCTCTACTCCCATTATTTGACCCTCACATGACTGACACAGCTTCTTCTTACACTAGAGTTTGAATCTTTGGCAGGCAGGCAGTTGATGTTGAAGTTGCTGTGTTATGGTCTTCGTACTAAAGGTTACATGGAGGTGCCGTGCATACGAGATTGACTATACTCTTGTCTTTACCGCCTCGTTGCAAAAGTGAATTATCGCACATACTACAAGACGATTTAATCCACAGCCTGCAGCGATTTACTGTACAAATGAAGCAAACTAAACTCTCGTCCTTACAACTTCGGTACAACAGCGGTTTACCATACATACCATACAGCTGAATATGTGCCGTTGAGCCAATCGTGAGTGGGATAATCATTGTGACGTTAGATGTAAGTAATAATTCAAGACATTCCAGCTTGTGAGAACATAACCACTTCAGCGTGATGAAGTATTATTTATTTTATTCTTGAGGTCCTCAGAGGATTTCATTCAATTTCAGACAGACCTGTAGTAGTAAGAGAGCTTTATGCTGACTGTATATTAATCCTCTTGTTGGAAAAGTCTCTCAAATGCTGAATAAATTCTCCCGGCGGTAGCAATAATAGAACACAAAATACTCATCAGTGTGAGGTGGAGAAATGAGGGTGTAGCTGAGGGAAGGCGTGTGAGTATCATCTTGAGGGTAAGACTACACCTCCTCACAGTACGGTACAGTAAGCAGCTTAACGCCTTCAACTCGGCAACTTTTATTTTATTTTTGCAGTTTCTAGACATCATCAATTATGTAAGGAGAGATTTTGGGAGTGGATCGGTTAGACATATTTAATGAGGTTGGGCGAGGTAAGTGAGATCGTCTGATATTAGCAAGAATGATATGACTATTATGAGTACTGATATGATTAATAAAACTGATATCACAACATGGCTACAGTTTATGCAAAAGACATCTCTAGACGTGAGAAATTTAGGTATAAATCACACAAGAGGACTTTATATAATCGTGAAGGTAATGTGGCAACTCCTCACCGCCCAGTAAACGGCTTAACGCATCTCTCTTTCACTCTTGCTGTTTCCAGACAGTTTTATTAAGTTTGGGAGAGAGTTTGCGAGTTGGAGGGGTTAGATATTGCCATCATTAACACAGTCACTAAATGTCACCCCAAGCTTTAAAAAAAAAAAAAAAAAAAAAAAAAAAAAAAAAAAAAAAACAGACAATAGGCAAGAATTAAACGTGGAAGATGTCATCGTACTCAAAAGGATAATATTACTGATCCGATGTAAATATATTGAAGACTTTCGTGGAAGTGATAAATCTAGTTATAACTGGTGTTATAACTGGTGTCAGTCTGTCGTAATAATGATGTTGATGGTAATGCGGCAGACTCACCGTACCATAAGCGGCTTGACGCAACACACGCCAAACACGACACTAAATTGTGGCACTGGCAACGCCTCTTCTTGTATAGGTGTGGGTGCAGAGAGAGAGAGAGAGAGAGAGAGAAATAAACCTAAACCGAAACACAAATACAAATCCATCCCCTCACACTTCACACTTAATTTTCGATTTCCGCCAAATTCTGTGATGGCCAAAGGTGTGAGTGGCACTTGTGTTTGTGCTTGACTTTAATTACGGTACGAGTGCAGGTGCGAGGGTGGGGTAATTAGAGAGAGAGAGAGAGGGTGTGTGTTAAGTTTGAAGAGTAATTAACGTGTTGATTAATGTCTGGCATGGGGGAGAGAGACCTGCTTATTGGATTATAGAGAGGTGGGAGTTGAGTGAAAATTAAGAGGATAGGTAGAGGTGAGGGAAGAGGTAGGTGAGTGGATTGTGAGGTAAGGAAGGTAAAGAGATGAGGAAGAGGCCAATAGAAAACGCAGAGAGGTCAGGAAGTCAGACGAAAAAGAGGAGAAATAGTAGAATGGAAAGGTAGGAAGGAGAGAGGGAGATGGGGAAGGAAAAGAGCTGAGGAGAGAGAGAGAGAATTGAGGAGGTAGGGGAAGGAAAGGATTGAAGGGGAAGGGAAGTGATGGGATGGAAACAGAATGGGAGAGACGTTGAGGAAGAAAATGTACGTTTCTCTCTCTCTCTCTCTCTCGGGAAGGTCTACAAAAGGCTTCCCTTAATGACACTTGAAAAAATAGGCTCTTTGATGTTCCTCACCTCCCCCACCGCTACAACACCCCTCCCTCTCACCTCCATCTCCCTTTCCCCCTCACCCTCCCTCTCACCTTCATCTCCCTTTCCCCCCTCACCCTCCCTCTCATCTTCATCTCACCCTCCCTGTCACTCTCCGTCTCATACAGGCTATCCAGTAAGCTCCTCTCACTTTATCCCTCTCTCTCGTCTTCCACAATTTCGTGTCGTTCGTACCGTACCTATGATAAAGACTTGACATAAATAAGAAGGAAATTTGTGTGTGTGTGTGTGTGTGTGTGTGTGTGTGTGTGTGTGTGTGTGTGTGTGTGTCCAAAGTTCCCTCCACACAGATGAAATTAGACCCTCCACCCCCCATCACCTACCTTAACAAACACCCTTCATTTTTATTTTCCTTCCACCCCCACCACCTACCTCCACAAACACCTCATCTTTTTTGCGTCGAGGGAGAATATCTGACTCCTACTTTGTTCCGCCGTAAATCAGAACACTGTTAGGCGTACTTCCCACTGTGGGTCTCGAGGCGGTGAATGGAAGTGAAATGCGATGCCGCCTCCTGAGAGCGGGGGTGGCGGCCACCTTTATGTATGTGCATTTTTTCTCTGCCTCTGCGGGGGTTGTGGCTCTATTCTGTTTCCGATTTCTTTTTGGCTGGCGCTGGAGCATCATGGTGTATATTTATGGCCTTCCGTGAAACATTTGAGGCTTAGGGTTTCTTATTTATGGGAACTGTGTGTGTGTGTGTGTGTGTGTGTGCGTGTGTGTGTGTGTGTGTGTGTGTGTGTGTGTGTGTGTGTGTGTGTGTGTGTGTGTGTAACTGCGTAATCTACACATTTTTCTTTCACTGTTCACAAGATCACAGTACGAATGTTAAAGAATATAATCAGTCCAAAATGCAATTTGTTATGTCGTAGGGGCCCGGGGCTAGGCTGTTCAGTCCTGACATTTAATACAATAACAACCGTAATAACACTTTACAACCCTTTCTGCCCGAGCATCTTGTACCACTGGAAGGCCAAATATACACCATCTCATACACCGCAGTATCATTCCAGTTCCTTCAGAAGCTCTCTTCGTGGTGGTGGTGGTGGGGGAGTTAAGAAATTATTTTACTGCATCGAGAAAAAGTGTGAGAGACTTCGTTCCTGCTCCTCTTCCTCCTCCTCGGCTCGTGTGATCCTGGAGGCTTCAGTGGCCCTGGAGAAGTGTTGGTGATATGAGAGGGAGGGGGAGAGGAGGAGGACTTTGATGGAGGGAGGGAGAAGGGGAGGAGGAGAGCGGCTTTGATATAGGGAGGCGGAGGGGGGGAGGGGGAGGGAGGTTTGGATGTAGTGAGGGGGAGGGGTGGGCCTTTGATGTGTCGCTGGAGACGAGTAAGATGTGCAAGGATCAGTCATCACTCAGCGGGACCCAGTGGTGTGGAAGGCGATGCGGACGTGATATTGCGTTACTGACCTGCCCCAAACTGACACCACCACACCTTTGTAATTACCTGCATATTGGTGAAAGAGTTAACCTGTATTAAGCGATGGAGTGAAAAAGTGTGGACAAGACCCCCAGTATTGGACGTATAATTTCTGAAGCATGTGTTGATGGTAGAGCCTGTCTGAGCTTTGTATAAATGACCTTAAAATATTAGGGGACTACACCTTCCGGCTTCATTATGGCGGTCGTTACTCTCTAGTTATAAGAGAGAGAGAGAGAGAGAGAGAGAGAGAGAGAGAGCTATGACCCCTCCCCACCCTGATGAAGGTTGAGTCGCTAGGTCCTGTGGTAACCCTGGTGGGATTGGTTTTTCGACCCCACATTCCACTTGGCCTTCCAGATGTACCCATGACACACAGGATCAAGACCAGTTACCACCATCACTCTTAGGTCAGGTCATATTAGGTCACCTTAGGTTACATAAGGTTAGATTTGCTTAGGTTGGATATACTTAAAGGAGGGTATGTTAGGCAATGTTCGGTTAGGTTGGTTAGGGTTGGGCTGGGTTAGGTTGGGTTGGTTTAGGTTTAGTTTAGTTTGGTTGGGTTTACATTCAAGTTGTGGAGTAGACCAGTTCCGTCAGGTGAAAACAAACCGTCTTGGGAGCCACCTTAGCCCACACGAATACGTGGCAAGGAAAACAAGGGGAAGCAGCGAGCGTTTGTGTAGATGATGAGGGAAAGGCAGGATAATGGGAAGGGGATGGGAATGTTATTGACGCTTTAGTGGTGATAAAAGGGGAGGGAAAATGGGTCGAGAGAAACAGTTTGTGCAGAGAGAGAGAGAGAGAGAGAGAGAGAGAGAGAGATTGGCCACCATGGATTTGGTGTGGATTTATATCATAGCTTTCTCCCGGCTTTCTCAAGACGGGGAAAAAGAAGAAAATAAATACACGCCGGTGTCTTTACTTGGAACGCAAGTTAGAAAATATATTAGGGAAAAGGAAGGGAGTAAAGAAAGAAGAGAAGGGGAAAATAGAAAGTGTGGAGGGAGAGGAGGGTAGGGAGATAAAAGGTAGAGAGTGGAAAAAGAGAGTGTGGGTAGAGGGGGAGAAAGGGAGAAGGAGGTTAAGTAGAGAGGGAGAGAAAGGGCAGGAGAGGGAGGGTGGAGGGTGGTCAGTGATAGCAGGGGAGAGGCGGGTGGGAAGCAATAAAGATGGGGTGGGGATAAGGGGAGGCGATGTGCGTTATCTGGCGCAGGTGGGGTGACGCGGGGGAAGAGAGGGTGGGGAGGGAGATGAGGGAGGGGTTAAGGGGGAGGGAGGGAGGAAAGGGGGAAAAAAATGAGTGTGAGTTAAGGAGGGTAGACAGAAGTGGGCGTGCAATGGGTTAGGATGGGAGGAATGAGAATATATCTTTGTGGGGGGTTGGGTAGGAGTGGGAGTGTGGTACAGAGGGTGGGGGGGGCAGGGATTGAGTAGGAGTGGGGAGGAGAGGAGTATGGGGAGGGAGTGGGATAGGCAGTGAGAGAGGAGGCAGAATGTGGTTCCGTGGGAGAGTGGATAAGAAAGTAGGTTATGGTGGTATGAGGAAGACGTGCCATAAATACGCCTTATGTTGCCAATACACTGTACTGTATGTGATTGTGGTGTCAGGCATAGACGGGAGTGTGGGCCTAACCGATGAGGGGCAAGGAGGCTAGACAATTATGGGGCTTGTAAAGATTGGATAGGTAAGGATAAAGCAGAAAAACAGGGCTTGAGCTTGTATAGAGGAGCTGCTCGCCAGTGTTAGGTGTATACAAGCCGGCCGTTACAATACATATATACATAAAACCTGTGTATTTCGTAGTTTGCAAATCTGTCTATCTCGTCTATCGCAGCACCACAGTATTCGAAATTCTGCACCGTTTCAGGCTGTTGCCCATCCTCCTGCATATTGCACACGAGTCAACTTCACAAACATTATTTTCCCTTTTTCCACATTCCCTGCAGGCACCCACGAACACAGTCATCTGCAAAAATTTAAAGTGCTGTACAGAGTTCCGCGTAAATATTTCCAAACAAAGCATCATCATCTGCATATATCACGTTTGAATTGCTCTTTCTTTCTATATGTATTGCCATTGAGTTTTTTTCCCCATCGATTTCGTATTTAATTTTCTCACATTCTTTCCCTGTAAATATGGAAACACAGTCGGAACGTTTTTGGAATAATGATATGCAATAACGTTTGGGGGAAAAGACAAAGAGAGGAAGGGAAGGGAAGGGAAACATGGAGAAAGTGTTGGAGGGACTGGGGAGAGAAAGGCATAGTAGGAATAGTAGTAGGAGGGAATGGTAGACAGTGACGGTAGGGAAAGGAAGAAGAGAAAGGAAGAAAAGAGAAGGAAGGAGAGGAAAGGCAAGTGGAATGGGAGGGATGGAGGTTAAAGAAAGGAAAGGAGGTGAAGGGTAGGAAGAAAAATAAAGATAGGGTATTGAAGGAAGGTAGGATGTTAGAGAAAAGAAAGGAAGGGAAAGAAGGAGGTAACAGAGAGGAAGGGTAGCGGGAATGAAGAACTTTAGGGCAAAGTAAGGAAGCGAAGGGCGATATGGAGAAATCTGGGGAGTGGTTGTGGCAGTGTGATTTTTAAGGGGAGGAAAGAACAGTAGGAACGATAGTGAGAGTGAGAAGTTGGAAGAGAAAGGTGAAAAAAGAAGGATTGGGAGAAACACATTGGACAAAGATGAAGTGAAGAATTTAGGGAGATGCCTGAAATGGTAGGTTAAGATAAGGAAGAAGTTATTGGGAAGAAGGTAAAGGGTAGAATATACGATAGTAAGGGACATAGGTGGAATAAGAGGTAAACATAGGGAAGAAGTTAGTGGAAATGGTAGAAAAGTAGAGATATAGACTAGAGTTAAGAGAGAAAATAATGATTAGAGGGGGAAAGACGAAGAGAGGAAGGCAATAGAGGACGGCAGAGAGGAAACACAGTTGGAATAGTAGAGGGAGAGAGACAGAACACACAGATAAGAGAGATAGATTACGTAGTTAGGATGGCGGGAGACGATAAAGTGACAAAGTGAGGAAGGTAAAAAAGGAAAGGAGACACTGGGAGTAATAGAAGGGAGGAATGACAGAGCACATAGACACACGGAGTGCTTTTTCTTTTATGGGTGTAGCTTTGGTCACAGACTTGATAGTACGTTCCCAGAGACCCAGCAGTGCACCTACATCCTCACACACCTTCACATGTCACCACAGTGGGACTAATACCTACCGTTCATACTGGATAAGTAGAATTTAGGAGGTAATGATGATAGGGAGAAAGACGTAGACAGAAAGATATGAAAGGAGAGGAAACACGGCAGGATTAGTATTAGGGTGACAGAGGGACACAGTTGGAATGGCATTAGGGTGAGAGAGATACAGAGAGGAGGCATGAACAATAGGGGGTGAGATTTACGAGACTGTGTGTGGGGCGGTAAGAATGTAGAGGCCGGGGCGGGGAACCATACCGACCGCCATCAGTATCTGGCGGCGGCGGCTGCACCTGTTTTATGTTGTGTTATTTGGCTCACCGGCGTCACTAGTCCCGCCTCACGCCTGACGGGATCACAGGGGACAACCTACCAGCATATGTGGTGTGGCAGGATTTTTTTTTTTTGTTTAGGTCGTTGTTCTTATAGGTAGGATATGTGGATGTGTCTTCCTGTTCAGTTCGTTGTATCCATAATTCTTCAGTTTGTATTCAGAGTAAAGAACATCAGGGCTAATATTTTACAGAGAGGTAATTAAATGAAAGTGAGCCGAAACCAAGATCTACATAGTGTATTTCTAGATGCCAGGACACACTGCTTGAAATCTGAGAGTCAGTAACAGGGGTGTATTAGAGAGAGAGAGAGAGAGAGAGAAAATCTTCCTTACCCTACAGTGACCTACCCACCCAGCACCCCTTCTCCCCCAGCCAGCCGTTCTTGCCGTCAGTGTCCATGGGAGATACAGCGTCAACCTGGACCCGCTGATATAAAACGTGATGAACAGCCCCGGAGCATGTGACCTCTGGCTGTGCGATGGCCCAGGGTGAAGGAGCAGCAGACGGGAGAGGGGAAAAAGGGGGAAGAAAGTGTGGAAGTGGAAAAAGGAGGAAGAAAACACGAGGAGAGACGGAGAGAAGAGATATGGTGTGTGGAGGTAGGAAAAAGAGTATGAAGATATGGTGAGAAGGAGAGAGAGGGAGGAGAAAAAAAGAGCTGAGTACAGTCTTAATAAATAAGGATATGAGAGAGAGAGAGAGAGAGAGAGAGAGAGAGAGAGAGATATGTCGTGTTCTTTGATGTCTCCGTTGAATTTTTTATGTATTGGTTTTCCATCTTAGATCCACCTCACCCGATTTTTTCACTGGATAAAAGAACAAAAAAAAGTTGAAGAAAAAAGAAAGAGGAAATGGAGGGAAAGAAAAAAGAGGAATTTGGGACTGAGATGGAATGACAAGAGAGAAAGGAAGGAGACAGATGAAAAGTAGGAAGAGACAGGAGAATAAGGGGAGGAAAAGAAAAGAGGACAAGAGTGTGGCAGTGGAAAAATATAATAAGTAATTGAATGTGGCAGCAGGGAATGATAAGAATGAGATGAGAAAGAGTCGGAAAAAGGAAGAGTATAGGGAAACAGGGGAAGAAGTGGGGCAAGAGGAGGAAGAAAGTGTGCGAGTTGAAAAATGCAGAGAACAGAATATGATATGGAAAAAACGGAGAGTGGATGGGCATGGAAGAAAAAAAATAAGAATGGACAAAAAGGAAGAAACAATAAAAATGAAAGTGTGGGAAAGAAATGAATAAGAATTGGAGGAAAACCAGGGTATAAGAAAACTGAAAGGGCAGCAGGGGAGAGGTGAAAAAGGTGGTGAGCAAGATGAAGGGCAAGATGAAATGAGGAAGGAAGTAAAAAGTAAACAAATACAGGAGGAGGATGTTGGACAGGGATGAAAATAAAACAGAGGACAAAATTTCTTGTGTCTAAGTAAAAATTATGTTGTTGTCTCCCCCTGTCCCCGCTGGGGCAAGGGGGACGTGTATAAAAAAAGATCTTACCCTTGCAGCTTCAGTGTTTTATATTTACATACATCTTGCTATCCCAGACAGTTTTATTCCATTTAATCCATTGAATATAATGACGTATCTTATTTACATATTCTTCGTAACCTCCGGACTATATTGTTTAACTAAGGAGAAACCTCTAGCATCGAAAGACCCAATAAAAGCCACGAGCGTAGAACCTGGACGTAAGGGGGAGATGATGATGATGATGATGATGATATGGTGGTGGTGGTGGTGGTGGTGGTGTTATGACCCAACCCATTTATTGGTGGGAAATGGGTCAGATTGATGGTAATATGGCGATAACGAACTATGATGAGGACGATGATGATGTTAATGTTTTAGGGTAACAGTATCGTTGTACACAAGTTGTCAGGTCCAGTTTAAGCTTGTCTGTTACTGGAAAAATTAGATACAACTGGCAAGAACCCCACCACTACATCCACCCTAAGGTTGAATAAAATCGTTTGTTAGAAAGAAAAATTCAATTAGTTAACAACCTCTTCATTACAGTACGTCTCATTTAGATGGATTCAAACCGTTTGATACTAACAGAAAAAAAGGAAATTCGTCCTCGAGCGGCAGGGATTAATGCTGGTTGTGGGTCACGGGTTGTTCATTTATTCTGCTCCAGTTCATGTCCGACTTTCCGACCACTATCCTTCTCCCCCTCCCCCTCCCATCCACTTCCCCTCCCCTTCTTCTCCACCTTTATCCCCCCTACCTCCCTCTCCCTTCCATATCCACCTTTATCCCCCTACCTTCCACCTCCCTCTCCCTTTCATCTCCACCTTTATCTACCCAGTCAGGCCTCTCCCAATCACTCCTTATCAGACCCTCCATCAGTTTCCCCCCAGATGCCTCCGCCTCACTCTCCCTGCCTTCCTTCCATCCCAAACTCTTTTCGTCCCTTGAGGCTTTTCCATTTCTGTCCTGCTCGATCTTGGAAACTTAGTATTTTGTTTTAGTTAATTCCAGATATTTTTTGGCACATTTTCGTCGTTATTGCACCACCAGAAGTATTTTTTTTTTTTTCAGTTAGTCTCTCAGGCTGTAATTTTCTCAGTCCTGTTACTCCTATTCTCACCTTTCTCTCGGAATGCATCTTATTTTACATATCCTAATGTATAAATCATCGCACTTATATATTATCTGGAACACCACCATCACCACTAGGATCATCACCATCACCACCACTATCACCACTAGCATCATCATAACCATCACCACCACTATCACCACTAGCATCATCATCACCACCACCACCACCACCACCACCGTCATCAAACACCAGCCAGGAGAAGAAATCTTTGAAGTTTAGTTTTCGCTCCGTCGTGTTGTTTTTGCCTTACCATATATATCTCAAGTCAGTGAGGAGGAAAACCCCCATAGCCATCTCCGTGTCACCCTTCTTTCACTCTTACGGTTTCCAGGTATAGGGGTCATTTTCGACCTTTCTCTCAGGGGTCGTGATGGGCTGATTCCCTATGTAGGTCGCCCCCTCCCCTGGTTCCCCCTAGCCCCCCTTCCCCGAAGAGGAGCGACGCCCCCCTAAAAAAATGTCAATATTGATCCTAAAGTGTCATTTGTTGAGACCCTGTGAGGTGGGTGAAGGATGGGCGGGGATAGGGTGAGAGTGTGGGATGAAAGGAAGTGGTGAGAGAGAGAGAGAGAGAGAGAGAGAGTAATGACGAGTATTACGTACGGAACGGCGGGATAAAAAGGAGATAAAGAGAGTTTATGAGGGCGTAAGTACGTGAAATAAAGGAAGAGGGAAGTGTAATGCTATGGGAGGAATAAAGGAAGGAGAATAAAGTCATTAAGAGTAGGGGGGGAGGAAGAATTGAGACCGAAAGCGAGGGTGATTAAAGGAAGAGGAGGGCATAAAGAGATGATTAATAAAATGAATGGTGGAAAAGGAACGGAAGAAAGAGGGAGAATATGATGATGGAAAACCAAGGGAGAGAAGTAATGGGAGGGAGAGGAAAGAATGATAAGCAACCCCAACTTTAGACAGTCAGTTTTAAGAAATAAATCTGACTAAAAATTTTTCCATAAATGTCGGTGAAAATTTTTGGTCATGTCTCCCTTAAACCTCATTATTAGGAGAGACCGAGAGACAGACCCTTGATGCTGTGACCATTCCCTGTGCTGTTTTTCTTAAGGATTCCGGTAAGACTTGGGATTCACTGTTTATAATAGTACACTGAGGAGGATGGCACAAAAAAATAAAATGCTAAAACACTTTATAGCACTGATGAAGTTACTGGAGGCAGGTTGTCACCGTTTTATTACAAGAGTTTATCCCTAAGAAAATAGTTTGGTGGTAGCAGTAATAAAATATGAAAAGTATCACAGTAATTTACAGAGAGAGAGAGAGAGCAGCAGCAGCAGTAGCAGCGGCAGCAGCATTAAAAAGGATAATGTACTTTACAGAGGAATGGAGAGAGGAAGAGTACTGTATCTGAAAGTAGGAATGTCTGGCGTAATTTCGTCGGTGGCGTATAAAGAGAAAACTAAATGTGAGGTGAAGGAGCCTTGGGAAGTACCTGTCCTGTATATTTTATTGCCTGGCCTCTGAAGGGCCTTGATCTGGCACGGTGAAGTGCACGTATAATGATAACGTTCCATTACGGCGCTGAAGATTAAAGCAAACAGTACCGTGCCTTGACAGACAACCAGGAGTCATCCGGCTGAGAGCCTGGGTAAAGAACAGTATCAAAGAGGTTAAATCAGCAAATTAATAAAGAAGTTGTTTGCATTCCCATTCGTTTTTCTGGAAAGAGATTTTTCCAAAGACCGTGTGCATTATAGTGACATCAAGATTTGAAATCCAAACACAATTCAGTATTGGTATGAACAGCTTCCTTTTCTACGGTCATGGGTATATTTAGTATTATTGTCAACTAAATGTAAATTACCATTGTTAAAATCTAAATTATAAACGTCTGAAGTAAGCGTATCTTGTTTTGATAAGGAATATAAAACAAGAAGAAAGGAGGAAAAGGTTTGTACGAAGATTAGCATAGATGACGGTAAGGGAAAGTGCATAAAAACAGTATGTAAAAAGGTGAACCAAGTAAGGAGTTGGGAAGGAGGGGCATTGGAGCAGGAAAGTAGGGAAGGAGGGTAAGTGAGCTGAGGGAGGAATGGCGAGACAGGAAATGAGCGAGGCGGTGGCAAAGTAGGGTAAAACTCTGTCAAACTTTTGCCATATTTTGTGGGGCAAAAGTTTTGACCCATAAAAAGCAGGAGGCAGTACCACCTAATATACAGCCGTGGGTGGGGTGACGTCACAAACAGGCCGTGGGGAAGCGATGGGAGATATGGGCATGGGTGGATGATGTCAGATACAAGACATGAGAGAAATGAGGTCAAGGAGAGGGTGTGCGAGAAGTGATGTCAGATAGAGTTAATGTCAGAAAGAGGCCGTGGAATAATCGACACGTATGATAAATGGTGTTTGATAGAAGGCGTGGGAGTAGTGATATTAGATAAAAGATAATAGAGGTCATGAGAGAAGTGATGTCAATTAGTGACTGTGGGAGAAGTGATGTCACGTGCAGGCCCTGGGTGAGGTATGCCATAGAGAAGTGACATCAGATATATGATGTCGAACAGATATCACGGGACAAGTGATGTCAGGCAGGGTGTGGGCAGGGAGATGTCTGTAGAGCGTTCATAACACATTCATTCTCATGTAATATTTCTCAGACGCCACGGTGTGATGGCGGTAGAAGTCTTGGGTTATGCAAGACTGAATTAACACGCAGTGGTTCGAATTCAAGAGGTGGCAGGAGGGTGTTCTTTCGTTAAAGCATCTCCAGGGACGTAGGTTGGTGTGTACCGCGTATATGGTCTGGACTGCGGTAACCTAGTCCTGGACCCTCCAAGGGATGGTATGGTTTGGCTGTTTACCGTAACCGTACTGTGCATAATAAATTAATAAAGAAGAGGCGCTACGAAGTCTCCTACGCCAACGAGAGTACGGCTGAGACGGTGGGTGGCATTCTTGCAGCCGGGAAGGATGTAGGTGTGGGCAGGGGAAGGTGAGGTGCTGGAGTGCTTTCTGTCCGCCACCTGTGGGCTGATATTTTTGTCTACAGGTGGGATGTGAGATGCTGGGGGAAGAAATGGCACGCAAGGGTAGTATGGAGCCGATGACGGAGTTTTTAAGACCCTGCGGAAAAAATGTCAGTCAGTTAATAAATCGCACCTGACAACTGCAGGTGATCCATTACCGTAAAAAAAAAAAAAAAAAAAAAAAAAAAAAAAAAAAAAAAAAAATCGCTTATAGGACACCTTCGTTCCCTGACATTAAATAATACAGCCATTTAACCCAACCAGACCCCAAGAGGAAGGAATCTACAGTATAGAGATGGTGTTCAGACCATTTATTGGAGTTCTGTATTTCCTTTTGCCGAGGGAATTCCGTGTATGAACAAACTGAAGAACAATGCTCTAGCCAAAGGAAGTGCGATATGCTGTGAAAGCCAACTTAACTGTGATAGTTGGAAACTTAACAGGTGAAAGTTATCAGAAATATAAAATGGATGCTTGTATTGTGTCCTTTCGTATGCTTGCAAATTTTCGTACCCTGTCGGTGTATGCTGATGACGTAATACAGACTCTGACAACCAAACATATCCACCACGACATTTAAACTTTCACATACACTGTTTTCACTACACACATCCCTTCCCAATGTGTAGTTCGCCAACGTGGAGAAAGGTTAATTTTGGTCTTGGCGAGGAAATGGTCTGGCTCTATAATGGACATCCTGTGCATGATGCAGGTGCAGAGTGTCATATCTGTATGCTATTAATTCTTTCAGCTTATATGAACACACACAGATTTTTCACATTGGATACCGTAAGACTCATTTTGTTGAGCTAAGTCTAGTTATGAGAGGGATGAAAGTGTCTGCTTGTACTTCACCTCAACTAAATGAAGTAGTTTAGGTTTTGCCTGACTATACTGCTCGTGTGGCCATGATAGTGAAAGAGTTGAAAGTGGCCATTATTTAATGTCTGTACTGTTGTGAGCAAAGCAGCACAAGTTTTAAAAAAGCGTTATACTTGGACTGAAGTAACCCCCCCTGGCGTGTTGGGGTTTATGTGCCATTGGCTACACACACTTGCTTTATAAGCCATGTAACAGTTTGTGCTGAATATTACATAACTCACGGTACCATTCCATGTATATTGAGTTGGATGCTGTTGTGAAACTTAATAAACAGGAGTTGGATATTGGAATAAGCCTGAGGGACGATGCAGCGGGTGCAGCACAGTGTGGGAGAGATTGTGTAAGAGAAGGGCGAATGAAAGTTTTATGCCATTTTATGCCAGTGCTACGTACCCAACAGAAAATGGAAAACGTAATATATATATATATATATATATATATATATATATATATATATATATATATATATATATATATATATATGTGTGTGTGTGTGTGTGTGTGTGTGTGTGTGTGTGGGTAAAGTACTTTAAGGACAACGAAGCTGAAGTAAAATGTTTGATAGTAACATGAAGTACCAGTAAATAAAATAGTCATTGTAGTGAGAGGGCTAAATAATTGCCTAATAGAACTATACTTGTCAACATGAATATTGGTAAGTACAGGCACTAAATTTGTTGTTGCTAAATATTACATCAACACACAGGTTATGGGAGGATGTGGCGATGCTGTACGTCATGTGCTGGTCTGGTTGGCCGCTGCACTAACAACATGATGCCAGGATACACTGCTGCATTAAGGTGAGAAAGCTTTTTTTTTTTCTTATACTTATTCTTTAATATCATCAATATACCTGGCTGCTTGGCGTAATTAGATGTGTGATGGTTCAGTTCGTCTCAGTATAGTATTTATGCATCATACATGAGACTAGTGAACCTTGAAGGGCATCAGGCGTATTGAGCTTTACGTGTATGCCTTTCCATCAGAAAAATATATCACCATAACAAAATATTGTACAAATAAACTGGGGAAAATATTTATGTTGGTTAAATCCTATATCATGAAAGGGATGCGCATATTGTCAGCGTTATGTGTTTGTTATTTTCTTTTGTATGTAGATAGTAAAAATGTTTTACATGAGTGTCCTCTATCAGTGGCTGATTCTCTCTCTCTCTCTCTCTCTCTCTCTCTCTCTCTCTCTCTCTCTCTCTCTCTCTCTCATTTATGTGTGTGTGTGTGTGTGTGTGTGTGTGTGTGTGTGTCAGTCAATCCCTGCGAGAAATATGCCTCAGTAAAGTGTGGGTTGATGGCCCGTAAAACACTAACAAGCTGATGACTTCACGCGTCTGCAATTAGCACTCATGCCCCCCCTCTTCTCTCTCTCTCTCTCTCTCTCTCTCTCTCTCTCTCTCTCTCTCACACACACACACACACACACACACACACACACACACACACACACACACACACACACACACACACACACACACACACACACTAGCTCTCCTTAACACAGTAACAAGGTTGCCGCTTGAGCAGAGAGCAAACACGCTGACCTCCCCCCAGCAGGCTCGTCACGCAGAGGGTCCAATGGCACCTGCTTGGGTCAGATTAGCGAGAGAGAGAGAGAGAGAGAGAGAGAGAGAGAGAGAGACCACTGGATTAACCATTCGCTGTGCTGAATATTTTGTGGGCTTGTATTCCTGCGACAATCGATTTTATTCCTCTCAAGGAAAGTCATGTAATCAGAGTGCTAAAGAAGTAATACAGAAAGGCAGAAGAGAAGCCAGGAACAAACATATGATCTACGAGGAGATTTGATGTCGTTAGAAGAGAGTAAAAGTTAAGACCAGCATTAGAAGTAACATGAAAATAGAACGAACTCGAGGAAAGATGGAAGGAACGCGAGGAGACGAGAGCTATAACGAGGCCTTGGGGAGGAAGGGAGGGAGAGCACTGGAGAATCGGCGATGAAGAAGGAAATTTGATACATTAGGTCTGTACGTGAAGGGAGTGCGGGAGTGTGACGAAGGAGGCGCTGGCTGATTAACACAGGAATTACGTTAACACAAGGCAGTTCTTCTCATGAGTTAATCCTACTGCGGTACAGTACAGTAAAACAATGTAAATTCTTGGTCGCCAGGATAATTTCTAGGATAAGGATATTGGTGTTTGTTTTGTGTGAATGGAGTCAGCAATACGTGATGTAAGGCGTGTGTCCAGCACCTACCCCTTACCAGTTTGTTTCTGCATAAAGCAAGTTAATGTTCCCTTGTATTTATGCAGTCCGTGTCGATATCGGAAATACATAAACAACATGCAAGAGGATTTCAAGCTGAAGTTTGCACCTAATGGCCGTATTCTCGTCGGATAAGGAGGCTTTTGTTACATCTCCATATTAGCGATTTTATTTGTGTGTTTCGACTTAACTCATTCAGTTTAGTGGCGTTTTTATAATTTTTATCAGGGTATCACCAGACAGTTTCACTCAAATTTATGGGTGACTGCTAATTGTGAAGTGTTATTTGGGCTGGTATGTTAACCAGTTGTGAAGTAGTTGATGGAGGCGATACCTAGCCCTTCCATTTCAAAAAACCTTCCTGAGATGAATAGAAACTTAGAGGCAGCAGGAGAAAAAAGAATTCGTCATTAGATTGAAGAGGTTAATTTTCTCGTGTATGTCTTTCATAGACTGTTAACATCAAAATAATTGGTATAAGTATTAAGTAACATACAAGTATATATTAATGTGGTACAAAGCCTTCTGTGCTCATGAGAATACGGCTCAGAATACCACGGATTTGACATTCACGGTTTTATGCTTTCTTTCTCTGGCGCCGCAAGATTGTCGGAGTATGTAAAATGCATGCGTGTCTTGAAAAATAAGTCTCTCTTGGGTGGTATTTAGGGACGATTAGCCTGATTTGGTGAAGCTTTAGTGCCACAGGGGAGAAAGATACACCACGCAATGCTTTTCCATTCCCGTTTCCTTCCCTTCCATCCCTTCCATTATCTTTCTTTTTCGTTCCTGTCTTCTCTTCCCTTCCCATCCCGTTCGTTATGTTTCCGTTCCTTTTCTTTTCTGTCCTCTTTCCTCCCTTCCTTCACTTCAGCTTCCTTTCTATCATTCCCTTCCCCTCCAGCGCCTCTGTTTTCTATCTTTCTATTATCTCCCCTTCTTACCTTCTCTGTACATTTCTTCCCATATCTCTTCTCTTGCCTGCCCTCTCCACCTCTCTTCTCCTTCCTTGTCATGACATCCCTTCCCCCCATGTTTTCATTTTCTCCTCCCAACTTTGTCTTTTTGCTTTCTTACAGTCTTTCTCACCTCCCGCACTTCCGTCTGTCCTCTCACTCTCTCACTTTCCTACTCACTCACTGCCGCTGGAAAGAATGCGAAGTCGATCCCAGGCTGGGACAGAGAGTAATTTGGGGATTTAAGGATTTATTTAAAGCGCAGTTAGCATACGTTCCACAAGACCAGCCAACGTCATACAACTCCCCGCTGAATGGCGTCACACCAGCCCCTAATGTACCCAGTGTGGACGGTGGGTAATAGTGCCCAAGTGGTGACATGTGGGAGTGTGTGACGCCATCAGTTGCACGTAGGAGGACTGATGGACCTTGGGAACGAACTAAGTAGCCTATTTCCAGATGAGTTTACATAAGAAAAAAACATTAATTTCCTCTCCCCTCTCTCTGCCCACACACACTCACTTCCCTTCCTTTACTTCAGCACAGCCGTTTCATCTCCATAACATCTCCCCTTCTCACCACGCGCCACTCTTCCTCACCACCCTAGTAATCTCCACTCCAGCAATACACTTTCCTCTGCTCTCATCACCATAGTTCCTTCTCCTCACCTCATCACACTTGTTCCTTCATCACATTCTCTTTCCGTATCACCAGAAAATCTGTCTCACCAAATATCCTTTGCTTTCATCTCATCACACACACACACACACACACACACACACACACACACACACACACACACACACACACACACACACACACACACACACACACACACACACACACGCTTGCTCCTGAACTGTACACAACTTACCTTCTCTTACTAGCATTACTTTTTTTTTTTTTTTAGTTTGTACATTTTACTCACATCACTCCTTTCATCACTCATTATCTTCCAGAATTTCATAAAACTCTTATCTTATTCTGTCTCTTCTTTATTGTTCTCATGTCGTCTCATACGCTTGCACCAGGGGCGCCATCATGTTTTATTATTCTCCGCTCATCACACCCACACCACACCACACCACCCTCACTTCCTCACCACACCACGCCACACCACACAACCCTCACTTCACCACACCACACCACACCACACCACCCTCACTTCCTCACCACGCCACCCCACCCTCTCTTCCTCACCACACCACTCCCTCTCACTCCACCCCGGTAATAATAATTTTTCTCAGTCTTTATTACTCTCCTCTCATCTCACACGCTCTCATCACAAGCCCTATTATGATCCATTTTTATTGCTCATCACGCACCCTCTCTTTCGCCAACCCCACCCCTAACTCTCTCTCTCTCTCTCTCTCTCTCTCTCTCTCTCTCTCTCCTCACTTCACCTCCAACCGGCCTATTAAAGTTTATTGTCTATAATTCCACTTTTATTTTTCGCATAAAACTTCTGGAAAGGCGAAATTGTAGTCATTAAGCCTCTTGCTCCCTAATCTTACTTTTTTTCTCCATTTTAATTTTTTCTCATTTTCTTGTCCCTCTTCCGTGTTTCCTTTTCTTCCCCACATCTCCCATTCTCTTTCTCATTCTGATTTTTTCCTGTTTTTCCCCCATTCATTCTCTCCTCTGATTTTTTCTTCGGTTCTCCCATCCAATTTTTTCCGTAATGTTTTTCTTCGCGTCTCCAGTTCACTTTTTACTCACGATTTTTTCAGGACCTTCTTTTTCAGAGGATCTTTAGTAGTTGTTTTTATCCGATAAGTTCTATATCGACTTTCTAATCTCTATTCTTCTCCTGCTTTTTTCGTATTTCTTTTATCGGTGTCGCATCATTGTCCTAAGTCCTTTGGGAGATAATTTTTTCTTAACTTTGACTTTAGCTGTTGTTCGCAGCCTTCTTGGTCAGCTTCCTCATTTTTGCGTTGTTACCTTTCACAACAGCGTATTATTTTGGTTTTGCTCTGATGTTTTTGTGTATATATCCTTTTGTTGCTTTTCATCCCGTTGTATTATGACAATGATTTTTACTTTTTACGTTTTCCTTTGCATATTTGTTCATTTACTTTCCAACGATTTGTGGTCTTTATAATTGTTGTTATGCGTCACCTTCCATTGATGTGCTGACTGAATGTGTTGGAAGGAGTTAGAAATGTTGAAGGAGGAAAGGATTTAACACACACACACACACACACACACACACACACACACACACCAGTTCCTCGTCACTCATTGCAGTCGCTTGTGTTTTTCTCCATGGCCCGGCGGGACGGAAGGAACCTCTCTTAATTAACTTCCTCTCTTCTCAAGTTTTAATTACACCAGTGAGGGGGGAGGAACTGATTATATGCATCATGCCTTAATCCTCCTTCCCTGTATGTTTCTTATCTGTAACTTAATGTGTTAATTTTCCTTCTCTATACTTGTCTTCCTTTCCTATAAATTTCCATGTACATTTCTTTACCAGCAAGCTGCCTTTCTCAATTCCCTCCCGAAACTTTTCCTTATATCGTTCCTACCCTATATCTTTCGTTATAATTTCCATTACGATGGCTTCTTTATCTTATTCTTGTTGCCTGTACACAGTTCTTATTCAGTGTCATGACAGTTCCCTCCTCCTGTTAGAAAAGTCTCCCAGCCTGAATAAACTCGTCAGGCAGGACACAACAGGACTATAATATTAATGATGTCCTGGATAGACGGGGATGATTGAACGAGTGAGGATGAGGAAGTCATTATCGTGCCTTACTCTAACATTATATTTTTCCCTTCGCTGGCAAGAAAATGTGGATTAATGAGAAGCTTGGATTATTTTCGGCGTGAGTTTCAGCTTTATACACACGAGAGAGAGAGAGAGAGAGAGAGAGAGAGAGAGGTGGAGGGCGTACTGTAGTCGGCAAGAAGGAACGAGGGAAGAAAGCCGTGGAGGGAAGAGAAGTAAAGCAGACTGTTTACCTCATTAATAAACAGCTATGTATAAAGAACTGATCAGCCTCTTAATAGATAGTGTATATCTTTAAAAGAGAAAAGTGAATGATAATGATTAATGCTTGATAATATGGAGGGTGGTGGGAGTGGAGGTGATGGTATGCTGTCGTGTGTGTAGGTGGGGTAAGGGGGGCATCGGGAAGGGGGGGGAGTTGGGGAAGGGGGGGAGTGGGGGGAGAGGCACGTGGGGCAGGGAGGAAACATAGAAGAGTAGAGGGATGTGGTGGTATGGAGGGTGGGGGGGAGGAGGCAGACGGGAGGAGGAGGGAGAGAAAGGGAGGGAGGAGGGAGAGGAGGTTTTTGGAGAGCACTTGATCACTCAGTAAGCCCAGGTATCCGTAACCGGGTTGCGGCGTGGAAGTTTTTGTTTGTTTTTGTGCTTTCGTTGCGTACTTGTGCCTCATCCAGCCTCAAGACCGTGTTACTCGGCAGAACTAGAATTGGAAGACATGTAGTTGCGCTGAGGAAGTGGATTATTGAAAAGATGGCATGGATGGAAGGCGATCAAGATGACACTGTGATGGAGACAGCGGACGCCATGAGGTAAGGTGATGGCGTCATGGCCGTTAGCGTGGAAGACTTCGTGGTACCTCTTCCTTATTGATCTGTTTTGTATGTTACACCATCATATTATATCTTTGGTCGTATCCTGTCTCACTTTGCTGTTCATAGAATATGCATCAGTATCACGGATATGGTGTTAAGCAGCAAGGGGTGCAATGAAGTCTTCTGTGCCGACGAAAGTACAACATCTTGTCATAGTACATTGCTTACCGTAATCGTTTTCATTTTTCTGGCTTTTGCTCCATTTCATATATTTAACAGTATTCTTGTCTCCAGTTTATCTGGCAGGGAAGAGAATATTACTAGGATGTATCACAGACTGTACGCAGGTCATGCACTATGACTGAGCTCGCTTTAGTTATTGACGAACGTGTTAAACTTTGAAGGCAGCAGTAGAGTCTGTCTGAGGGTTACAGCTCTTATGTTTTGTGTTAAAACCGTGTTCTTATGCGATAAGCGATGCATGCATTTCTCATATCGTATGCTCTCCTTTAACCCTAACATTTAACAAATTCGTATTTCAAGAATGCTTTGAGTGGATTTTGAGGTACTGCGGTCTGTCCAAACTGTATTCCATAATCAAAATTCAGATTTGTGTAAGGAATTTCAGAGAGAGAGAGAGAGAGAGATGGCTAGGGCGAGATGTAAAGGAGGGGGGGAGTAGGAGGGAGGAGGGGTGGGATGATAGCCACGAGGCCTGAACAGAATCAGTGATTGGCTGATAGGTTATCACGTGACCTAATTTCCAACGCACCAGTCCTACCACTTGCCTCACCTCCCCCCCTCCTCTCACACCCTTACCTCCCTCCGTCTGGCTTTCCCTCCTTCCATCCCCCCTCCCTCCCATGTCCGTCCATCCCCCCCTCCCTCCCTCCCTCATCCCTCTGGCCTCTCTCCACAGCCCCGTCTCCTCTCTCCTCGCCCCTCTCCACACACTTCCCAACTTGTCGAGAGCATTAATTTTAGTTCTCATTTTACCTCCTTAAAATCAGTCTCTCTCTCTCTCTCTCTCTCTCTCTCTCTCTCTCTCTCTCTCTCTCTCTCTCTCAAAAGTTTTCTATTCATGTCACTTTCCATCCATCCTCTCCTCACTTGTCGTCTTTTTTCCCTCCTTTCTTCCTTATTTTTGTTTTCTCCTTCTCCTCCTCCTTCTTTTCCTCCTCCCTTCTGTTTTTCCTCCTCCCAGCCGTGGCGCCTCATCTCACAGTCTTCTCCTCCTCGATTCTTTTCTCTCCCCTCCTCCACTTCATCGCTCCATTGTGCCTCCTGCTTCCAATCCTCGTTTTTTCTTCATCGCTTTTCTCCCTTCACACTCACTGCCTTTCCTCCTCTCTCTCAAACCTTCAATACGATGAAAGCCTTTGGTATTTAGTCCTTCCTACCGACAGACGATTTTATTTGCCCATACACTGAGTTAAATCGTCAGGTGGTAATGAGAATAAAATCAGTCTTCCTGAAGGGGTCGTCATTATTATCTCCCGTTTTTACTGTTTTCTTTTCTCACCTTCTTCTTTCTCATTTCTTGTGGTACTGTACATTTTCATTCTTTCTCCAGTTTTCATGAACTCTTCCTTTTTTTTTTTCCTCCTATTCTTTCTTTCTCTTACCTTTCGCTCTCCTCCCTCTTTTCCCCTTCATTCGTAACTTATTTTTTACTATTCCTTTCCCCAGCAACTTCCCGTAATTCACTGTCCATATTTCTTTTATGGTTATTTTCTCAATGTATTTACTTCATTTTCTCCCTTTGTCATCTTTCAAATACTCTTATTCCTCCTCCTCCTCCTCGTTTTCATCACACTTCTTACCTTATATCTACCTCTTCCTCAATTCTTTCTGCTTCATTTGCCTAATCTTCTTTCCTCCTCCTCCTCCTCCCACCCACCTACATTCTTCCCTTCTCATCTTAACACTCCTC
This sequence comes from Coenobita brevimanus, assembly GCF_032717465.1. Taxonomy (NCBI): domain Eukaryota; kingdom Metazoa; phylum Arthropoda; class Malacostraca; order Decapoda; family Coenobitidae; genus Coenobita; species Coenobita brevimanus. Next base: position 40,898,229 of record NC_137004.1, on the reverse strand, counting down.
CTTTCTCTCCTCTCCCTTCCCCACCTACCGTTCTTCCACAATTATACACATTTTACGTATGCACCCGATGTTTAATATTTTGTAAGCACGTGTGAAGACTGAATAATTTTGCGGCTCTACGTTTTTAATGCTCATGCTAACTTGTGGAGAAGTTTGTGATTAACTTCAATACTTTTTCTTATTTTTAGCGTTTCTTTTTTCTTTTCGTTTTCCCCTCCTGTCTGACGATATCATTCACCTTTGTAGACATTTTGATTCGGAATTGTGAGATACAGCCTTCATTAACGCCTTTACAATTAGAGGTCTTAAGTTCAATAGAATCGTTTGGGGATAGTAAGAATATAGTGTTAATGGATGTGGTCGTAGTGAAGGAATTGATATTAGAGTAAGGTAAAGGAAATGGCTTCAGGATATAATGTCAGCGAGAGAGCAGCCTCAGACAAGGGTTTCTTATATACTTTTTTCCCTTTTTTCACTTTCCGCCACTCCTTCACGCGTCCATTTTCTTTTCCTCTGTCTTCTCCTTACGTTCACCTTCTCTTTCCTCCTCCTGACCTCCTTACGTTCACTCGTTCACTTTTATTTTCTTCCTTCTTTATTTTCATACTGTTCTCATACCTTCGCTCTTTCTTCCTTGCCTCTTATTTTCCTTATACTCATTTTTCTCATTCTAATCCAGTTTTTCTTTTTCTTCTTTCCGTATATCTACTTCTTTTCCTTCTATTTTCCTCTCCTTCAGTTTTCTTTCTGGTTTCATTCTACCATCATTCATTTCCTTAAGTTTGCTTTTCTTCCCTGCTCTTTATTTTCCTTACGTTCACTTTTCCTTTCACTCTTCCTTTTACATTTTCTTCTCAGCATCTTCCCTTACGTCCACATGTTCCTTTTCCTTTCTTCTCTTCTCTTATTTCTATTTTTCACTCCTCCTCAGCAGATTCATAGTTACCATTCATTACTCTCATATTATACTTTTCACTTTTCTTCTGTTTCCCTTTTGTGTTTTCTTATTTTTCAAGATTAAAGTATGAAAGACGTCAGCATCATCTCGAAGGGGATAATAATCTCCTCAGCGCCTCCTCCATCTCTTATCCTCTCTGCATTCTCCAGCTCAAACCTTCCTCCCTTCGCAGTCTTCCTCCGCTCTTCTCCCTGCCTCCTCCCTGTTCATCTCCCTCATCCCCTCCTCGCTCTCCCCTCGCTCTCTCCTCGCTCCTTGTTTCTTACCTCCTTTCTTAACTTACTCTTTCTCTCCCATTGTCCCCACTTTCCTAACTTTGGCTCTCTCCCTCTCTTTCTTTGTTCCTTGCTCCTTTCTTTAGCATTTCTTCCTCCCGCCCATCCTTTTTTGTGTTTCGCAATATCCCTTTAATTACTTCTCGCCATACATTATTTAAAACTCCTCCCCAACTATTCCCAAACTGCCATTTTTGTCGCTGTGATATAATACTGTACAATCGAGAGTCAAAGTTTGTGTCCAGCCTGCACTCCACCCCTGGCAGCAAGGACGTCGTAGCCAGGGACTCACATCGAAACGAGACTTATTGATATATTTTATTGATATGTTGCGGCCAATTCTCTAAACTGCACGAGTAACAATGGCATCGAAGCTGCTCCACGCCCTGTCTGACAACTTCTAGCTGCTCCTTTACTCGTGTACTGAGAGGAATGAAGGCGGTAGTACAGGAGACAGTATAGATTAGTAGAGAAGCTTGATAGGCCCACACTGAGAGAGAGAGAGAGAGAGAGAGAGAGAGAGAGAGCGTGGGGACGTCTCACGCGCGGGAACAAGGAGGGAGCAAGAGGGAAATTACATTATAAGAAGAGAATGCGACTTGCTTTGTCTTGTGTGTGCTCGTCTAATATCTGCACCACAATGACGGTGATATAGTTTCTCTCTCATAACTGTTTCTGGCTCATCTTTGCGTTTCACCGTTTTATTAGAGTTTCACCGTATTAGTGTGCGTCGGTGTATCCAAGAGTCGTTACATTTTACTAATATTCGGACGAGGCTGAGGAGCTGGCAAGGCGACCACTCGTATGTGACTGTGGAACCGATCGTGTTTGTCTGTATCAGTGTTAGCCTGGGTACAAGATTGCTGGTGGTCTGTTGTTTTATTAGTCAGGTGTCTGCCCATAACTTGCATATCTAACCGTGTAGAGAGGTGTGGTGGTGGTGTGGAGGGATAGTGTTGAGGTGTGGTGGCGGTGTTGGCACGTCAGACGCCGCCGCGGTGTGCCATCCTCATCTCGCCCGTCCCTGGAGCTGCACGAAATAAATTAGATTCCGCGTTTCGTCGCCTCAGACTCGGAATATTAAGGCGGGAGGAGGAGGAGGAGGAGAATTAGAGAAGATACAAGCATTCTTAGTCGACTTTTGCTTACGAATTGGTCAGTGTGCAGTTTTGAATAGTCAAGGATATTCTGATTATTTTTAAAAAGTATCCTAACATAATCCGATCCAGCTAATGTAACTAAGTACTGTACCAGATGGTAGTGAGTGTCCGAAACTGCGATAATACCCACCAAACTAGTAATATGACCCCTGGAGGAAAATGTCCTTCCATGTTAGTCTGTGGGAACAAAATTATACCCAGTTTAATCAGAATTCCCTGCTAGACACCAGCATATGTAAGTTCCCCCAGTAAATTCACATTAAGAGAGAATTTTAGCTTAGGAAACTTATCGAGGTAGAGTGGCTAGATAAAGCCTTCACCTAATTCAGAACACGTTATTTCAAGGGAGAACAATATCATCTGGAGCTAGGAAAGAATAAAATAATTGTTGTCATCGGAATACAAAGGTTAAACGAGGAGTTAAGTACATCAGTCTCCTTTAATGACAAGTGGCATTTAAAGTTCAGGCAGGTGGGGCGCTGGGATTAGAGAGCGCTGGCCTTAAAGATCCATTTAAAAATTTCGTAGCACAAGAGGGTGTTAATGGGGTGCTATGCCAGGTGTTAATGTGTTAGGAATGTGTAATACAAAGGGTGAGGGTGGAGTTGTGCCAGGTGTGTGTGTGTGTGTGTGTGTGTGTGTGTGCGAGGAACTGTGAGGTACCAACAACACCTGGAAATCTCGTTGTGAAAGGGTCAGAAAGAATCCATTAACAGCTTCAGTTACTTTCCTGTTTTTTCTTGCTTTCGCCAGACGATTTATTCGATTAAAAGATATTCTGAGTAATTACAGGAGTTAAAGTCTGAGTCCTTCATTATCAGAGTTCCTTCCATAATTTTATTACACCCATCTGGAGGTGTCTAAAATGAAATGTCAAATACGTCCTCGGGCAGAATGGGTAAATAAATACTACAATCCCAGCACTGGTGTTAAGTGTGGTGTTATACTGCGTTCCTTGTGCTAAAGTTAGAAACAGTTCATTAATTCTCTTGGTATTCTATGACTCATTCTAAAGGAAATAAAATATGTTGCTTGAAATACAAAATTCTAGTTGTCCCGGCGATGACAAGAGTTGGTGGTGAAAGATTAGGCGGTTTAGACTCATCCACAGGTGAATAAAATCCTTTTGGTGTTACCTGGAATGCAGTACTAGAGTTGTCCTGACCATGAGGGAGTTAACATTTTATTCCTGACACTCAACAGGATTTATTTTCCAAGTTAAGAAGGACCCCTCGTGGTGAAGGAAGGAAGAAGGACTCGAGAAATAGTCAGAACGTGGAGGGGAGTGGGAAAAAATAATCTTGTAGGTATTTTGTGTTCGGTTTTTTACTCATTCGATATATATATTTTTTTTTTCAATGGAATCCCCGAGCAAATGACCCCGAACAATATACCATGAAATACTGGGTTGGGTGTAATTACCGGTCTTTCTGCCCGGCGTGTTATATTTCACGTCGGGGCACTGACCTCTCTCTCTCTCTCTCTCTCTCTCTCTCTCTCTCGTTAAATAGCGAAACAAATCCCCTTCGTTATGTATAAAAGTAACAGTCGTCCTTTCTATATACTATGTTTGTCCTGTTTGTAGTAATTTATTTTGTGGTCATTCAGTAGAAAGATGTCATTTATATTTTCGTTTATGATAGGATAAAATACCTAAAACTTTCATGAAATATATGGAATAAAGACGTCAATTGATGAAAGGGTAAAGAGCGTCCACTATGATGGTATGTTCATGAATTTATGGAATGGATGAATAGGAAGATGGAAAGGTTATATGTGTGTGGGGTTGAAGGTGGATGGAGGCGTGGTCCGAGAAGCAGATGGATGAAAAGCGTAATGAGCGTGTGGGATAATGAGAGACAGAAATTGAGCAGTAAAGTGAATCCCAAGGTATCGAAATAGATGGACGTGGAGGATATACGGAATTGCACATGATACGGATTAGTTTTTATTATTTTTTATTTTTTTGTAGTCAACGGAAGTACTCGTTTGCTCTTGCTGTGGTAAGGAAAGGATTATGGTACGATACTGTGGAGTGCAGCAGGAGAGGAATACTGAGAGGTACTGTGCGCCTGTTGTCTCATAGTGATCGGGTTAAAGTACTGTGAAACGTAGTGGAAGATTAAGTAAGGTACTGTGCGTCTGTTGTAGTGAAGGGTTTAGGGTACTGTGAGGTGTAGCAGAAGAGGAAGACTGTGAGGTACCGTGCTCCGTCGTACACTGAGAAGTACTGTGCTTCTGTCTTAACTAACTGCCATTTGTCTCACTTGTCTTGTGGGGGACGTTCTCTCTTGTTCCTATTCATCTTCATCTTCCTCTCTCTTCCTCTTGTTTTTCCTCATACTGTTACTCTTTTTCTCTTTCCCTCTTCCTATGTTTTTCCTTTTCCTCTGTAATTACTGTTCATTTTATCCACCGCCTGTGTTGTTCTTCCTCTTCCATCAAATCTCTCTTGATCATTCTCTTATCTGTCGGTTTTCGTTTTCCGCTAGTGTCTTTTTTTCCTCTCCGTTGCTTTTTCCTCTTCCGTTTCCTCTGTTTCCTCCCGTTTGTTGCTTCTCTACCTGTTGCTTTGTTTCTCGTCCTTCTCTTCCACATTGTTGCTCCACTGCCACTTCCTCTCAGTTGCTTCTGTACCTCTTCATCCTCATCTGTTACATCCCTACCTCATACACTGATGTTACTCTTCCTCTTATCCATTACTCATCCCCCTCCTGTTCCTCTTTATTGTTTTGTCTTTTCTTCCACTTCCTCTCACCCGTTCTTCCTTTGAGGCGCTCCCACTTGTGATCTTATTAGCTTCCAATATCCTCTTCCTCTTTTTTAGCCTCTCCTCTTTCCCTTTGTCTTCCTTTATGTTGCCAATACCTTATCCTTCAATTTTCTCCTCGCTTTTGCTCCTCTTCCTCTTCCTCCTCGCTTTTGCTCCTTGTCCTCTTCCTTCTCTGTTCCTCCTTTACTCCTTTTCCTCTTTCTCCTCCTCCACGCTCCACTTCCCCTCTTGTTTTTTATCTGCTCGTCTTCCTCTTCGTCCTCCCCTTATACTCTTCCTCCTTTTCCTCCTCTCTGCTCCTGCTTCTCTTCCTCTCTGTACCTCCTTCCCTTCTTTTCTATTCCTCCTGTCCTTCCTCACTGTTCCTCTCGTTACTTCCTCATCCTCTTCCTCCCAGACGCTCCTACAAATGATCCTGTATATTACTACTCTCCCCTCACCGCCCCGCCCCCCTTTCCCTAATAGCTTCCTTGTCACTCTCAAATTTTTACTTGGAAGTCTTGTCGGAATATTGCAGACAACACGAACGATTAAACTTACACAAAGACCCTGGTTGATGACGATGCCTGAGTGCCGGATAGAGGCGAACCTGGGACGGAGGAGTAGGAGGGAGAATGGGGGAGTTGGGGGGAGAGAGAAAGAGGGAGGGGGGAGGGAAGGGAGAAGAGGAAGTTGGAGGGAGAGGAGGGTTCGGGAGGAGGATAGGTGAGAATAATTTTCACGTGTGATAAACTTTAGATGAGTTTTCACTTTTTTTGGGGGGTGGGGGGAGATTTGTGCTTGGTTGGAATTTCGGGATTTCCGCCGCGGCATTTTCGAGGCGCATCGATTTCGGTGAGTCAGTAGTGATGGTCAAAGTTTCCGCAGTCTGTTTCATGGTTATTTTTGAATGAGTCTGTAATGGAGTGAAAGTTATCTTTCTGGGTTTGCAGTCAAATGTTGTTTTGTTGTTGTTGTAGCTCCAGGCTCATCTGGACCGGAACCCAGTGGACCTCGGGAAATCGGCCACTTCAGCCGTCCGCTCCCAGAGATATCTTGTTGAGGATATGTTGAAGGACCGATTGTGTTGTGACAGTGTGGTGCATGAGGTGAGTGGGTGACTTGTGATGTGGGATGGGGTGGCTACACTGCAGTGTGGGTGCATTGGATTCTTTGTGAATTGTGTTTGTGTTGGTAACGTGGCAGGGAAGTGTGAGCAAAAACAAACCGATGGTGAAGAAATTAAACTTCCGTGATGGCATATTAATGTGGATTGTGTTTGTGTAATTGTTTATTTAATAGGCTGTAACATTCTGCCCTCTTCAGTCTAGACAGTTTGCCTCTTCTTACACTACCATTAAACCCGTCACTGTGAAGATGAATTTTCTTATACTATTCTTGATAAATACAGTCGCGTACAGTATATTGACCTTGGGAGAGACTTGCCGAAGGGGTTAACCACAGCCTTCACTGGTGCCTTCAGTACGACACACATTCCCGATTTTAAATAAAGATAATCTGAAAGTAACAAGAACAAACTGAAAATATCATTGTAGTGGAGTTCAACGCGTAGGATCTTTTTTTTTTTTTTTTGCAGTTAGTGTTTGTGTAATTGTTTGTTTAATAGGCATTTACACTCTGTCCTCTCCATTTACATTATACGTGCTTTTATTCTGCCGTTAGATTCACCCATTATAAAGTCTATTAGGGAACTGCACACCAGCAATAAACTGAACCAGCGGGGAAGGGAGAATGTAATTGACTCATCAAAGGTTAATTATGAATTGTGAAATGAAGACGTGAAAATGTTGAGGCGTTGATAGAGTTACGCCCCTTCTCTTTGTTGTCATTCAATGCTTCCTTTAACTGGCTGCTGTAATTTACCGTATGTGTTTCTGAAATGTATACATAGGTCTGTCTAAGGGGAGAGAGTTAAGATTTCAATATCAGTAATGGAAAGTGTATTATTGCTGTGTCTGGAACGTATATCTTATTTACGAGGCAGCAGCGCACCTGGAAATGCATCTCAGCCTCTGCATATCGCTTGCAACATCTCTCATTTACATACTGAATCCAGACACATGTTTGAGATTACACGTGTTTACCCTTTCGTGGTTGAGACAACTTTACTATGATATTCCTGTTAACGTGGTAAGATTTTATTCAGCAGGGTGTGAGGTTTGAGTTGAAAATTTGTAATGGGTATACAGAGGGTATTTGCAAATATTGAGGTATACATCGTGCTCAGTTCACGAATATCTTTATCCATATCTTGTGATTAAAGTTTATTCACGTATTTCCTTAGGCCTGTATCGGTGTGACTACCAGCTCTCTTTCCGAATTTCTTTATCCTTTACCCGTGCAGTACACGACTACTTTTGTAGAATAACAATGCCCAGATGATTTTCTTTATTTTAGGAAAGACTTTTTCGAATTAGAAGGGTTAAATACAACCTTCTTTCACACCATCCTTCACTATTAAAAGTCCTCAATAACATCAATAAAACCATATCGTATTGAAATAGGCCTACATCATTGGACCTGAAGGGAGAAATTGTGAAAATAATTTATCGACTTATCTTTCTTGGCTTGTATCGTCTTCTCGCTTGGTTGTACCCGTTTGTTTATTTCTGTACATCTTCATGCACACATTGGCAGCGCCCCCTAGACTGAGTGAAATTTGCTCCATGGATGTCAGCAGGTTGGGAGAGCGAGGCCAAGATTTATGCGTCATGAATAATGCATGTGTGTCCCCCTGGTGACTGATGAAGAGGTCTTGCCTGCCTCGGGGTGGCTGCAGGGCCACCAGGCAGGGACACCCAACAAAAACTATTAAGGTGGATATCTTGTCCTGGCGCCGCATCAGCCCCTCTGACCTTCACACCCTGCGAGCACAAAGATCGCCCCCAGTTTTCTTGGTATAATGTTCCCTGGAATATCTCACTGGAATATCTCACCGGTGTATCTCACTGGAATATCCCACGGGTGTAGAGCCAGCACAGCCAGCTTCGGATTTGTTATTTTGGTGTCGCCGACTGCAGAAATCTGAAGAACATCTTAGTATGGAACAGTAGTTTACAGTTCGTTATTCTGGGTATATAATGGGATCAGCAGGCTGGAAAGGTTTTGCCAGATTTAGAGTCGTGTGTGGACGATGAAAAAAGAAGAAAAGAGTGTGAGCAAGAACGGAGGAGGAAAGGGTGTGAAAAAAAAAAAAAAAACTGCGATGAATGAGAACGAGAGAAGATATAACGGTTGTAAAAAAGATGGAAAACTGTGAGTGTGAACAGAATGAATCGACTGGAAAAAAGAACGACAAGGAAACGAGAATAAAAAGGGCGAGGACGGGATGAACGAACAGAAAAAGCACGTAACAGAAAATATGAAAACTGTGTGAACTTGACGTGGAGGAAAAGTGAGGAATGGATGGTGAGAGGAACTGGTGTCAGCAAGAGACGAGGGGTGGAGCAGGGATATGGGGAGAGGTGGGAGGGGAGGAGAGGAAGAGAAGGCGTTGGGGGAGAGGCTGAGGGGGCGACGTAAACAAGCAGGGGGTGGCGGGGATGAGGGGTCAGTGGGGGTTGTGAAGGTAGGGATAGAGTGGTGGACATGGAAAAGGACATGGGGTACCAGGGTTTGGTGTGTGTTGTGTCCATGTTGCTGTTGCTGGCTGGCTGGCTGGCCCGGTGGGTGGGTGGGTGTGGGGGAAACGGCGCATACTCCACACATAGATAAGCAAACCCAGTAATTCAGGGTCGTAGTTTACACCAGAATACTCTCACATGTCACACACACACACACACACACACACACACACACACACACACACACACACACACACACACACACACACACACACACACACACACACACATTGCTTGGCCTCTGATATGTCCCCTTTTCTCTCATGAGTCATAGTTTTTACCAACCTTTTTCCTCCAGTTTTTTTCTGATTTATAGGAAATCATATCCAGGGTTTCACACCGAACGAAGTCCTGAATGTGTGTGTGTGTGTGTGTGTGTGTGTGTGTGTGTCTATGTGTATGTATCGGCACTGTAAAGACAAGAAGAAAGTGTGAGCAAGAACTGAGGAAAAAAGAGTGTAAAAGAGAAGAAAACTGTGATGAATGCGAACGAGAGAAGATGGAACGGTTGTGAACTAAAAGATGGGCAGTTAAGAAGCAAGTAACAGAGATGGAGAAAGACGGGAGGGACTCAGGGCAAAACAAACATCCATCTCCTCTTTTCCATTTCCGTGTTGTGCCGCGGCCTGGAGCCCCTACTGTCTGAGCCGTAACGTGGTTATCACCCTCAGACACCAGCCAGATGAGACCTGTCTGCCTAGGCTCAACATGGCTTCCTCCTCTCACACACACCCTCTCCTCTACCCACGCTGGACACATACATACATACATACATGGATATATACAAAGAAAATTGTACCCTTCTTCATCCAACGTGAACAAATAAAACCCTGACTTTGACACACACACACACACACACACACACACACACACACACACACACACACACACACACACACACACACACACACACACCACACCTGTACATACATCATTCAACATTCATCATTGCCAGTCGCCACCCTTTCCATACGTACACATGTACTAGATACATAAAAATGGAAATGTTTACTGCCTTTTCCAACATTCACGGATAAAACGCTCACACAAACATACATAACTCATTCCCCTCCCCACACCCCTTCCATACGTACACTCGGTAAAATAAATATCGGTGTATAGAGGGTTCGATGTCTTCCGAAAATATTCCCTCACGTGTTGGCTGTGTGGGAGGGTTGGTAACTTGTTATGCCTGGCTGTAGCAGGTTCAGAATGTTTATTATTATTTTAGCGAAGGGATACCTCAGATGACGTTATATGACACCTCCCAACACCTTCCAACACGTTGGACACAAATATTTCAGAGACCTTCGTACCGTGATCCAAAATGTTTCGTCAGTGTTGTGCACCGATACTTTTTTACCGAGTGTACATAAATACATACACACAAAGAGGCAGGGGACACGCGAGCCAGTCCTTTCTGTAGGGTACAAGTTGACAGGCTCATAAATACATATAACCACCAGGGGAATAACCCATAACACTGCCCACACCTCACACCAAGGACTCACTCTTACTTACTCTTACAACCGTGACTCACTTTCACTTCCAGCAACGCACAGCCATGACTCACTCTCTCTCTCTGAACCATGATTCTCTAATTCTCCACAGCTCACAGCCATGACTCACTTTCACTCATTATTCATAACTCACAGTCATGACTCATTCTCACACTGCCCACAGCTAATAACCATAATTCTCACACTGCCCACAGCTAACAGTATCTCCCACACACTCCGAACATACTCTATCGCGGATTAATTATAATATGTCCTAACATACCATGAAGATAATCATGAAAAACGTAAGGAAAATCGTGAAGGTAATACATTATACCAGTAACTTCAAAAGCGTATTTACAGATCTGTATAATAATGGGAGGCGCAGTTGGCTGTAAAAACACACACGTTATTGGAAAAACGCAGAAGAAATGTTTTGCTGTACAGCACTTCCTCGCTTTATATATATATGTATATAAGTAACTGTTTGACTAATGTAATTTTTAAAAACTATAAAAACATTTATTTTTGCTTGTTATTTAAAATATTTTAATCCAGTTACTGGGTTGTTCCACCTTCGGAAAACACTTTATTGTATTTGGCATGAGCGATATTTTTTCATTAAATATGCTTGTGTTTTGAAAAAATAAACATTATTTTCAAGATGAAAATTTCACAATGCATATTTCATTCAGTGTAACTAGAATGTAAGTTGGGTAGGAAAAAAAAATGGCCCTTTCTGCCCTTTAAGTATGGTATATAATATGAAAACTCACCCAAACACTAACTTAACTTGCTTTCAGTAATATTGTCGCTTATTTAGTACAGTTATCCTTTTATTCCAACAGCGCCTTGACCATTCTTACATGACATACACAAAGTCACTCCCAACACAAACATACCTAAAAGAATTAGGCCAACCTCCCTGCCATAAATCTTGACCCAAATAAAAACCACCGGCCTTGCCTCCCATCCCACACAGGCCTCATTATAGAAGTCCATTTATCTGCCACTCTCTCACTCACATACACCAGCCGCCTGTCACTTACCTATGGAGACGAATTGATACCTTCCCTTTCTTCACAGACTGTTAACCTCATTCATTATAGTCTTGCCATCACCAGACGATTATGTTCAGCTCTGGGGGGACTGATGGAGCTGGAAGGATAAGGCATATTGTACGTAAACCCTTTTAATATTTCCAAAGTATAAAAAATCGTCTGGAGGTGGCAAGAATAAACTAATAATATAACCTCATTCTACCGATAGGGTTATTTCTGTTTCGGCCATTCCTTTTTCAATTACTTTTACACACACATATTTCCGCTTTCATATTGTGTTTAGCCATACATGTCCTCTCTCTTTAACCTCCCTCCCTTGTCCAAACCACTCATAAACAATACATTCCCCTGTGTTCTTGCCTTTCCTCCACCTTTTCACCCTCTTTTCCCTCGCTTCTTCTAATCAACCATCTAGCACCTGTGCATTCCTACATTTCTCAGCTTTTCCCTCCACTTTTAACTCTTTTCTCTTTCTTCGTTTACTTTCACTCACATTTCCAAAATTTCCCTGTCGTTATAACCTATCTCCATATTTCCCGTTTCAACACTTAGGCTCCTGTGACTCATAGATGAATAAAATAATCTGGCGTTAACTGGAAATTAATACGAGAGAAGACCCAAGCCCGACAAAGCTATCTTCTCTAGATTCGTACTTTTCATGCCTTTTTCGTCTTCTTATTTACTTTTGTGTCCTTCCTTCTTTCTTTGCAACCATTCATGAACACTACATTCGTATATTTCTGCCTTTCCCTTAGTCTTTTGAACTTTCTGTTCAGTAACTGTTCCACTCTTTTCCAACCAGTTTGCAACCATACCTAGCCAGACCTTTATCTGCTTCATATTCACTTACTACCGGTACTGTATTTCCTTCTGTCCTATTTTTCTCAATCACTTATTTAGCCTTTCCTCCTGATTTTTTTTGGCTTTCTTTTCTTTCCCTGTCTCTGCAACAACTTTTCTCTGCCTCACGTTCCCTTTTTTACTCCTCATCTTTCCTTTTAATTCTTTCAGTTTGCTTATTAACACATGCATCCACAATTTGCTCATGCCTTTCCCCTCCCATGTTTGTACACTTTTAACAACCCCCTCCCCTCTCTTACCTCGTTTTACCATTTTTTTTTTCTCAGCTTTTCCCTCGTCTCTACTCGCTTTATTCGCTCCCTCTCTCCTTTCCCCATTTTTAGGCCACTCGTTCCCTGACTTTTCTTGTCGCACGTTTACTCTTTTTATGCTCCAGCTCTCTTTACAGCCACATAGCTTTGATATATTTCTGTCTCTGTCAGTGTTTCCCTCACTCACGCATTTTATTCCCTCCCTCCCCTCTTTCAAACAACTCATAAACACACACTGTACATCTTTCCTCTTTCTCTCCCCTTCCCCTTTTGTATTTTCACTCCTATCTCTTATCTCTTTCTGCAACCATGCTTTCCCGCGTTACCTTATACATTTTGACTAGTCTGACCTTTCTACAACAACTTATACACCTGAGCATTTTTAATATTAACAGCTACTTCCTATTATATATCCATTTCATTCCCTTCTTCCTTCTTTCAAGCCCCATTATTTCTCCCTTACCCTCCCCACTCCCTCGTTCTCTCCCTTTCACTCCCTTTTTAGCCAGTTCCCTGCCTTACAGTCCTTATATCTTTGCGTGTTATCCTTCTTTTTAATTATGTTCCTTATTCCCTCCTGTTTCATGCCTCATAATTATAAGACACAGACCTGCCCCCCTCTCCACCCTCATTCCCCAGCCAACCCTCCCTACTCCTTCTCCCTTTCCTTCCCCACAACTAGGCGGCGCAGTCCAGCGTGAGTAAGGTGCTGTGTTTTGGTGGGGCTAAAGCAACAAACAGAGGCAGGGCGGGGCAACACAGGCCTATTGATTCAACAGCTTTCCTTCCTGCCTCCCTTCATCCCTCTACGGCTCTCTCACTTATTCTTGCTTTCTTTCTCATTCCCTCCCTCTCTTTTCTTTTCCATTGTCTCGCCTTTTCCCAGGTGGTTACTTCTGCGTTTTATCTGTTTCTGATATTTCTCTCTCTCTCTCTCTCTCTCTCTCTCTCTCTCTCTCTCTCACACACACACACACACACACACACACACACACACACACACACACACACACACACACACACACACACACACACACACACACACACACACACACACACACACCATCCCTATCTTCCTCCACGCTTTTTATCCTCTGTTCCTTTTCTTCCGTCGTCCCCTCACCCCCACCCGAACCCACCTTCACTCCTCACCCCAACCCACCTCCTCTCCCCATCCCTACCCACCTACTCTCCCCACCCCAACCCACCTTTACTGTGATCTCGTGTGTGTTTTTGTAGGAGTTCCAATGCCTTTTATGGAACTAGGTTTTACACCACTCAGGCCAGTGATCTGGATTCGAAGTTGACCTTTTTCTTTTACGTGTCTTTCTGTCGCGTACGTGTGAGGTAGAACACTTTTTAAATTTCCTCTCGCGTACCATTTTTGAGGCTCATTCACAGAGTTACTAAATGTGAAACCAAAACGTTGTGGAGTAGTTACAGGAAGTGTTGGCACAGTTTCCCCATCAAGGGTATGTGTTTTTTACCAGCAGGTAAGGAAGACGCTTATTATAAAGTGGTCCATAGTTAGTTTAATTACTAATAAGAACAATGAATGATTAACCCCCGTTTTGGTAATTAAGAGCAGACCAATTACGTATGTGGACACTGCACACACGAGTAATCGTAATACGGAATAAATGAGCCAACAATTTCATCAAGGCAAAAGACTAAATAGATGCACAGCAGCTGCCCTTACTAATGACCAATATATTATGTAAACCTGCAGTGTGTGAGGCCATAATAATGACGTCATGGGGTCGCTTGATATTTACCTTGAGCGGCAGTGAACACAGAGCATTATAGCAGCTGCTCTAATTACTGGTAATGGTCTGACGCCACGCATCAAACACCGCTTAGTGATTAGAGGTACTTGCACCCCTAATACTTGCCTATCGCCGTCTTTCTCCCCTTTCCATCCCCCTCCGTCCCATATCCCTCCTTCCCATCTCCCGCTCTCTCCCTCTTCCGTACCACCCCCATTCTCTCTCTCTCTCTCTCTCTCTCTCTCTCTCTCTCTCTCTCTCTCCTGCCTCCACTTTCCGCTCTTCCCTCTCTCTGCCCGTCGCCCCATCCCATTTCCTTCCCTTTCTCGTCTCCCATCTCCATCCCATTCTCCTTCGCCCACTCATCTGCTTTCCTCCTCTCTCCTCTTTCCTTCAGCCACCACCACCACCACCACAATGAAGCTGATACACATACACATATACGCCCATGCAAATGCACAAGCACGTGCACATAGACACACGTATGCACGTTTCCGGGTACGTGAATGTACTTACTGTGCTTCAAAGCACACACACACACACACACACACACACACACACACACACACACACACACACACACACACACACACACACACACACACACACACACACACACACACACACACACACACACACACACACACCTGTATAATCACTGGTAATAACTAAGACGTGTGAGGCAGCAACCACAATCTCCCTCGGCCCTATTTGCATCACAGGGTCTTTTTTCTCTCTCTCTCTCTCTCTCTCTCTCTCTCTCTCTCTCTCTCTCTGCGTTATTTTGTTTTTCCTTTTTTTTCGTTACCCAATTTGCAGGTGAGAAAAAGAAGTTGGGTGTTTTGTTGTTGTTTTTGTGTTGTTGTTGTTGATGAGGATGAGGATGATGGTTTTGTATTGACATCTTCGTTGTGTTCTTTATTCTTAATTTGTTTTTTTATATTGTTATGTGCCTTTCCCTCCCGCAATACGTCCGGTATTTTCTTGTATATTCTTTTTATAGTCTATTTACGGTATATAAATTATTTCTCCTATCTATCCACCTGTATCTATCTGTCTGTCTATCCGTATTTATGTATCAGTCAATCTTGTTATAGATTTCTTGGAATAACTTTACTTTTGCATTTTTATGTTAGTAATTAACTGTGTCTATCCGCAAAACATTTTTTTTTTTATAATCCACATACCTTTTCCTCAGTGTACTTTTCCATTATCCTCATTTATTGTTGTATCTGTATATATCCCTGAATTCCACCGGGCTGGGGCAGTCTTTATGGTCCAAGTTCATTTTCTCATTTATTTTTTCTTCTAGCATGATTTATGTATATTTCCTCGCGGGGTTCACTTGATACGCTCATGTTTTTATTTACTACTTATTTTAATCCGTATTTTTAAGTTATATTTTGCCAAACTGTGAGTCGCACAATATTTTCTCCCTTTCTCGTGTTTGGGTGTGTAAAATATTAGTTTCTGTTTCATGAACGGTGCTATGGGCCGAATAGCCTACGAGTATTATTTCCATCCTCTCTCTCTCTCTCTCTCTCTCTCTCTCTCTCTCTCTCTCTTTTTTCCTTCACGTCACATTTCATGTCCTGTACACGTCCACTTTCTCTCCTCATTTGCCCTTTCCTTTATCTTTCCAATATTTTCTTTCCACGCTTTTGTTCACCTCTTCACACCTCTCCTTACCTCTCCATCCCCTTCTTCACCTCTCCACTCCTTCCCCCCACCTTAATTCCCACTCCCCCATCTTTCCACTCTTCCATCTGTTCCTCTACTTTTACCCCTCCCACAAATCACACCTCCATCTATCTTACCGCCCCTCCCTCCACCTCCCCTCACGCCCTCCTCTCCCTCCACCTCCCCTCACACCCTCTTCTCCCTCCACCTCCCCTCACACCCTCTTCTCCCTCCACCTCCCCTCACACCCTCTTCTCCCTCCACCTCCCCTCACACCCTCTTCTCCCTCCACCTCCCCTCACACCCATTCTCCTCCCTTCCCACCGGAACGTTTTGCTGCGTCCATCTTCCATTGTTACCTGAATACTGTATGTGTAATCGGACGCCTTGAATAAGTGATGAGGCAACAGTCAGTCAAACCCTGCCAATAAAAGTATGTGAAAGGGGGAAAAGTTAGTGTGTTCCCCTATCGCCCGTACTGGAGAGAGAGAGAGAGAGAGAGAGAGAGAGGAAAAATCCAATTCCCAGCTGATTTCCAATAATATTTTTCTCGCAACCTGACGTCACTGCCTGTTACACATTGAGGGTACTGGGGAAAGAATCTACCATAGACGCAGCGAAAAAACAAATATGGAGAGAGAGAGAGAGAGAGAGAGAGAGAGAGATGTATAATAAGCAGAATAAATTACTTAAGAAGAGTTGTTACGAAGCCTCTAATGCCGCCTAGAATTAGATTACGGCTTCTGCAAGAAAGAGTCGTATTTCCATGTGCCGTCCCGGCCTTTAGTCCCTCTCCACGACATCCAGTGAATACGTAGGGGATATTCCTTCCCCCCCTCTCCCCCCTCAGGATGGAGGGGTGCGGTAAATCAGGACAGAGGCCATTCTCCCATCCAGCGGCCTTGGCGGGATTCCCTTCTGATATCATACCATACTTTATTTCACTCTCCCCATCGCCCCCTCCGTCTTCATTCCCCTATATACATCTTTGGCAGCCTCCACCTTTTCCTTTTCCTTACACCTGTTTTTCTTTATCTTTCACAATCTCCATACATTTCTTTCTTTCTGCCCAGACCTCTCTTTCAGTCTCATTCACTTTTTTCCCTTCCCACGCTTGTTTGTCTCCCTTTTTCTCTCTTTCCCAGAACTGATATAGTTGCCACGAAAATAAAAATATAAGACTAATTCTGTCGCATGTATTCGCCCATTATTTCGATTCATAAAAGAGGAAGACTAAGTCATGCCCCTTTTATTAGCTTTTTATTCTGTTGTAAAAGGAACTATATTGTCCGTATATAAAGGAAGTCTCAGCGGAACGGCATTTATTGCAACAATATCCATTGCCACCCACCCACCTCCCCTCTCCCACTCCCCCCACCCTCGTGTATTCCACTCCCTCCCCATCCCTCCCCCACACCCACATTCACGTATACTCTGCCCTCCCATCCTAACACCCCCACCCACCTCCCTCACACCTTCACACACATGTTTCCATTCTACTCTCCCTCCCCAATATCTCCCTGCACAAATGCTCCGGCCTCTCTCCCTCTTTCCCCTTGTTTCCCCTCTTCCCCTCTCCCACTCGCCCATGTTCTGTCCACTTGTCGTTTTTTCCGCCCACTTACCCACCCCTCTTGCTCCCTCACACCCACCTCTTTACCCAGTCCCGTTCCACCCACCTATTTCTTTCCTGTCCTCTCTTACTTTATTATCCACCTGTCATTTTCCCGTCCATCGCACTTCCTCTTGCCCATCCCATATACTCTTTCCAACCTCTTTCCTCTTCCCTCCCACAAAACTTTATCTTCCTTTTAATCTTGCTTTAACTGCCCACATGTCCTCTTCCCTCACCCACCTGTCTGTCACCTACCCACCTTACTACCGCCAACCCACCTGTCTACCACCCACCCACTTGTCTACCACACACACACACACACACACACACACACACACACACACACACACACACACACACACACACACACAGTAAATGACTAACCAGGGTCCTCCAGTGAGATTAATTGCCCCTGGAGCATTTGGCGATGGGGTCATTGATCCTAAACACTGGCCACTGATTGCCAAGCCCGTCCCCTGCTGTGTTGGGAAAATGCTGCCTCGTGTGGGTGGCTGTGTAGATGTTAATATGTGCTGTGTTATGCTGTGTGGTGTTGCGGTGTGTTATGCTGTGTGGTGTTGTGCCCTGTTGTGTTGCGTTCGAGTACTACTTTATGTTGCTGTAACGTGTTGATATTAATGTGTGGTGAGTTATGATGTGCTTTGCTGTGTGGTGTGGTGTTGTGCAGGAAACTGTACCGATTCGTGCTGGTATAAATGAAGGTGTTAATGTGTGCTGTGTTGTCTTGCGTGATTTCGTGTTAGTGTTGTAAAAAGGTACCCTTCGTTTTGATGTAAGTGTAGGTGAACATGTGCAGTGTGCTGTGTTGTCCTGTACAGATTAGTTTTGCTTTTTCGCCGTGATGCTCTCACACACACACACACACACACACACACACACACACACACACACACACACACACACACACACACACACACACACACACACACACACACACACACACACACACACACACACACACACACACACACACACACACACACACACACACACACACACACACACACACACACACACACACACACACACACACACACACACACACACACACACGTCCTGTCTTTTTGTTCCTATCCATGATGCTGACGTCAGGGGGATCTGAATACGATTATAGATTTATCCGTTCCTCCTCTTTTCTTCATTCCGTGTTTTTTTTTCTCTCTTGACTTTTCTAACATTTTTCCAATAGTTTTCTTAGTAAATGGACAGTTTTTCATTCTTCATTTTTTCTGTGTTGATCTCTGTGGCAGTTGTCGTTTGTGTTTTGCTGTTTTCTTTATTACATACGTCTTTGTGTGTGTGTGTGTGTGTGTGTGTGTGTGTGTGTGTGTGTGTGCGTGTGTGTGTGTGTGTGTGTGTGTGTGTGTGTGTGTGCGTGTGTGTGTGTGTGTGTGTGTGTGTGTGTCAAGTAATGTATATATCCTATTATATATATTTAGGATCCTACGTCACCACATCCATAGAGGGAGTAAAAGGTCTCATATATGCTTCAACTCGTGTATTTTATTTGGCTGGAGATGAAACATTGGAGCCTGAGAGCTAATCTTATCCCTCTTATTTCTCTCATAATCAGGACAACTGTAGTATCTCTACTGAAATTAACCCAAGAGAACTTTAGTATTTTTATTATTAACCCAACGTGACCTTACTCAAGAAATAGTGAGTCATAGGAGCCCGAGGTGTTAGAAAACTTGCCTTTAAGGCCTGGAACTCCCTCTCCACTCCTTGGTTGTGGAGAGTTCCTTAACTTGTCTGACTCTTCAAGTATCACCTCGGAGTCTTTCGCCTCTGTAATCAGCTTTCATATTAAATGCCCGGCAGTAGTTTGGAAACTGTCTTTCTCGCCGAAACCAGATGTGGAGGTGTATACTCGTGTGTACTTAATCCCCTCACTGTGATGATATATACTTTTTGCATTTCATTCTTGCTACTGCCAGACGATTTTGTTCAGCCTAAGGGAGACTTATAGAATTGGATGGGTTACATATAGCCTTCAGGAAGTCTTTCGTAACTACAGATCCTTTCTAGCTTGCAATAATATCTTTCCATGATAGCCAGGTAATATGCTTGCTTCCTCCTAACGATTTGGCGCGACGTCTGGCAGTGAATAGGTGGATTGAGGCTGTTTGTAACCTCCTCATGAGAGAGAGAGAGAGAGAGAGAGAGGGAGAGAGAGAGAGAGAGAGAGAGAGAGAGAGAGAGAGAGAGAACATCCCTCCCACTGTGTTAGGCTCTATTGTGGCTATTCACACATCACCCATATATTATAACGCCTGACACAAATGCCTCCCACATACCTTATGAAATGTCAGAGGGGACTTAGGCCTACACACTGCCCCCCCCCCTCTTCCTCTCTCTCTCTCTCTCTCAAGCAAATGTTTACAAAAGGTGTGTTAGCTCTTTCCATTTTGCTGTGCTGCCATCGTCTCAGATACAACAAAACTTTTTAAAAGCCTTTTCATTTGGAGAAACGTTGGTAGAAAACACGGCTGGGACGGCTTTCCCCTGGACTTCATACTTTTGTTGTTTTCCTCCTTTCTGAAGTATTGTGAGCAGAGCAAAGACAGTGACGTGGACAGTATTTTTATATCTTGCTTTGATATTTTCGAATTTTACTTGCGTTTGTATTTATTGGTTTTGTTCCAGTACTCGCTTCTTTATTAGGCATTCATGTTATGTCCCATTTCTCGTTTATTTAGACCATTTTCAAACTGGAGAGGTCAGATATAGCCTTCCTTTACCCCACTAACTGATTACTGTCTTCTATGATGTGATTAAAATTGTGTGATGGTTGGAGAATGTACTGAAAAATAAAAAGTCATCATAGTGAAGGATTTAGCTCTGTATGTTTTGACTCATTACATACGTCACCGTCTTCTGCTACCCTGTCACTACTAAATATTGGTTCTTTATATAAGCACATTATCATTGCTCGTAGATAACCCACTGTGTCTCCTACTTTATGATTAGGCATTTTACACCCGTCCCATCCTCCTGAACTATACATCCATTAAACGCCATTTCTCCCACCATTTCCTCACCACTAAATTAATGCCATCTGCACCTGCACTGTACATTTATATTGCCTTTACGTATACGACCATATCTCCCATCTCTTCACTTCTAAATATCCTCTGAGTCTGTACATTTTTATTGGCCATTTCTCATACTGCTTCGTCACTACTAAATGTCCTCAAGTCTTTAATATTTTATCTCTTTTCCTGCCCGGTTCCCTCCCTCCTTCCGGGACCTCGACTAACTTCTGCGGGTCTTTGCGTCCTGTAAGCGGCTTATCATCGTAAGGACAGAGTTGTAAGATGTCAACAGTCCTCCTCCATCGTCTCTCCAGTAGCATTAGCTTTAAGTATGAATGAACTTTGAGTTGGCCGCGCTTGGTGGAAATTTACAGCCATCAAAATGAACTTAGTTTGATAAGCCACGTGATGGAATGAATATAGAACTCCTGAGAGATACTGCCAGAAAGGAAATGGTTCAGTACTGATGGTTATTGGTGCACTACTTCTTCTCAACCTCGATATAGCCTTCAGACTTTTAAACACGTTTGTCCAGGCATCTCGGAATGATCGGAACTTGACCACTGTACACTTTTCTTGGGATGGGACAACATTTACAAGCTCCTGGCCTTTTTCTCCTTCCGTTATTCATTGTATGGCGTAATGAAGTTCAGGATGTGAAGGCATCGTTTCGAATCTCAAAGAAGCGGCTGGAAGTTTGGTATTTATTAGGTACAGCTGTCGTTTTAGTTTCTTTTGACTTTTGGTGGTCTGATGATTGAAAACCTAGATTCCAATTTTAAAAGCCGCCAGACGTTTCCTGTTTTTTGGAATTCCCACAAATTATATATGTTGTATCTAAAACTATTCATTAATTTTGGTGGTGATCTTGTTATTTACATAGTCAGGTCAAGGTGTGGGTGTAGGTTGTTATTTACAGCGGCAGTCAGGTCAAGGTGTGGGTGTAGGTTGTTATTTACAGCGGCAGTCAGGTCAGGGTGTGAGTGTAGGTTGGAATCCGCAAGATGCTGCTGGAGGTGTAATTATCATGAGTGGCGTGGTGTGGCTGCAGACCATTGTGATGATGGCTACACAGCTCAGTACCACCTGTGAATTATCTTGTTTGTCCTCTCCTGCTCGTCTCTGGCATCCTTTATTTTCGTTCTCTGTGCTTTTGTGTGTGTGTGTGTGTGTGTGTGTGTGTGTGTGTGTGTTGTTCATCTGTAGTTTAAACCGAAGCCGTAGCGGCGGAATGAGGATTTGCACACGACGGGATAGGGGATGAGACAGTAAAAGCTGACTTAGAAGGAATATATGTGGCTTGAACAAGAAACTGGTGGTAATGAAATGGAAGCCATAACATAAGGTATGGACAGGGAGGAAAAGTAATTGGTATGTTAGGATATTTCTTAAAGAATGGTGTGATAGAATTAACAAGTATGCCCCAAGTGAGAAATGGTCAATAAACAATGGAAGTCGTGGTCTGATTGATTGAGAAGAGGAGGAGTGAATGTTTATTTAATACTGTTAAGGCAGATTTGAAGAATAGTTGATATTACACAGAGTAATTTTATTCCTAGTAAGAAATAATGTAAACATCCTCAGCCAGAACCAAGAGCTGCTGATGAGTGCATTAGGGCCAGACCACCACACCTCAAAGAAAGACTCAGGTGTGGTCCACATACCTGCCTCTACCTGTCCTGTGGCCGCCTTTAATCTCACCTCACTCAGTAGATGAAGACAAATGGTGTTGGTGGCGGGGCCCAGTGGCCACACACGCTGCCATCAACAAGGCTGCCATACAAAGGCCTCACCTCTGCTTGTTGTTCTTCCCTCACACACGCACAGCTTTTTTTTCTTCTTCTTGTATGGTCCGTGTATTTTGTAGTTTGGTGTTGTTAGATAATGGAGAACACAGGGGGAGACCAAAATAGTGGGCGCTTTTTATTGAACCATGAATGACTGCAACAATACTCCTCCGAATTTTTGGCAATACAGTTCATCATCGTGTTACAAAAGTCTATGCTAGTGAATAGTGATGTGCTAAAGTATCAGAAAAGCCTTTATTGCATTCTGAATTGTTCTTTGATCCATTTTGTCTGGGTATAGAGGGACAGAAATCGATGACGCGAGGGGAGTGGGTAGAACCATCAGGAAAGAAAAGATGGTAAGGTAACAGGACGTGGTTACTGGCAAGTGAACATCAGATCAAGAGATGAAAATGATATCGGGGATGCAGTTTTCCTTGATACCTGCAGCCATATTTATAAACTGTCTTAGGCTCATATTAGTGTATAAGATTGCTTGTATATATGCTTCTCTACCAAACACATCATAATCATATCAGAGTTAATGTTAAAGGGAAAAGTGCTAACAGAACGATCTGTGATGATAGTTAACTGGAATGGCGACTTATTTATTCAGTAAACTGGTTAAGATCCTTTATAAACGCTTCTCTAGACCTGACCTGGTAGAGTGACCTGGACCACCAAGTGCAACCCTCTGGCCTTCACCCACACTGGTCATAGTTTAATACATTCTCTCTTGACTTTGTTGGAAACCCCTCCGTAAGAAATGCCTTTTATCAGTCATTCAGTATTTTGGAAGTTGTGTTAAAAGTGGCCTCCTGAGGGATGAGGGATAGGCGACGTGGCGTGGGGCTGTGGTGGCTCTATCCCTCCTGACCTTCACTGGCAGGGAAAGATTTGGAATACCGTAAAACTCTCTGAAACATTTTGAGTATTCATGCACACATGCAACATACACTGGCACAGAGGGCACACACACACACACACACACACACACACACACACACACACACACACACACACACACACACACACACACACACACACACACACACACACACACACACACACACACACACACACACACACACACACAATTTTTAGCATTGCTTGATCCGCCTCAGTGTGTGTGTGTGTGTGTGTGTGGGTGTGGGTGTGTGCGTGTGTGCATGCGCCACCCCACCGAATTACACACATCTGTTACTGCTTGGAGGAAGTGTTGCGCTCAGTAGATCGAGTAATTGAACTGCGATGGAGTTTGTGTTTGTGGTCTTGTAGATAATTTTTCTGAGGGGATGGTTGGGGTTTTGTTCCTTAGATAATACCACTCAGGGACGAGCGATTGATATTTTTGCCTTATATGTCAGAAATGAGTAGCCTAGCTTCTGGCCCTTACGCTCATGATGGGGCAGTTAGGGTATTACGTGTATCTCATTGCCCCTTCAGTTCGGTGGCGTCATTTTCGTTTTATTTTGCAATCCAGACGATTTTATTCAACTGAAGGGAGGGTTTTCCAGCTGGTTGGGTTAGATACAGCCTTCACTAATCCCCTCACTACATATAACACCCTCCTAAGCTTAGTGGAATGTCAGGGGTAGCAAGAAGGTAATATATTGTTGTCTTCAGATGGTTTTATTCAGGTTAGGAGATGGATTACTTTTTTATTTGATGTCAGATACAATCGTGTGTAACATCCCCAGACCGATTCTTAAGTAAGCTGAAAGAATGACGTGGAAGTAAAGCTAAAAATTACGTATATATTGAGCGTTGATGTATTGGCACGAATCAAGTGAACGTCGTGATGGTGGTGGTAATGGTGGTGGCAGCGATTGTGGTGATAGGGAGGGTGGTGGTGGTGAAGCAGTGATGGTGGTGGTAATGGTCTTGATGGTAGAGATGGTGATGGTAATGAAGCGCAGTGTGATTAAGTACCTCAGGTGAGTGCAGCCAGGTGTGATGTGTGGGGGATCACCTTTTGGGTCAGTGACTTTATTACTTAGGAAGCAACCATATAAACACACTCTGGCGCCTACACTTACTCAGCTGTATATAATCATCTGGCGGCAACTGGAATAAAGTAATACAGTTCTCCCGACCATGAGAAATTTAATTGTACCATTATTAACAGTCAGGCTGGTACGACTTAGCTAAAGAAAATGACCCGACATTGTCAGGAAAAGAATTACTAACAGTTGTCTTGACTGTCAAAGAGTTGAGAAACAATTAATATAGAATTTTTTGTCAGTATTATTGATTAATTATATTTATTTTCGTATCTCTTTTGACCCTTCCAGTCTTCTAATCTGGGTAAAAGTTGTTTGGAGGTAGCATTAAATGAGATAGTATTGCGGTGATACAATGTGTAGCATATTCGGCCCACAACTGAGTACTAGGGGGGCAAAGGGACCTTTACGTTAGGGTCATGTTTGCAACAGTACTCTTCACCCACGACCGTCTGCTTGAACCTTTAATTGCGAGAAGGAAGGCCGACGCCCAGTTTTTTACTAGTTTGTGAAGCAGGTGACAGGGATGGATCGTGTCCGACATTTTCTTACGGTTGCTGACTGCACTCTGTAATGTGGGACTTCAAACTGTACACTGGGGAAAGCATGTTTATTAATTATATTTTTTTGTTTTCAAAATATAGGCATATAGTCTGACTACATTCGTAATTTAGTAACCAGTTCCTCAGAGTCTGTTAGGGGGAGCAGACACCAGCTCTCAACACCTTCTGCCTGAGCGAAATACACAAGTTGGACCACAAAATACGGGCCAGACGGTCGTGACACTGGAGTGCCGTGACAAGTTGAGGGAATTTCAGACGTGATGGGCTACACAGAGGAGGCAGTTAGGTGTGTGTGGGGGGCGATAGAGGAGGGGAGGGGGTTGAGGGGGGGATGGTGGGTAATGGAGAATGTTAGGGGTGGGGATGGGGCCGTTGTTGTGAGAGGGATTTGGATGTGGGGAGAGAAGTCGAGGTGAGAGGGATAAAGGAGAGGACCTTGATGTGAGAGGGTTGGGGGGAATGAGGTTATGGAGGGGGAAGGGAGGGGAGCTGACGTGAGAGGGATGATGGTGGGGGGGGGGGAAGGTCATTGGTGTGAGTGCGAGCATCATGGCTGGCGGTGAGGGAAGGAGAGAAACGTGCTAAATCGCTCAGTAAATGGCTTAGCAGGGAGTAGGGGGAGGAGGGATCGGTTGGAGAGAGAGAGAGAGAGAGGGGGGGGAGGGAGGGAGGGAGAGGTGAGAGAGGGGTAGGTGGGGAGTAGAATTTGACTGGTTACGGAGGGGGTGAAGAAGGAGAGAAATGGTGATAACGAAAGGGATGGTGAGGGGAAGAGATGAGTCAAGATGGAAGGGACAGGAAGAGGGGAGCGGGGGGGATGAGTTGCCAGGTAAGGGGACAAGTGAGGGGAAAACACACAGGCTCTCTTTTCCCTCCCAGGTTCTCGCCTTGTTTTACCAACCTGTTTTTTTGTTGCTGTTCCCGCGATTTCTTTTTTCACTTCGGTCTGCTCCGCTGATTTGCTTTTTATTTTTAGTTTCCTCAGCCTTCTGGTTTACATTTTTTCCTTTTTCTCTTTTTTCTCCCCTCAGTTTATTTTCGTGTCTCTGGACTTTCCTAAATTACGTTTGCTTTTTAGTTTTGTGTCTGTTTAATTTCCCTGTTTGCCAGCTTCAGTCGGCATGTTTAACAACCCTTTTTTTTTTTCCTCTCTCTCTCTCTCTTGCGAGTTTGTTTCATTTTGGACAGATTTCCCCCCTTCTTTTATCATTTTTTTTTTTTTTTTTCAATTATCTATCAGTTTTTAGTTTCTCAGATTAGCCATTCTTCTTAAGTTTTTCATCATTAAACATGTTTTTTACTTTGTTTTGCTCACTGTTCAGATTTAACTGTTGTTCATTTTTTTTTTAATTACACATTCCATAATTCCTCATCATTTATTTTTTAATCGTTAACACATTGGCTTCATTTTATAGTTTATCATCTCTATTTACAGCATATTATTTGTTAGGGGCTTGGTTTTCTGCTCATATTTCTCTGCACTAGTTAGTTTTATGCTTTGATATTTCACCTCCATTTTTGTAGTCTTCCTCTTTTTTTCTTTTTTTACATTGCTCTTTGGTTTCTGTTTATTTATTTATTTTTGTTCTGATCTTGGTTACAGTTGAAATTATTTTGTTACGATTTTTCACGTTCATTTTGTCCCCTTCCTCTTCTGTCTGTTATGCTTCCGTGTGTTAAGTTGACTTCTTGTTGCAGCGGGAAATAAATTACTCGGGTCATTGTTTTTTCACTCAGATTTTTTCCTTTCTATTTTTACGCTTGATTTTACTTCTCCGATTAAATGTTCTTTCCTCTCTGTGTTTTTATTAATCTTTTTTGGTTCATCGTCTCTTGTTAGTTGCAGCAGGATCATGTTTGTGTTTTTGTCATTTTTTTCCCCACAGTTTTCATGCTTTGATATTTCTTTTCCATTTTTGTTCTTGCTCTTGTTTTTCAGTTTTATTTTATGGATTGTTCGTTCGTCCTTTGCTCTTGGTTACAGACGGATCTTATTTATATGAGTGTTTTTCGTTCTGTTTCTTTTTTTTTTTATCATGGTTACTATTATATGCTTCAAGATTTCCTCGCCATATTTGTGTTGTTCTGTCTTTTATGTCTCGCACTGGTTTCAGTTTATCATTAGTTCCCATTTTGTTCTTAGTTACAACAGGAAATTGTTTGGTAGCGCTCCTTGTTTTCTGTTCGTTATTGTACCCCTTTTTTTTTTATACTGTGGTATTTCCTCCCCATTTCTTTGTTCTTCCTTTTTTGTCATGTATTTTTTCATCTTTAATTTTCCTTCTCTTCGTGGATACAGCAGGATTATATTTGTTCCAGGGATTTCCGTGTTCTGCTCGTGTTTTTCTCCCTTTGCTGGTGTTGGCCTCGGCTCCGTCTTTTTTTTCAGTTTTCCTTTCCCCGTTTTTCATGTTATTTCTCCATAGCTTCAGTTGTGGCTGTTTGCAGAGTCAACACCACACACGCAGATACATACACACAAACTCGCACATACACATACATATACATGCACATATACACACGATACAGATAAGCACACACGCACCCAAACATACACACAGATACACATTTGCCCATATACATAATTATACTGTGCACAAAGTGGCGCGCGTGCGTGCAGGTAACAAATGTGAGTATTTTCTGTCGGTATGATATATTTATTTTCCATATCTGCATGTTTTTTTTCCTAAATCTCTCTCTCTCTCTCTCTCTCTCTCTCTCTCTCTCTCTCTCTCTCTCTCTCTCTCTCTCTCTCTCACACACACACACACACACACTTTTATATTTGCATTTGTTCACTTATATCTATCTCTTTATATACTGTGATTATCTGTTTGTCCGTCTGTCTTTCCGAGAGTAACCAGACGCCGGACCTTTTTGGTATGCATAGGCAGCTGATGTAGTGATGTTTGTTTTAAAAGTTGTGATGGAAAATGGTTTGTTTGATTTATGGCGGTAAAGGATATATATTATTGTTCCCCGTGACAAATTGTATGACATACATCACAGGCAAATTTTCCCAAGAGATGAATGAGCAGAGAGAGAGAGAGAGAGAGAGAGAGGGTCGGGAGCAGAGAATTGAATATTGCACGTGTGGTAAATGCTACGGCGCCCCGATATATGCACATCCACAGAGAAAACATGAAAAAGTAAAATATTTTAGCTCAGTTATTCTTAAGTTATTGTTCAACTGCCTCACCAGAAATATTGACAGTTTACACCAAGATGAAGTCATGATAGGCGTATGTATAAACGCTCGCTCGCTCGTCACGCTCTCACAAAGCGCACTTTACTGATTGTATATATGCGGATTTTCGGTGTCCATAATGTGGTAGTGGTGGTGGTGGGGGTGAATTATATTGCCATTGTAATGACTATCGGCGCTGTTTCAATTTTGCTGTGAGTTTATTGATAATGCATTTCCTCGTGACATTAATGGGCCCACGCAACATGTTGTTACAATAATTTAGCAAGATTATGGGTGCAGGGGAGCTGATGGGAGGAGGGGGAGGGGTGGGGGGAAGGGTTAGAGGTATGGACGGGAAGAATAGCGAGCGTTGTTGGAGGGAGACGAGGGAGGGAAGGAGGGAAAAGATAAGGAGAGGGAGAAGCAGGAAAAGACAGGGTGAGCGAAGGGGAGGGGCAGAGTTGGGTGACTGGGAGGAAGAGAATGGTGAGAGGGAAGGAGGAGGGAGGCGAGGGACACGAGCCTTGTTGGGGAGAGGGGAGGGATGGGGTGAGAGGGGAGAATGGCGGGACATGATGGAGAGAGCCGAGAGAGGTACAATGGGGTTTAATGAGAGACAGAATTAGGGGAGATGAGTGGAGAGGAGAGGGCAGGGTGGGGAAAGGTGAGGAGGAGGGGAAAGGATTCCACCAGTAACATTATTGACGCGATTTAGTTGTCAGCATCATAAATTTACGGAATAATATGTGGGGTGGCCAGAGCTGGGACTGCGGGGGAGGGGAGGGGAAGGGAAGGGGAAATAGAGGGAGAGATGGAGAGAGGGAGGAGAAGGGGAAGCAAGAGGGAGGGAAGAGGGAAAGGAGGATGGAGAGGTGGGACAGGGGGAGATGGAAGTTTCCGCGTTCCATCCTATCGCGTCTCCCACATTTCCTGCACTAGTCCATCTTCCCCCTCCCCCCCCCCGTGCTCCATTCTTAATTATGGCAATGTGGATTATTCAGAGGGACGGGATGAGCCAGGCTGATCCTCCCTCCACCGGCCTTGTGTCGTCTGCCTTCTCGGAGTGCTAGTGCCAGGCCAGACGGTGCTAGCCAAGGGTGATAGGGTGTTATATAGGGCTGTGTGTTAAGTGTTACTGGTAGAAAATGTGGTGCTAGATACGACTGTGTGTATCAGGTGGTATTTTGATGTCAGACGTGCTAAAGTAGGGTGTGTTAGGGTGTTGGCTACGACGGGGTGTATTAGGGGTAGGACGAGGCCGGGGTGGGAGTGTTAGATGTTTGATGCTTGTGTCGGGTGTTAGATGATAAGGTGGGTGTGTTAGATAGTGTTCAGGTGTGTCAGGTGTTAGTGCCTTGTCTGTTACCCGGCCCTTCCAGGCCAGACGATGTTAGTTATGGTGTTAGGGTGATACGGTTATGGTGTTAGGGTGTTATCCAGGACTGGGTGTAAAGGGAACTCTCATTTGCCAGACCGAAAACTATCTAGGACTGCAGGACAGGAGTGAAGTTTTAAAGGTAAACAAAGAAACCTGCTGTTTGTACATATAAAATAATTAAACGCAAACAAAACCTAACCTGAACATACAGCAGCCAGTTTATATCACCCAGGCAGAAACCAAAAAAAGCGCACTCACACACACACACACACACACACACACACACACACACACACACACACACACACACACACACACACACACACACAGTTTTTATGTTTGCCCGGAGGGATGAACGAAAAAGAACGGAAAGCGAGAAAGAAAGAAAGGGAGAAAGAAAAAAAATAGAGAAAGAATATAAAGTGAGAAGAGGGTGGAAAGCTGTCAGGAGGGAAAGGGTGAAAGTTGAAGGAGAAAAATATTACGAGACCAAATCGACTGAAGAAAAAAATAAATGTGAGACGTCTAGAGCACGCACAGGACGTGGAAGAAAAGGTACGGTGAAGAAAATGTGTACCTGAGAGAGAGAGAGAGAGAGAGAGAGAGAGAGAGAGAGAGAGAGAGAGAGAACCAAGTATTTTTCCTTGCCGTCCAAAGTAACACAAAACCCAACTTGACTTTATTGAGAAACTTGCTGGCTTACATATTTTTTTGGCCTCCAGGTGTAGTGAATTGAGAGAGGGAGGAAGTTGTGGCTTAAAAATTGAACTCTCTCTCTCTCTCTCTCTCTCTCTCTCTCTCTCTCCATTAAGTCATGTTGAGAAATAAACTCCCTCTCTTGAATTGATTGACACTCTTATTTAGTATGTAAAGGACTTCTAGTAAGGAAGGGGTTAATGAGGAAATGTGTGACCCGTGTAATTAACAAAGAAAAACTGGACAGGTGAATGAAATCGCTTAGAGACGGCAAGAAAAGAAACTGTGTGTGTGTGTGTGTGTGTGTGTGTGTGTGTGTGTGTGTGTGTGTGTGTGTGTGTGTGTGTGTGTTCATCTTGTCGACACAGTATTTCATTTTTTTCTTTCCGATTTCTCGTTTTTGTTTTTGTTTTTCCCTTGTTGGTTCCGGTGCATCCAGCGTTCTTGCTCTCGGGAACCTTCCAGCTTTTCTTTCGTTTCACAACGTGTTTTCTCAGTTTGTTTCTTCTGCAGTTGTGAATTTCTTTACTGGCATTAATTATCTTTCAATAATCCGCTTGCTTTCCTCCGTACCACATTATTTTTACCTGTTTTTCCTCCTTTTTACCACATTTTCCTATCGCACATTTTATGAATCATCGCGAGATCTCGTCAATTTTCAGGACAGAATTATTCATCTCCTTTTCCTCTCTTCTTTACCACATTTCCTTTCGCTTTTCCAACCAACTTTGGCTGAGGTTAAAGCATTTTCTTAGTAAATTTTTTTTTCCTTCTCGACTTCCTTCTGTGATTTACTTATGACCTTCGCTGCGGCTTGGCCAAGAGGCGGTGAAGTTTGGAGAAGTTGGTGCTTGAATGTAAAAGGTAACTAATTTATTCAAGGGTTTAACGTCTTTGGAAGTTATGGTACTGAATTTTGGCTTTTCATACATATAACCTCTTCAGCCCGGGTACACACACACACACACACACACACACACACACACACACACACACACACACACACACACACACACACACACACACACACACACACACACACACACCACAAAACAAGACGCCCGACCAGACAAGGCTTTTCGTTTGGCTGATTCTTTTGATGTCTGCTCAAAGGAGGGTAACAATGGAGGGGAAAATTTGGGCCGAGAGACTGTGAGGTTTTGCAAACATCACCATATATCTTAATGACAGGATGCTGGTGGGGGGAGGGTGAGGGGAGGGGAGTTGTGAAGGAGGGGGGGGTTGTGGGGGAGGAGAATTTGGGTGTGGTAAAGAGTTGTGGTGGTGGAATAGGGAGTGAGGATGTGGTGGTTGAAGCTGACGTAAAAGGAGCTATGGATGTCAGTTCAAGGAGAGAACAAAATTATCCCGTAATTTGTATTCATTGAAGATCCGATTATGTGCCTGTAATCTTGAGTATTTTCACATATAAAAACGAGCGGACAGACATAAGAACGAACTCCATCACCTTCAAAAGGAGAAATAAAAAGTGGGTAGGTAAAGGGATGAGGTAAACGGTGGTGGTGAGAGAGAATGGTAATCAGTCATGGATGGAAGGTGATTGAGGATTCCTGTGAGTAATGATGGATGGTGACGGTGGTGGTGAGGCGACACGCGGGAGGAAGCTGATGTGATGAACGAGGCCGGGACGGGAGGCGAGGAGGCGGAGTGAATAATGCAGGGTGACGGAGGTGGCGATAAGCAGCAGTGGGGAGCAGGGGAGGTGAGGGGGGGGTTGGTGGGGAAGTGATTATGTGGCGATAAACCGAAATGGGGAGATGGTCGTGGTGGGAGAACGGTGGGTTTAGTGGAGAAATGATTCACTGAAAAATGATGATGGTGAATATGCAGATGAAGGTGAGTAAAAAAGGAAATGGAAGGTGGTAGTGAAATGCATCGATTTCAGGTGATAGGAATTTGGAAATTAGTGTGAGGTTATGAAGAGGAAGGTATACCAAAGAAAAAAAAAACTTGGCAACTCTTAATAAATGAGGGTAAGTAGAATGACAGGAGTCAGAGGTATGAGAGTATACTCCAAGGTTGGGAGGTGGCGATTAAAAAGGATTAAGGAGCAGGTTGATTCGAAGAAAATTGATGAAAGGACTGTGGGAAACTGAGGCAAGGTTGAGGGAGTGCAGGAGGCTTGAGGAAAGGTGATGGAGACATTGATAACTGAGACTAGAAACAGTAATGCATTTGCCGATAAGACAGATGGAAACAGATGATGATGTACTGAAATGAGAGAGAGAGATATACAGTATATGTAGGCAATATATGCTGTATGTACGTGTGTTTGTGTTTCTTGGGGGGAGGGGGAGTTGTGTGATTTTAGATTTGACTTTGAAGGGATGGTTCTTCTGTTTGCCTGGCTAGAGAACTTGTAGAAGCATCACCTTTAAAAGCCTGTTAAGACGGAGGCAGATGTGGAAGAAGGACACACTAAAAGAAATCCAGGGAGACAGACGGGAGGACAGAGGTGAGGATACCAACGTCTTCTATGGGTTTACATAAAAATACGTACATGCAGTACAGTACATGCGTAAGAAGAGGGAATGTGTGTGTGTGTGTGTGTGTGTAGTCATCCTTGTCTGTCTGTCTCTGTTTGTCCATCTGCCATAGTGTCTTTTTGTTCCTCCGTTACTCACTCCCCTGCCCCTCTCCTCCCTCCACTCCTACTCCTACTCATCCATCTATCCATCCATTTTTATGTCGCCAAATGGACCCGGCACAAAGTTTGCCCAAATGTAAGTCCTCTTAAGCTGGTACAGACTCGGCTTTTAAGGTCAGGTCTGCACTTACACTGTCTTGTATAGTGATGCGCCTGGGGATCTCGTACGTGTGTGCCGAGAGATGCCAGGGTCCAGTTTATATTTTGTGGTTCCTCTTTTATATGACTGAGTGACAGGGATAGAGATATGGATAGATGGAGTAAGACACTGAGTGACAGGGATAGAGATATGGATAGATGGAGTAAGACACTGAGTGACAGGGATAGAGATATGGATAGATGGAGTAAGACAGGGATATAAATATGTAGGTTCAGGGACAGTGCCAGGAACAGGGACAAGCCCAAACATAGAGGCAGAGGCAGAATGGAAGAGAGGCAGGGACAGGGTGGAGACTGATGGAGACTAAGATAGTTGGTTAACAGTATTTCCTCTTCTAAGTTCCCTAATGGAATCTTCCATTGAGACTTTCGTCTGCCCTATGGATGCCCGAAGTCACTCGCTCAGAATCCTGTTTCCTCTCACGTACTGACTCATAGCTTCCACTCTGTGCCTCCCTCCCTCACTAGACAAAGGAGCACCATATACTGTGCGGGAAGTGGTACCTCTCCACCCAAGTCCCGTAATTCTTATAGAGCTCAACTTTAATACCTATAAACATTCGTCTCTCTGAGTTATCCTGGCCACCCCTATTACCTCACCACCACCACCACATTCCAGCGTTTCGTTCTAAATGTTTCCTCCCGAACCGGAAAAAAAAAAAAAACGGATTCCAAGAACATTGTTGGCATGTGTGGGCTTGTAATAATAATTACAGCCATGCCACTGAAAACAAAGTAGTAATACAAGTCTTCAGTTACAAAAATATCTCCCATAAGCTTGTACTCTTAATTCTTTCAGGAATAATACGAGTGCAATATTTTTGGTAGAATATTGTCTGGTAAAGTTGCAGTGAAGACTTTTTGAAAAGAGAAAGCGAACAGAACACATTAATGTCCATTAAGAAGAATATGTTAAGATAAAAACCATAGGTTCCTAAGTACAATGAAACATATACTGAAAACTTCAGAACCGTCCGTCTGCCCTGTATTTGATAGGCGGCTCTGTTATCTTCACAGAATCTTAATTACATTAATGACATATACTGCAACGTAAACATGTACATTTGTACCTTGCTGTCTGCCGTTGCTATGGACAAGGATTCGATGAAATATGTCAGAAAATAATGATAACCAACTTCAAATAATACTAACACTTGTTCACATGATGCACATGGTAGAGATCTTCCCTGTGGGATATATCAGCATTTGTAAATATATCAGACACTTAGCATAGACTAGACAGCCGGTTCTCTGAGGCCCAGCAGTGCTTCTACAATACGTTTCACACACCTTCACATGTCAGATGGTAACAAAGGTAACAGTTTGTAATATAGAATCTCTCATCCACCAGACGTCATGGCTCCGTACGTCATCATAAAACCTAAGGGAGTTGCTCATGAATATTTGGTGCACGTTGCGAGGTGGCTGGTGAGTTTGCTTTGTTATATGATATTACACACGAAACTGGTTAAAGCTCCCTTCATTCTAAATTATGTATTTCAGTTATGGTGGGATATTAATTCGTGCTGCAGGTATGATAAACAATATATTAATGTATAACCCTCAGTGGGTACACACGCCTGGCTTTAATTAACCAGCCTCGGGTGGGGAGGTAATTAAGCTAAATGTGCTTGATTACTAAAGGGGAACTAATCGTAAACAATCACGTACATGCAAACACCATGTAACATCTCTTATAATTTATTCTTGACTTTGACACCACATTCCATGCCAGTTGCTGTGTCATCTGTATTATAGCAGCAGGGTTGAGTTTTACCTGATCTATTGTTTATGTTATCTGTATCACTTAGTCACGCCACTGCTTAGGTTGTAATGACACAGAAAGTTTACCGTGTAGAACAAATACAAGTGAAGCTAAATTGGAGTTGTCAGTCCGGTGATGCATGAATTTTGTCAGTACACTGTGCTGTACGAAGATCATCTTGAAGGAACGGTCTATTAATTATTAGCAGCGCATGCAATCTTGTCTTCAGAAAAGTAAAAAGCTGTATTGTATAAAGTCCATGGCCATATATTGTCTTACTGTTTGCATTAGATTTGTGTTGTTGTTATTGCTTTACCCCGGTCTGTTTGGCCAAGCAGACTCGTCAATCACAAGCATGTAGCCGCCTTCTTGTGGCAGACAGCGCCTCACCAGGGTCGGAACATGGTCCTTCCGCATGACGAGGTGCAGGGAAACGGAGGAGGCATAGACCTCAAGAGGATGAGCTACCGATATGTATAGGACTTGGCCTACTAGGTAGATTGCCTGAGTTCCCAGCCTGGGAGTGTTGTGGAAGGCCATCTACCGGGCTTCGGCCCCACATCATTGTCATGGTAGTACCTCCCGGGACGATGATAACCATCCACCTACTAGCTTTTTGAAAGTAACGGGTGCTTTGTAAAACCCCTAAATATATGTCTTGTACACACTGAAAGTAATCCATTCTAAAACTGGTTCATTTTTCTACAGGTACGTGTGGTAAGCTTGACTATGAGATCACCTTCCACTGTAACATCATTAGGTAAGTAACCCGGCATCTGCAGTCGTGGTAAAAAATGTGGTTTTCCAGCCAAGTGGCTGAACGAGTCTATTGAACAGTTCATAAGTTTGCCCTCGTATGACGGGAACTGTTGAAGTACCATAAGGAGGAGACTTATTCACAAAATCTTAAAGTGTAACTGTATCACAAAAGAGATGTTTGCTTCATTATTTTTCATGGCTGACGAATGTAGCTTTTGGCTTACACGCTAGGGAAAAACAAAAACCTTTAATCCCTGTTTTGCCTCATTATACTCGGACACGATAAAGAAGTGAGCTGCCAGTATAATTTAATTAAATGATGTCATTACCCTCACGCTTCGCACTGCCAGCCAGTTGGCACGAGTATGTTATTTACAGCACACCATTTTCCAGCAGTGTGGATGGACAGTGAGCGTGTTGCATCGGTAACAGGCTTCGGTTGAGTTTAAGTTTTAAAAATCTTGTTCATAGAAAACGGCAGAACTAATTCACAACAACCGTAAAGTTTGATCATAATTTGGACTTTGGGTTCACGAATTGCGTCGTATTTTTAAGCGATTCCTTGTATATATATTTTCTCTCTCTCTCTCTCTCTCTCTCTCTCTCTCTCTCTCTCTCTCTTTTTATGGCTTTGATTTGGAGCTATGAATAAGCATCATGCACATTTCAGAATGTGTCTGCAAATCGCATATAGTTTGGTAAAGCACATCACCTTAAATTTTTGAAAACCCATCCTTGCCCACTGCCACTCCCTTTAAACACAAAAGAAGCTGTCCGGCTTCATCCTTGTCCTCGGCCTCAGGAAAAAATCCAATTTTACCTGCTTCACATACCCAGGTGCGGCCAGAGGTGGGAAAAGTTGCTGTAAATATATGCTACAATTTACAGTATTATAACTTGAACTGAAGACAATGGAGACTGCTGTATATTATTTGGTAGCACGCAAGTGACGAAGAGTACTTAGTGAAAAGATCTCTTCACTCACCCCCCCCCTCCCCGAGATAATGCAGACTTACTCTGGAATGTAACTCTTCGTTGAAGCACTTTGAAAGCATTATGTCCTAACAGTATTCACTTACGAAATAGTGAAAATTGTTACAAAAATTTCACAGACTCCCAAAGCACAAGTTACGATCTCTAACTACCGGCTGACCCATCATTTGACTTAATATGAAGGAGAAAAGGTGTCACCTAAATTTGCGTGCTCCATTATCCCTCGCTTTTACCTTTCTCGTTCGTCTTCATTGCTTTCCCCAACCCGCACTGTTTCCCTGGTGCTTATCCCCCTCCCTCTGTCTCATTATTAACCTCCTCCCCATTATTTCATCTCCTCCATTTGTCCAGAATTATTACCCACCACCAGAGGATAGGGAGAAGGGAGAGAGGAGGCGAGACTGCGCCTTTCTCAAAATTATATGTATTAAGTCGTCGTTGTAAAGGTGAATAGGGAAAATAACTGAGGAAAGATGACAGCTGATGGAGGATGAAATATTTGGAGATGCACATAACAGTGATTGCACTCCATTTTACATTTGTCAGTATTGATATAATCTCCGTCCAGTAAGCATTATGAAGCACTGGTTTACGTGGATCGTGTGTCGTGTGTGAGGAGTTGAGAATTGCGGTGGCCCGTATGAGGGGAAAAAAAAAAATGGATGCATGGGCCTTGTTTTATATTTACTTCTGTGTCCCTTCCAGGACACATGCTGATGATATAATGGTGATTGTGGTGGTGGTGGTGGTGGTTGTGGTGATGATGATGATGATGATGATGATGATGATGGTGGTGGTGGTGGTGGTGGTGGAGGTGGTGGTGATGATTGAGATAATCAGTGTGCTCTGGTTATGTAAATGCTGCGACACACCCATACGTCATCTTTACCATTCTGAAAGATCCTAATCCCATCACCGTCTCCATCCATCATCATTCCCGCCACCCGCTCATTTCCTTAGCCTTTTTACTCGTCACAAAAGAGGGAAGGGAGAAAAATAACCGAAATCGCTGCTTAACCCTTTAGCTGCGGTTTGTACAGTCGGGGACAAAAGTTCGCCTAATGTTTTACCTCATCTATTTCTCACTTTTCTCTCATGGTTAATGTCCGTAGGCAGAGAGAAACTTGGTGTGTTAACTGCCCGTAGATAATTTTTCATTTGATACGATGTGCCAGGGAGGAAAGTGATGGACATGCCTTAAGCGTGAAGCAGATGCAGTGGAATGTTCGTGTGAAGCTGAGAAAACTCCTAGCAGTCAGGTGCTTTAAAAAATATAATTCTCAGTATACCTTTCTCCTTCTCTGTGGTGGTGTACACTGTGTTAGTATGACCTCTGTTACCCTCACCTCCACCTCCTGCACCACATTCATCCATCAGTCACCATCTTCATTCTCATAAGTCCTCTGCTAACACCTCCTCATCACCTTCACGATCACCTTGCTTGGGCTGGTTTCATTAATCAGTCATTTTATCACCATAACCATCGTTGCCACCTTTACTTTCCACCACTGCCTTCATTACCACTTCCACCAGCCTACCCACATTCATCCAACAAGCACCATCTTGAGATCACTCTTCCCCCTTACTATCACCCCTATCACCATCCTTCATCATCACCAAATCGCCAAGCCCCCAGGTGGAGTAATTAGGGTGGTGAGGAGCAGATGTTGGTGAGTGGGTGAATCATCATCATCATCACTTTAACCCTCAGCAACCCCTACCACCTCCATCACAACACTATCCACCACCCTAACCACATTCATCTAGTCATCACTCTTTATAGCCTACTCATTCCCCTTAGTGTCATCTTCATCACCACCACCGTTGCCACCCAAGACACACTCAGGTCTGTGGTGTAATGAGGGTGGTGATGAGAGGGTCAGGCGCTGATACGGTTCATCATCACCATCATTACTACCTTTGTCTCGCTAATTGGTTAGATGAGGACTTAGGGAACACACCTGATATTCTCTCTCTCTCTCTCTCTCTCTCTCTCTCTCTCTCTCTCTCTCTCTCTCTCAAATCCTTCAGTGTCAAGACGATTTTATTCACCTCAGGACAGCTGTTATCGTGGAGGGTTTAATGCAGGCTGTGTCTAACCCCTTCATTTATAATGGTTCTTCTCAGCTGTTTCCACCCTGGCCTCCAACTTGACTGTGCTCCTTCCGATGGTGTAATTTTTTTATTCTTGCTTTTTCCAGACGACTTTGTTTGGCTTAGAGTTAGAACAGACTTCTCACACAAAGTTAATTACATCTTCACCAACCAGTTTCCAACTAGGGGACTCTCCTAAGCTGAATAAAATCACCGAATGTCTAACAGCAGCCTGAGGAAACTAAAGACAACAGACTGAAGTAATCGGGACAGAATTGCATCTTGTTCTGAACCAGTTTACAGAAGAAGGGAGAGGCAATGACCTAACCTTATTTTCCCCTTCATTACCTCGCACTTCCTACGCTCATTTCACGTATCGGTCCTTCTCTGTTCTCTTTCGCTATCCCCTTCCCGTCTCTCAGTTACTGTATGTGGAATGTGGTGCCCTCCAGTGTAGAATTCTAACGATCTGGCTGCGTGAGTGTGTATCAGTTTATTAAAATTATGTGGCATTAAACGGAAATTATTGAGTTCTCAGTTCTAGGTAAAACTACTGCTTCCGCTGTATTTAAGATTTTGTTTTTTACGACAGAGAGAGAGAGAGAGAGAGATAGATAGAGAGAGATAGAGAGAGAGAGAGAGAGAGAGTCTGACCTTATTTGCTCCCCTCCTTACCCCTCATTTCCTCCCCTCATTCTGCGTACATACACCCTGGCTAATCTGTTCCGCTTGTTTATTCTGGCGTTACCTGGATTACGTTTGTGTTCTCAGTTCTTGACCAAAACGTTAGTCGAGACAGTATTATTATTATTATTATTATTATTATTATTATTATCGTCTTGCAGTGAGGAATGTTAAGCATCATGAAATTATTTGGTGTTAGATTAAGATACAGAAGTTCATGACCAACACTTATGCGATAAATTTAACCTGGTGTTGCCATTTTAGAGGAAGGAAGAGGCAGCAATTTAGCCTTATTTCCCCCAATGTTTTCTCTCATTTGCTCCGCTCATTCCACGGTACATACCCTTTCACTGTTCTCTTTGCTCCATCGCCTGGTTTCCAATACTGTATAATCTGCAATCTTCATCTCTCTGGTCTTTAACCAGTTCAGCCCGAAGATAATGGTTACAGCCAATCTCATTTTACCCCCTCCCAGGCGTTAGTGTCCGAGGCTAGACTATCCTACTCAAGGACGTTAAGGGTAAATGACCAGGATGTTTCCCTTGGTGTCTGTACGTGGTCAAGAAGCCAAGTTACTTCTTAACAATCGACAGCAGAGAAGACAGTCATTCCTAATCGGACGGACTAATGTCACACGTCATCGTGGTGATGCGGTTAACATATTCTTAACTAGAGAACGTTTCTAGTTGAATGTAATCTTTTGGTGATAGTCTGATTAAAAAAAAAAAAAAAAAAGACGTAGAGGCGTTGTTTGAAGAAGCATAAAACGTACACGATCTGTCAAATTAGGCAGCATCTCTGTATTATTGTAGTCTGTGCAAAGTGTCTCATAAACTGAGTAAAATATTATGGAGGTAGCAATAATATGGTCAGCCAGGCATCGTGAAGGGGTCAAAGGAAGGGAAACATTGGTCATTATCCGTCTTCTTTGGATCTATTGGACCTGTTGTCCAGCCCAGGACATAAATAGTTGGAAGTAAACCCAGCCACTTGATACCGTGATGTCTCCTTTCAGTTCATTCAAAGGTCAAAGGAAGGGAGGAAATTGGGTACTATTTCTCGTCCTTGTCTGGTGTGGGTGGCCATTGGATTTATTTTCTGACCCAGGGGGGAAAGAGAGGCAGGGAAATAAACTTAGGCCGCGGGAAATGAAGACAAACTTGGTCGACTGAAGAGAAACTTTCCAGACGAACGTGTGGGTGGGAATCGTAAGTGAGAGAGAGAGAGAGAGAGAGAGAGAGAGAGAGAGAGAATTGGAGTGCAAGAGAGAAGGAAAGCGGGAAGCTGAGGACGATGGAGGGCAGAGTAAGAAGCACAATTAGCAGTAAATATCGTCTTTATTGGTTAAGGAAGGAGGGGATTGGATAATTTCGCCGCTATTGAGGATCTGAGGCGTCTTTGTTCCTTGGATGGGATGGGGCAGAGATGGGCAGATGAGACTGCAATTTCATGTTCATCGCGTCCCAGATTTTATACTTTCTGCAGCGCATATATATTTTCTCCGTCTGACAACCCTCACCTCCCTCTTGTCTTTCGAAATGAGGGAATGATAAACTGCGGGAGAAGGGTAATTTCCGCCTGCAATCCACGTAGTTCACGATCAGATGAGACGGAGGCCACAACAGTAACAAGAACAAGAACACATGTAGATCCACCTCTCCTATGAGCACCACCAGGAGCAGCAGCCTCTCACTGTGCACAGGTCGGCCCGCCGTGTTTGTGTTAATAGATTCAAGAACTTTGCGACGACCCATGAATGACAATGGAAGGCGCGGGGAAAGTTGTGTGAATACGTACCCTCCATGACAGTGTGCCACACCAACCAGCAGCAGGTTGGTGACTGGATGGGTGAGGGGACCTTCTGTTGGGATAGTTACGGAATCGGAATAGTTATAGGGGTTGGGAAATTGATGTGGCATTTAGATGCGGGAGCGTCTCAGGGGTATTCTCATGCATGTTGCTTCACACTAGAGAAGCCCTATATGGGGCTTTAGTTATCTCCCCAATATTTTCACGCACAAGGGGTTTCGCTCTGCTCAAGTCCCATACGGTGTTTTGCAGCAGTGCGCACCCGTGATTGCATGCGATGGCTCTACTTTTTTCCTGTTATCTAATTTCCTCTTCTTCATACCGACTCCCTCGCCTGTCAGGCACACTTTCATGTGATGCTCGTCTTTTTATGTTCTCTTATTATCCTAGCATTGGAAAAGAAGAGAAAATCGTGGTTTCCTATACTTTCGTCAGGTCACTCGGTCCCTCGCCTTCCCTCCCTCTTGCTACCCCGTCATACTCTACATACCCTCGCCTCTTCCTTCATTTCATTCACCACATTCCCCTTGCTTCTCCCTGTTTCCCATCTCTCTCATCCTCTCATGCCACGCCCTTCTTCACACAACGTCGCCTCCTTTAGATCATGGCCTCACCCTTCGCCCTTTCTTCACGCTTCCTCACCCTTCCCTCACGCTTCGTCTCCCCTCATTCACATTTTATGGCAGAATGCATGACAGGAAGGGATTTTTTGTTACTGCTTATTTTCATAGAAATTCCAACTCATTCTTGGTAATTGCACAATGTTTCTCTTCAGGGGAATTGATTATCCAGCTTAATCGTTTATGTCTGCTGGGTTAATACGTCGGACAAATTTGCTGTGCAGTTGCATTTTAGTTAAATGTATGAGCAACGTTCTTTTCTTTCTCTCTTACTTTTACCACGCCTTGTTTCCTTTTGTTTTTCCTTCGGTCTTGTCGCGTCCATTCCATCCCCCTCCATCACTCACCTTCCCTCGCCACGCCACACAAATAATTCTTCTTTCCTGACTTGCAACTTGATCAGCGTTGTGATGTGACGATTTCTCCAACTTTGGCCATCTTAACAGAGAAGGAACTCTCTCGGTTCTTCCTTTCATTTTCCTGTGTTGGCTTTATCTGCTCCTTGCCTGCACCTGTCCTCTCTGTGGGTCATATTGATAAAGCATCTTAACTTTTATTCTGCGATAAATGTCTCCAGAAGTTATTTATTATCACAGACAGTTTGTTTTTTGTGCTGTATTTTTTTACACTTTAATATTCGCTCTGTCTTGATTGTGATGTTTTGATAGTCGTATGTGTAAAGCAAAGGTATATATAAATTTCACAGAATATAAGCTTAGGAGTGGTTATAAATACAGTCCCATGTCTCCCCCACTCCCCAGCTTCGTCTCCCGTGCCTCTCTGTCCTGCCCAGTGCGGGATCTCATAAATTTAGACAGGGGTCCATCTCACTGCCTCACATCGCCTCCTACATCTTGGCAGGACTCCGAGGTGAGACAGGCACGGCACCAGCATTGTCCCGTGTGCATTGCTTGTGGATCAGCAGCGACGCGAGGCAGACTGATGGCATGCAATGTATGTGAAGATGTCGTGGGTCCTGACGAGAAAAGTTAGGTATTGCAACGGAGGATATTTTAGAACGAAATTATCAGTGTCACCTTTTCGATGTGCGTGAATTATAGCATCACCTTAACATTTTCTTTACGATGGCGTCTTATTCATAATATTCTTTCTACCTTCAGACGATTTTATGCTGCATAAGAGGGAGTTTTCTGGCTGGAGGAGTTTGATAAAGCCTTCATTAACCCAGCCCAGTGAACACAGTCGTTCCTTAGCTGATGGCAATAGTCTGGATGTCGCAGAAAAGAGCATCACGTATTTTGGGGAAAAAAGTTCACATGCTTTTTGGATACAATAAATAATATCGTCAGGAGCTAACAAGAACAGAACAAAGGCGCCAGTATAGATTAGCGATGTAAGACCGCCGCTTCAGTTGCTGGTTTTAAGATGCTAACCAAGCAACCTGCAGTCTGTTCCCTTCGTCAGTAATAACCTATGGCGATGATGCTGGCTGTGGCACGAAGCATTAACATAAATCCATACTACATTGAAGCTTACCCAACATCCGAGCACACAAGCCATAGCACAGCATAGCACGACACACATGAATTTTCACCAGCCCAGAATAATCCGTCCATACATGCATCCATCCACGCCGCCTTCCATCATACACTGCCATAACATCCATCATCACAGCACCATAAATCCCCATACGAATATT
The DNA here is from genome assembly GCF_032717465.1 of Coenobita brevimanus. Classification (NCBI taxonomy): domain Eukaryota; kingdom Metazoa; phylum Arthropoda; class Malacostraca; order Decapoda; family Coenobitidae; genus Coenobita; species Coenobita brevimanus. The sequence continues at coordinate 40,854,826 of NC_137004.1, read as the reverse complement.
TATACGTGTATGGCCGGGGGTCGTAAAATCTGGGCCTTTAATGAATCCATATATCAAGTTTAATACCGGGACGAGCGTGAGTCTGAAAGCCACACCAAATCACCCATACAAATCATCTTCATATATTTTGTCGCTTTATTTGATATCTGGCATGCAGGTGGGGGTGAGGGGTGGGGTTGGGGGACGGGGCTGTACAATCTGACACAAAAGTTCGCCCACCGTTCCACCGCGACTATTTTACACTGAAGGAATGTTTGCCACTTTCCTCCCTGACGCTTCATATCAAGGAAAATTATCTAAGGGCAAAGAAACATCCAGAAACATCAGCTACGATATTTTATTCAGTGGAGGAAAGTGACAGGCAGAAGAGGTGATATATAAGGCGAACTTTTGCCCCCGACTTTATACATGGATCGGTGACTGCTGTTCGGGGGATGATCTTGACTTGGGTTCGATCCTGTCGCCACTGGGTTTTCAGGATGGACGCTGACAAGGTAACGCCAGTGTGCAGCAAGGAACTCCCCAGTCTTGACACTGATTAGACTGAAAACACGGTGTGCAGTACCAGGTGTGTAGGAAGCAGAGGGTCTCACGGTACTAAATGAAGACAAACTTATTAACACTGTCAGGCTGCAGTGACTCATTCGCAGCTAAGTATTATCGTCTGGCGTTAGCTGGAATAAAATGCTAAAGTTCTCCCAACCATGAGAGACTTAAGTTGTATAGTTAACTTATTTTTGCTGGTTTCCTACCGAGATAAGTTTTAATTCGATTGGTTTTGAAAATATTGGAGGAAGGTGAAAACGTTGTGGAAAGTGGAAATGCAAATGAGAGAGAAAACTGGTGGTGAGAGATGGAGGTGGGAGGCGTGGAGCGGGAGGGTGGAGGTAATGGATGTGGTGCTGACCTTTAGGGATGATGTATAGATGTATAGAAGGGAGAAGCGTGAGTGGAGATGGGAAAAACTGTGAGGCTGGAGCTTAAATACTGTATATACAAGAAAGGGAGAAGAGACAGAAGGGGGAAATGAGCAGCTTAGAGATGCAGGATGGAGTAGATGGAGACGGAAAATGTGCCGAAGATTGTTTTTCATGGTTCATACCGTAAACTGTCAGAGAATTTATGTAAGAAAAGGTGTAAGTTGGGAAAGAGATGTATGTGGAAAATGGTCAGCATAAGAGAGTCAGAACAGTGTAGCTGCACATATGAGAGTCATGGGCAAAGTTGAGAGGAAAAAGCGTGTGACTTGAAGTTTTAAAATGCCAGAGACAAATTAAAATATAATACGGTAATGTTGAAGTGCGAGTTACAGCATTGTGAAGTGAATTTAGAGCGAGCGGTATTTTAGTTTGAAGGTAACCGCGTTCAGGGGGAAGTGTAGCGTTAAATAACTGACGAGCAGAACTGAATTGTTTTAAGTATTTGAGTTATTTTAGGAGCTTTACAAATATTTTTTATCATTCAGTCCTTTTTTGCCGCATCAAGAGTGTAAGGGTCCGTGGCTAGTCTACTGTGTCCGGACACTTAAGGCGAGGATGGCTAGCCTCTCTCCTCGGAGTGGCATTAGGCTGTGTAAGCAGTAAATCCCAACCATCTCTAGGATGTAAACCCATACGGGACCTGTTCAGCTGGAGCGCCAACACCCACGGGACCCACAAGAGTAAATGATTTCCTGGGCTACAAGTGCGGATGTGAGGCAGTTGTGTGCGCTAGGCAGGTGTGGGAGCTAGGCAGGTGTGGGAGCTAGGCAGGTGTGGGAGTGAAGCAGGTGTGGAGTGAGGCAGGTGTGTAGAACCAGCATAAACGCTCTTATAAACTCATTGATCATTTTCAGAGGTCCCTGCTGTGAAAGGAATATGAAGATTGAATATGCATACTGTTTGTTGGCTTGAAAATTGGATTGCGCGTCCATGTTTTTGTTTTTTTCAGCCTTTCTTTTTTTGTGCCCGTTTGGCAGTGTTTGTGTTTTATGAATTATGTTTGCACTGTGGCTTAATGCACCAGGGATAATACTTGGAATTCATAGTGTGTGTGTGTGTGTGTGTGTGTGTGTGTGTGTGTGTGTGTAGGTGGGTGGGTGTGATTGAATGAGTGTTTGTGCGAGCTTGTGGACATGTGTATTTGTGTATTTATGATTAATAAAATCCTGTATGTGACTTTGATTTCCGTTTGTATGAGTCTTTTTTCCTCCGTTTTTTATTGCACGAAAATTCTCTCGGTGAAGATAAAATTCTCGTAATATATGGACGAATATTGGGGAATTTTGATGATACCTTCAGGCTTCCTTTTATTTTTGTTTTGTGTTCATGACGAGTATCACACAGAAGTATGTAGTGTGAGAAATGGGAGGAAAGAAATGAGGAATACGGAGAGAGAGAGAGAGAGAGAGAGAGAGAGAGAGAGAGAGAATTGTTTAAAGATATAATAGAGGTAGAGAAAAGTTATACGGTGTGTATCAGAAACTAAAATGAAAAGCGGTTTTGGAAATAACGAGAACATAATGTAAACGTTGAACTTTGTGAGAGGTGGTATAGGAGAAAGTGTTCCAGGAAGAGAGAGAGAGAGAGAGAGCACCATGGTAACCTGTTCCGATATAAAAGTATCTGTGTATCTCTGCAAGGGTGAGTGTATGAGAGAGAGCAAGAAGAGTGAGAACAGAGGGTGAGGCAGAGAGAGAGAGAGAGAGAGAGAGAGAGAACGAGAATAGAGAGGGAGAAAGAAGTTGTGAGAGAGCACCATGGTAACCTGTGTGTTTGCGTGTGCGTGAGTTGGGGCGTGTGGGTGTGGGGGGGTTGGGGTGTGTGCAGTCTAATGATTCGCTCGCATCAAAGGTAATATTTTATACCCTCGCTATTGAACGTTAATTAAATATCAAGGATCCGGGGTTTTTGCTGCTGTACATTGTTCCCGATTTTTACTTGTTTGTGCAGAATATTTTAATGCCTCGGATAATTGACCCTCTTATTACGATAACGTCTTTTACGGAAGGTGTACCCTGAAAGTAAATAAACTGCAGGTGTGTAAATTATATACTGCTTCTGTTGTTTAATTTATACAACACGAACCTGATGACTGCTTTATAGCCAATCAAGAGCAGACAGGCTCATCCAGAAAAGTCTGCTCGCCGTCATATAAAATTCATAACACAGAGAATACAGACAGATAGATAGCTACAGAGAGAGAGAGAGAGATGGATGAGTACATTGGCAGACATCAGTATGTATACATACATATATACACATACATACAGATATTTATTTATTTATATATTTATATATATTATTTATATACTGTAGATATTCATCATATAATATCACATGCAGTTATTTCTTTTAGTGGCCATATTTTTTTTTATCTCACGCAAATTTTAGGATTTCCTGTCTAAACATGATATTCTGGCAGTGGCTTCCTAAGTTTAATCGATTTTAATTTCTTGTACGACTTTCCTTCCTATTAATATTTTTATCTTTCCATATATTCTTGTCATTGTCGTTTATTTCTTTATTCGCTGTAGTTCTCCTTGCTTACGAAGTCTTTATATCCAACCTGTTTCATACAAAACCCTACCTTTTCTTTCTGTTTATTTTCCATCTGTTCACATTTTCTTCATTTAGTCACATATTTTTCTATTGAGTTTTCTCTTTGTGCAGTCTTTTACTGAGCTATTCTATCTAAAGCCGATTTTTTTCCATCCATCCATGCATGTTGTTTTTTTGCATGACCTTTGTTCTACATATCGAGTTTTATTCTTCTGTCAAACAATATCTCTTCCTAACAGAGTAATCCGACCTCCCTTCGTAAATCCTTTTCTTTTTCGTCTTTTCAGCTCAGTTTTCCGTTTGCATTTCCCGTCCATACATGTTATTCTTGGCCATGACCTTTTGCTTTGCCGACAAATCCTCAGCACCAACACAAGCCGCCTCCTTTCCCTTTCCAGTTTTCCCCTTCCCCTGTCGAGTCCCTTATCCCTATCCCCTGCAGAGTCCCTTATCCTAATCCGTCTAGTCCCATATCCCTTTCCCCCGCCTAGTCCCTGATCCCCATCCCCTGCATAATCCAGTCATCCTCCCCTGCATAGTACTGTACAATCCTCTATTCCTACAGAGTCCATTTTCCTTCCCCAATGAGTCCCTTATACCCCTCCCCAGTATATCTTTTTCCCGTACCCTTTCAGTCTCGTACACTTCACCCTGCAGGCCACTATCCTCTTCTCTTCCAGTCCCCTTTCCCTGCAGAGACAGTTCTTCCCCTCCAGATTCAGTTCCTTCCCTACCAGATCCTTTCCTCCAGCTATGCCTGCCATCCCTGTCAAGCCCTTTTTTCTATGCCAGTCCTCTTCTTTCCCTGCTAATCACCCTCTGCCTGGAGTCCCCATCATATCCCTTACTGATCCATTCTTTCCCATGCAAGTCCATGCATTCCCTTGCAAGTCCGTTTTTCTCTTCCAGATTTACTCTTTCCTTGCTACGTCCCTTCCAAATCCACCTTTCCTTTCCAAACTCCTGTTTCCCCTGCCACATCCCTACCTTACCTTGTCAAATTTTTTCTTCCCCTAATAGGCCGCATAACGCTGCCAGGTTTCTTCCTTCCCTTCCACTCCCCTTCTTCCCTCCCTTCCACGTCCCTTCTTCCCATGCCATGTTCATCTCAAGCCTCCCTTCCCCTGCCAAGCCCCATCTTTCCCTGCCACGTTTCTCCCTCCCTGCCGAATCTTTCCTTCCCCTACCAGTCCGTCATTCTCCACACAACCTCCCTGCAAGGGTCTCATCTCCTCCTCTGTTTTTGCCACTCACAACTACATTTTCTTGTCCATTTTGGGTGGCACTGTTTCCTCTCTCACTCACCCACCCGCAGTTTCCGTGTTTCTCTCTTCGTGTTTCTGCCCTTCATTCTGCTCGTTATTGTCTGTGTCTTGTGTATGCCTGTGTTCTGCACGCATGTCTGCCTGTCATTGTGTCTGTCTGTCTATATCTCCGTCTATGTTGTGTCTGATTCTTTGTGGTTCTGTGTTTGTATTCAAGCCTATGTCTGTTTCTGTGTTCGTGTAAGAATCTGTATCTTCTGTGTGTGTGTGTGTGTGTGTGTGTGTGTGTGTGTGTGTGTGTGTGTGTGTGTGTGTGTGTGTCTCTCTCTCTCTCTCTCTCTCTCTCTCTCTCTCTCTCTCTCTCTCTCTCTCTCTCTCTCTCTCTCGTCAGCAGCTCCTTCATTAGCTCGAGTGGTGTCCGTCCCTCCTTATTTTGATACCAACCTCTTCTCTTTTTCTTCGTATATTTTCTGCTACAGAGTTTTTCCTTGACAGTCTTATCTTTTCCTTCTTAAGTTTGTATGACTTTACGAGTATGTAGCCTGTGTGATTAACACTTTAACTACGTTCGTGCTGTATATATCTCTACCAATTTCATTTCGCTACCAGTAGAGGGTTTTTCTTACGATATTACAGCCCCGGATATATATATATATATATATATATATATATATATATATATATATGGGATACATAAGAACCCTGAAAGACTTCTGTTTAAAATTCATCAGTCGTTTCCAGGCTTGTGTTCTTACACATTTACCTTTTACCCTTCTTCCATCGTGTTGGCACCTCTCTCTCTCTCTCTCTCTCTCTCTCTCTCTCTCTCTCTCTATCTGTCTATATATCTATGTCTTCGTTTCGTTTTCTGTCTGTCTCTTGTGTCTGTCTCTCGGTCTCTGTCTTCTTTTTCTCCTATTCTCGTCTCGTCTCTCACTCACACTTACGTCCCCCCCCCCCCCACACACACACACATGCCAGGCCGTGTTTTTCCGTTGTTGGGCGTGGGACTGTGCTTTCATTAAGTCAACTGTGTGTGTTGGTGCCGCTCGTTCTCTCTTTATTGCGTCTCTCGCCAAGACTCCCTCATTCCAGCCTTGGTTTTTCTCACTTCCCGTTTCACACCCTCATCTCTTTACCTGTACTTTTTGTGAGTCGAGGTTTAAAATACCTATGTTGCTTTTATTTTTATTTATTTATTTGTTTATTTATTTTTGTCCCGGGTGCATTTGTGGGTTTAAGCACTCCCGAGTATAATTACAAAGTTGCTTATTTTCATTTATGCTTCTTCATAATATTACGACTTGCACAACTTCATCCTGGTTAACACCATGAGTATGTTGTGTCTTGAATATTCACTCTTAATTCCAGATGCCTTCATTCAGCTTAGGGGTCAAGGGACCTGTTTGTAGTGAAGAGGTCGTAGACAAGCCCCAGATGGCTTTTGTTTATGATGGGAATATTCTTACTACCGCCAGATACGATCTTCCTCTAGTCTAGAAGCTCAGTGTATTTATAATTCTGTTCTCTGAAATATACTCTGCGAACCTATTCATTGCATTTGTTTTTGAATGTCAGAAAGCCATCATAAATTCGTCAGACATGAGTTTACATCCGTGTTACCGGAGGAGGAAACATTTTTATTTTAGTTTTGTCTTTGACGTGAACACACATCGGTAAAGATTTTCCTCTGAACGGACATTTGTGGAGCATGGGAAACTGACAGAGGGATTTAACGTTATTTTTCTCGTACACGCTACAACGCCACCTAGTCCCTCACTCACTGTTACACACGTTTTGCGAGAGAGAGAGAGAGAGAGAGAGAGAGAGAGAGAGAGACAGACAGACAGACAGTGTTATTACCGCACTTAGCAAGCCTTTTCACTCATTCAAGACGCGGCCAAAGAGAGTTGGGCTTTAGTAAGAAAAAATGAAATGAGAGTAAGTTAATGTCCTCCAGCTTAAATGACTTTGGGAGTAGGTGGGAGGAACAGTGAAAAAATGTGATTATACTTTGACACTGAGGGGACAGAACTTTTAATGAACCTTTTAGCTCTTTATTGCTCTTCAGGGAAATGGGGCTTTCTCTACGATGACGTCTTTTTTTATTTTTCTTCCACCAGACGATTATATTTAGGCTGGAGAGACTTTACTAACTGGATTGGGATGGATACAGTCTCTATTTTTCCTTTAATATCAGAGGTGTTTCCCCAGATGAAATAATACTTTGTCCGTAGCCAGGATATAATTAAAGAGATAGCGTAGTAAAGGAGTGTAAATTCAGAGAGCAGCCAGAGCAGCAGGCACAGGAACCAGTGAAAAGTGATTGTTCGTTGACACTGTAATGTTAGAGAACTCTTTACCGCTCCACAGGGAAATGAGTTCATTGTCCTTTATTAACTTCTGCTGTGAGAGAACCCTAACTTTTGCTGGGGGGAGGGAGGGGTAAGGTGAGGGGAGGGGGAGGAAAGGGATGGGGATTGGAGGGGTGTGGGTCGTGAAATGGAGTTACTGTCCGCCCTATCCAGAAAAAGTTTGGCCCGAGCATTAGCCACAGTAATTTAACGTTTGGACCTCGCCTAACCTACTCTGACCTTACCTGACCTGCTGACCTAACCCAAACCAACGAGAATAGGTAGCAGAGTTTTCCCAGTCAGTCCAAGTAATCACCGTTCGTACGTAATTCAGCCAACCCAACCCAACCCAACCCAACCCCAGCCAGCGAGAATTCGGCTTAAAGTTTTGCCAGACATCAGTGCCAGTAATCACCCTTTGGACCCAGGCTGCAGCGACCGACAATCCACTCTCACTCAGGACAACGGGCATATTTATAAAGGATCCTGGCCATTTTACAGGTTAAACAGTGAAGGGAAAAGGGAATTTGGCGGAGAGTGGATGTGCAGATAAAGACAATACTCACAATTAGTATTTTGGCTGGAGGTGTGTGTATTATGCAGGCGTCAGTATCGAATAGTAGAATATTTAATACCAATACAAATACGGAAGAGAGAGAGAGAGTCACATTTACCTCTCCCCGTAATGAAAGTGGAGTGTGTAAATCGGCCTTGTCTCCCCGAAGGAACTGTCGGCCGCCTTGTGCCTGCGACGTCCCCGAGAGGATTTACCCCGGCGCTATTACCGACATTCACCTGCCGGGGGGGGGGGGACGCTCTTCGTGGCTAATGGCCCCACCTGAACCCCATTTCCTCATTATCTGGAATTTGTGGCGCAGGTGTAACGACGCTGTAGAGTAAGAAGGAAGGGAGTTGACACTACTGAGAGAGAGAGAGAGGCGGGGGGGGGGGGTAAAAGTACTGCTGCTACCGCTTTTGGAATTCTTAACAGTTTGTTTATGTCCTACACACATGACTTTGCGTATATACCTACACATGCTGGCAAATACATACAAACACCGTACATAATGTATTATTAGCATTGGTATTATCTACGCACACACACACACACACACACACACACACACACACACACACACACACTATATTTAATAATTATTTGTTTTCATCCTTAGTTTCTCAAGGGCAAACAAAATACACAGAAAAATGGATAATAATTTACAATATTTTAGTGACAGGCATATCGTTCCAAGATACTCATAGTTAGCAAAGTGATTACCTGTAGCGCTGCTGTAATTGGTGGTGATTTATGACCCGATGGATTATACTGTTGGGTTGATTTTGTGTAAAAGCGAACCATACGTCGTACAGAGTTTCGTTGTATATAAATTTCCAGTTTTTATTTATTTATTTTAGACGATTTTCGGGACTCGGGCTCCCTTTTGTTCCTTTGTTATTTTGGTTTACATGTATTGTTTTCGATGAGTAGCTCTTGCCTTTAAAAAATTGTGATATGTATGTAATTTATAGTTTACGTTTTTGGCTGTATGAACATACCCGAGTGTTGAAGACTCCTGCTGGTGATTCTGGATATTTGTGCCTATGGTAAATCATCTCAGATCTACAGTGTAATATATGAACTAACGAGATTTCTGGAAGAGGGTGTTATGAGCATCAGAAAACGTCGAAAATTTCCTCCTTACCCCTGGATTTAGCTGCTCAAAGGGTCAGATTTTCCCCTGCCCTGCACCTGCTACACCCGTTAAAAAAGAAAACAAAAGAAAAAAAAGATCAGTATTTCTCACTCGCGTCCCTTGTCTATTCCGCCCCCTCTTCTCGCCTCCCTCTCCCCTCGTGCCAGAGCCACAACATCCACGTGGTATCTGGTCACCTGTATTGTTAATGGTGGCGTGCATGGGTGATCACGCGGCGGTGTACCTGCCACCGGTTGATTGGGGGACATGACCAGCGACGGACCAGTGGGGGTGTGACACAAACATCTCCCCTCACGTGTCTTACTTCCGCTCACCCTTCCCCATCCACCCCCACCCTCATCTTCTTCACTGATTCTCTATTTCCACTCGCCGTTACTTCACTGCCTCTCACATATCTTTCTCCACCAAACGACGGGAAGTCCTCCTCGCCTTTTTCATCACCTGCTCTTTCCCTTACTGCCATTTTGCGTCCCCTCAACCCACCCCGTTTCTCAGCCATTTTCCCTCTTTCTGCTCCTTTGCTTCCCGTCACTGTTCCTCCAGTTCCCTTGTACGGAGACGTGACTGGTGGGGGAGCCGTGGGGTATGTGTCAGCAGCTTCCCTTCGCCTGTCTTACATACCCATCACCCCTTCCCCTTCCCCCACCCTTCATCATCCATTTTCCCATCACTGCTCTTCTGCGTCTCCTAAGTGTTTCTCCACCCTCCTTCACCTCTTCTTTATTTCCCCTCGCCTCTGTCATCACCTTGGTTCTCATTTACTACTTACCCTCCATCCTCTTCCATTAGCCTGTCTCTCATCCCTCACTGCTTCCCCTCGCTCCTCCTCCTACATTTTCCATCACCTCTCTTCCTCTTCTTCCCTCTCCCCTCCATTACTTCCCTCAACCCTCGTCCATTTCCCCTTCCTCCCTTCCAGTTCCTCTCACGGAATATTAACCGTATTCCTTCTTTTGGCCCGGGTACTGTAAATTCGTTATAAGGTGGGGAGTTATTCCGGTGTGTGTGTGTGTGTGTGTGTGTATCAGTCATTGTAGGAATTACTTGATTTTGAGTAGAGGAATGTTTGTCTTTGGGAGAGAAATAGGAAGAGGATATGGTAGAGGGAGATGAAGATGAAATGGGAGGAGAAGGGGTGAGAAGGTGGAAAAGGAAGTGTGAAGCGGAAGGAAATTTATGAATTCAACTCTCCCTTTGTCTGGCCCTCAGTTCTCCCATCGCCTGTGTCTGTTGGTAAAATACTGTACACGGGAAAGTCATTGATGGATAACAAGCTTTATTGGTTACATCAACTCCAACCCTTCCCCTCATCACAGCCCCCGCCTCACTTGGGAAAATATTAACAAAGAACACTGAAAAATTGATGATGAGTATCGTCCACTGGCGTCTGGCCTTTGGTTCCTTCTTCCTTGCATAAAAACAAAAACTTAGCCGCCATCTGACTGTTGAGTTATTAATTACTGAATTGGTGATCGTCCAAGAGGTGAAAAGATGAAAGGATGTCGTTTAATAACGAAGATAACCTCTAGCAATGGGGAGTTATTAACAGTCCAACGCCAATGACTCAGTTCCGTCAGTATAAATAAATAAATAAGTAGTGTGACGTGTGCTGAACTAGGTTATTCTATTCGTCCTGACCATCATAGTAATATCAGTGGTTCCTAAAACACGTCTTGGCGTCAGCTGGAGTAAAACAGTAGAGGCGACGGTGCCATGAGATAGATATATGCGACGGTGCCATGAGATAGATATATGCGACGGTGCCATGAGATAGATATATGCGACGGTGCCATGAGATAGATATTAGCATCACAGTGTGTACTGGAAACAGCGACCCCTTCACACCACCCTCTGTGTCTCATGCAGTGTGTTTAAAAGCGACCTCATACATTAGGAAGTGTTTAGGGAAGACATGAATATACCAAGAGGAGGAGGAGGGGGAAAAGGGAGGGGAGGGGAAGGAGGAAAAAGAGGGGGAGGGGAAGGAGGAAAAGGAGGGAGGGAGGAGAGGAATGCGCAGGAGGAGGTGAAGGGAGGGAGGAGATGAATGCTCCGGAGGAGGAGGGGGAGGGGAACTTGAGCTGTAAACAAGGAAGAGGGTGGTGATTTATGAAGGACGTAAGGGAAGGAGGAGTAGCAGGGCTGAGAGGGGAGACAGTGACAATGAGTGGAAGGGAATACAGTAAGAGGAAGAAGAGAAATGGAAACAGGGGAGAGGAAAATAAGTACCCAAAAGATTAAGGGAGAAAGGAAAAGAGAGGAAAGAATGAACAAGTGACACAAGAAGGAAGGAGAGGAAAGAGGAAGAGCACTGGGAGGAGAGCATGTCGGGGTAGTCGAAGCAAGACAAGAATGAAGTAAACGGAGGAGGGGAAACATAGGTAAGATAAAGAAAAGGAAGAAGAGACAAACGAGGATAGAAAGGTGATGGTTAGGCAGAATAAAGGAGTAGAAGAGGTGTTGTATGTTGAGATGGAAAGGGCAAAACGAAAAGTAGAAGGAAAAGAACAGAAAACACACAAAAAGTAATCAGTAGGAGCAGAAACGATGAGAGGGGTTAATGAAATCTATTGCATGAAGAGAAAGACTATAAAATGAGTACAGTAAGTAATTTTAAAGAAATCTTTCTCATAATTATCTTTTACAAGACAGTAGAGGCCTGAGGCAAGGCAACCATCGTCATAATCAGTCAAGGGTAGGAGGCTGACCGACTTTGCCGGAAACAAAGACAGGGACATGAATAGGGACAGTGAGAGAATAACACAGAGGAGGAGGAAGGAAAGAGGGTAAGGAATTATCTTTGAGGACGAAGAGGGTCACTCGGCTCTTCAGTGTTAATCAAGACCCTCCAGAGGAAAAGAATAGAGAGACAGAGGTAGGGAGAGGAAGGAAAGAGAGGAGGAGGAGGAAGGGTAGACAAGTATCTAAGATGAAGGAAGAGGAGGGGGTCATTCAAGAGTTAATGAAGGCTCTGTCAGGTAACGTAGGGCCTCACGAGTTATAAGAAATTAGGTAAACAGAAAGAGAGAGCGTATCTAAGAGGAAAACACATAGCTAGGATAGATAGATAAAGAGAAGGAATAAGATGAAGGAAGAGGATGAGTCAGTCAAGCGTTAATGAAGGCTGTGTCAGGTAAGGTAGGGCCTCATAAGTTATACAGAGAGTTTCACCCAGGTACCTCATTCCCTCTTATGACACGACGCTGACCAAATTAAGCCAATGAGGAAGTGGAGGGGATGGATGGGGACGGCAGGAGAGGGGAATAAGGGAGGGAGGAAAGAGGGGAGACAAATGTGGGAAAATGGAGAGTGGATAGATGGGAAGGGATAGGGGATGAAAAGAATGGGAGAAGACGAAGGGAATACTGCAGAGATAGATGACGAGGATGATGGATGAAGGGAGAGGAGAGAATGTGATGACGAAGGAAGAAGTGCAGAGACAGATGGGAAAGAGGAAATATAAAGGGAATTGCATGGTGGAAGAAAGATAGAGGGAACGGGGAGGGAAGAGGAGGTGAAGGGAGAGGTGGGAGGGAGACTGAAGTAGAATGAAGGTAGGAGGAAGAGAAGGAAGGAGGGAAGGAGTGTGAGAGATGGGTAAGGGGGAGGGGTAGGGGTAGAGAGAATGAGAAAGGAGGAAGCTGAGAGAAATGAAGGGAAGGAGGTGAGGGGAAATGGATGCAGAGAGAAAACAGGGGAAAGTCTGGAGTAGAGGTGTGTGTGTGTGTGTGTGTGTGTGTGTGAGAGAGAGAGAGAGAGAGAGAGAGAGTGTCCAATTACCAGCAGTTAATGAAAAGCATATGTAAAGTCAACGACCCAGTTAGCGCTGAATAGGGTAAAATGGGGAGTCCCTCAGAAAAAGAACCAGGGCAAGAGCCAAAACGGGCCCTGTCGTTAAAACAAAAGAGGCTGTGTCGTTTGCTAATCCCCCGCCGTCCGTTGGCTGTCTGGGGCTGTTAAAACACCGGGTTGGCATCGGTGGCATGGAACTGTAATGAGAGGCGACGCATATTGAATTGGGGTTAATGGGACAGTGACCTCCTGGCGATCCGGGGGGAGGGCGGTGAGTGAGTGAGTGAGTGGGTCAGTGAGTGGGTGAGGTAGTGAGCGAGTGAGTTTAGAGCAAGCACGCTAGTCTCACTGAAGGGGAGGGAGTTAATTATTTTTGTTGGTAGCTTGTTTTATAAAGTCATTGTAAAACTCAGAAAATGTATTATGATGGTGACATGCACTACTTTACCCCAACTTCTTCACACACTCTTCTCACTCCCTGGACTCCTATCAAGCTTACACACACCCAGAGCCTCACATCGCTTTCTCTAACGCACGTCCTCCCTCACTCGACACCACCACCACGCCTACACTCGCCATTCATACCTTCGTCTTTGAACATTATGTGGGAAGCTGAGGACGGACACATGTGCTTGCTTACAATTGTCTGTCTGAATAGGGCTCCTTCGCGCGGTGGCACCATAGTTTTTCTGAGTGAAGAAAACTGATAAACAGTGAATGTGTGTGTGTGTGTGTGTGTGTGTGTGTGTGGCCGCAAAAACATAAAGTCATTCCGAACTGCGATTTTGCGAAGTTTGTTTTCATACGGTACAGCACAAAATTACAGCGTTGGCTTCATCAAGTATTGTGAGCTAATTTGTATGTCAGTGAGGGGGTGTGTCAGCGATGTCATTTGTATTGTGTGTTAATTGGTGGTTGGCAAAAGTCGTGTCAACAACCAACCCCACAATGCGGTCAGTTGGTCCCTTCAAGTAGAGAGTGTGACCTGGGACGACACAGGGGAGAGTAGGTTCAAGACACAGATGGTAAACAGACGACAGTGTTAGTAGATATTAGTAGAGAGAGAGAGAGAGGGGGGGGGGTGCTAAATACACAAATAATTCCGGCAAAAAATCCGCCTCCCTGCAGTGTTGTGCAGGTGAAGGCGTATCGACAGGGGCGTCAGTGGCGGGAGCTGCATCTTTTTGTGAGACGGTCTGGCTTGGAGGCGACACACAAAGTCCAGGAAGCTGTCATGGTTCGCTGATTATTGCAAAAGACGCGTTCCTGCCAAAATGTCGATCGTCTGGGCTAAATTGTCGGTGGATGGAAGTTGAGCGAGGGAGGAGAGTAGGTGGGCAGGTAGAGGGGTAGATGGGTAGGTTGGTAAGTAGGTAGGATGGCGAATAGGCAGGTAAGAGGGTAGGTAGGTATACAGACGTGTTGGTAGGCAAGTAGGGAGGATGGTGAATACGTAGGTAGGTAAGCAGGTAGGAAGGTGGATGGGTGGATAGGTAGGTAGATATGTAGGTAGGATGATGGGTAGGTAGGTAGGAAGGTGAGTGGGCAGGTACGTAGGTAGATAGCTGGATGCAGGATTCATGAATTGTTGAACGGTGAGTGGAGTGGAGGAGAGGAACTGGGTGAAGTAGGATGTGCGAAGGTGTTATAGAAATGACGTAGAGTCGACGAGACCTGAACGCTGGAAGGAAAGGGATGTCATGGGTGCATGTTGAGTAGGATGACTAAATGTTGGGCGGTGAGTCGTAAAGAGAAGATAGTGAGAATAATGTGCATGTCGGATGAGGGGAGAGGATGATGATGGATGCAGTGAGTGTGGAGAGGTGGGGGATGGAGTGATAGTGGCTAGATTAGAAGGTGGAGAGTTGGATGGAAGGTGGATGGATGGATGGACAGAACGTGGATGGAGAAGTGGAAGGATGAAAGGTGGAGATCCCAGATATGTTCGAGTGTGAGGGCACTGAGGCGAGAGGAGAAGCCAGAGTGGAATACAAAGGGTGGGACTCTGAGGGTCAATTTACATGGTGGATGAGGCAGTGGCCGCCTGAATGCCCCCACCAGCACCACTGATTTGACATACCTCTGCCAAAATACACAATTATATTTTTTTAAGGACTTTCGTTCAGCACTTGTGATTCCATGATTCACTCTGAACTGAATAAAAATTTTTACGTTTGCTGAAAAAGAATACTAGAGTTGAGCTCATGTGCCTAATTTTAGGTGAATACAGTAGTAAGGTATCAACTCGGAGAGAATGCTGGAGTTATTCGTATTCGTAATTTTCATTCTGTAATTATTTTTCTGAGAGGCAGCCAACACATTTCATCGAAGAACTTTGGTTGCGTTCGTAATTTCCTATTCCTTGTTGTTTCACTAAGTCCTGTTTGGAAGTCAGGTGTGTCTTTCTAAATATCACAGCATTTTCCGTACAAGTGTTTCAGTAAACTGGGTGGCACTTGCAAGTCAGCTTTATAGATAGCAATGCAGGAGTGGTTAGTGGAGGTGTAACTAAATTAAGCTAAATGTGCTACAGACCCACCACCAGCCTCTTCCTGAACAGCCATTATGAGGTGGTGCTTCGGTCACAGTGATAATGGCAGTTTATACGATGACAGTCGGCTCATTTACTTGCTTTTAATTTAACTCACTAAATGTGTGTGTGAGGCAACTTGCAAAACACTTAGATGCAAGTTTCATTTACAGGCTCAGACCAAATTGCTCGTGGCGTCTGTTCTTTTTCTAATCTGCTGGAAACCATTGTTTCACCTCAGACCTTGGCCTCTGCCTCCAGTTTCACCTGTTGGATGTTGCGCCTCATTAATTCATTTGCCGTATTTTCACATTAAACATTTCAGTATGAATACGATTCCTTTGTTTTATTTTATTGCATTATGTTTGTCGTGGAGATCACTAACCCCTTTCAGTTCAGTTGGTGGCTGAGTGTAGTCATATTGGCGGGTGATTTTGACTAGCAAATTGTAGCTTATTTCCCGTAGCTCTGTGAAAGAAAAATATATGCTGCGGCACTATCCCATGTCCATGGCACTTCTTCGTGAGTAGCATCCTATTCTAGTGCTAGTCTATTGTTACAACTCGGCATTGAAGATGGGAAAGTGGAGATAAAGTAATTTTAGTCCAAGTTAGAGTAAAAATAGTGTAGCCACCTACTACGTGCAAGAGAGTATGGTCTTCAAACACTAACAAGAGAGTGAGTTTGCTGTAATAAAATGTGTGATGCGGGATGAGAAAGTGAGAGGGTGTGGGTGGTGTGGTGAGCGTCGGGTCGTTAAGACGTGCCGGGAAACTGCCGCAGCCTGTAAAAGAAAGCCGCTGTGATTAAGAAGCGGGGGGAAGTGTGTGTGTGTGTGTGTGTGTGTGTGTGTGTGTGTGTGTGTGTGTGTGTGAGAGAGAGAGAGAGAGAGAGAGAGAGAGAGAGAATAAACCAAGAAAAGGTATCAGAGTCAAGGAGTTAATTATAAACTGTGATCTCACTCATCACGAAACTAAAACTTCACAGAGAACCAACTCCCGTATCCCCTTTCAAAACTGGGCCCGGGAGGCGTCATGAAGATGGACGAAACAGCCCGGCGAAGATGACGAAATAAATCTTGAAATAACCCCGAGGAAGAATTACCTTGTTTTAAAGTTTACGGTTAATGACACGGAGGAATTACCCGGGGATATGATGAGGGATAATGGACGAGCGGGGAGGAGGGGGAGGGGGTTGGGGTGGGGAGGAGAGAGGAACTGGGGAGAGGAGAAGCGGGTGGGGAGGGGCGAGAAGAGGAGGAAGGAGGGGATAGGAGTGAGTGAGGCAGAGGAAGCAAGGGGACACGAGGAGGGTGTGGGGGTGCATGGTGGAGAGCGGGAGTGGAGGGGAGGGGGAGGGAGAGAGGGAATTCTGAGTCCAAAGAGAAAGGTCTTTCCAAGATGAGGGCGGGTTAGTTTAACAGATGTGTTGAGGAGGCGGGGATATCGCTGGGGCAAAACCAAGATGATGCCCAGTGGAATACGACGGATCAGGGTTGGAGGAAAATGACTGTGTGTGTGTGTGTGTGTGTGTGTGTGTGTGAGTGTGTGAGAGAGAGAGAGAGAGAGAGAGAGAGAGAGATGCAATGGATTACTGAGGCTGTAAAGCAGAGATTGTGAGAAGAGGAAGGGAGGAGCAATTTTAGTTCAAGAATAGGTACGTGGGATTTGAGGGAGCACTAGGATAGTCTCTTCAGCTCGATGAAGCTTCGTTTCTTGTATTCTTACAACTTGTAGTGAAGATACTACTGAAGGTTTTATCAAACTACTTGAGTTAGAGCGACTCACCTAAGTTGATGAAATAGTCTGAAGATGACAAGAACAAAAATTTAAGGAGTTTCATTATTGTCTGTTGGTTAACGAGTTGTAGACAGAAAGGAAAGTATCGGGAATGAATCCTTATTTTTTTTTTTTTTCATAATAGCCATGAACATTATGAAAAAAAAAGCGGTAAGAGAAGAATCAGTCTTGAAAATATGGTGAACCACTCCGAGATGTTCTGCTTAACTAAAAGGAAAAAAAAAGTCGTCCGTGGGTAGCCATATTTATCAGGAAAGTATTCATGGTAGTAAAGAGGCTGAATAGATATAGAAACTGAAGGGATTAAGAGAGAGAGAGAGAGAGAGAGAGAGAGAAGTAATTCCTGGAAACGGGAGAAGAGGATGAAGTAAATTGGAAAAGAATAGAGGAGATGAAAAATTATAAGCTGGCTTAGGATTTCTGTTGAAACGAGAATTAATTTAACCATTCCAATGACGACGGCAGCCGTATCAGGAAGCAAAAAAAAAAAAAAGAAAGAAAAAGAGTAATTCCCAGTGGTCAGTGGTAAGCGAAAGATTTTGTGCCGCTGCTCAGATGACCCAGTGAACCGGAGTCAGTTCTCGTTGGCACTGGAGGCTTCGTAACACTTCTTCCTTAGCGATTTAGTTTTCATATTCCTCCTTAACCCCTTCAGTTCCATGACACATTTCTTTTTTTATTCATCCCTAATCTCTTCAGTCTGATGATGTATTCCTGTTTTGTTTCTGTTGTCTCCACACGATGTTATTAGGCTAGGTAGAGGTTTTGCACTGAAGGGGTTACATACAGCCTTTATTGAACCCTTTACTGAACCACGTCACCCTCAAGGTGAATGGAACTGCCTGGAGGTAACAGGAATAAACCACTAATAATGATAATAATAATAATAATAATAATAATAGTAGTAGTAGTAGTAGTAGTAGTAGTAGTAATAATAATAATAATAATAATAATAATAATAATACGTCAGCTGATGCAAGGAGTTAATATTCATAATTTATCTACTTTACAACACTGAGCCGTTTTCCCGTTGTCAGAATGCATCACCACTTCATCCTCAGCGATTTATTTTGAGTAATACCCATATATTCTTGTGAATGTTTCTTGTACCGTTTTGTAATATGGACGAAATGTGAGTTGCTACCATCCAAGAGACAGTTAAACCCATTACTGCGATGACTTTTTTTTTTAATTATTATTAATCAGGCTGATACAAAACGATTTGAATTCATTCTGGGACAGACTTTACGAACAGACAAACCTTCACTGCTAGGGTGCTCTCCTAAGCTGAATAAAATGGTATGGTAACAGCAGGAAATAATACAAACGATGTCTTGTATTCAGTGGGAACAGGTGGAACAGCCAAAATACACGGGGAAGAAATATTACGAAAACCTACGCGTATATGGTCCACTGACTTCACCGAAACACACAACGTTAATTTTTCGTATCATTTCACTTAACGATACACAGCATTTTCTGTCTCACGTCTGTCTCCCGTCCTCATCCCTCGTGTGTTTGCAGTAGCCCGCCACTCCAGGCACCGCTGCTAATATTGTTACACTCCCTGGTTCTCCTCCCTTCTGCGGTGAGGTAATATCCAGCTGCCGGAGACCCAGACTTTCATCCCACATAATGTGATTCAGAATTCAATTACCTGACTTGTGGTGACGCTGGTCTAGTGGCAGGTAGTGATGGTGGTACGGAATGTTATGGCCTAGAGCAGTGACCTATTAACTGAGCTGTTTTTTTTTTCTTTTCTTTTCTTTTTTTCTTCTCGGGATCACAGTTTTCTTACCGTCCCATGGCCAGGAATCCAGCTAAGGCCAGACGATGTCATGCATTTGAAATTGACAGGAGAGCCTTATGACAGCACTGACGTATCAACCAATCTCATATTATTTCTCTGGTATCACATACTGTTCTTACACAGTTTATTACAGGGATTAACGACTGGTCACTTTGGCATTGTATGTGGGAACTAAGCAGCCTAGACTCGGGCGCCTATGCTCTTGATTTGGCAAAAAGCAGTAGATGACAGATTGAATGGATAGATATAATTTTCCATTATAATCCGTTTCCATTACGTTCATGGTGGTTGTTCATAGGAAAAGTGACAGGTAAGGAAGGCACAGGTAAAAATATCTTCCAGTAATATATCGAACTTTCTCATCTGGGAACACAGACGCTTCACATTGACGTCACGGGTCAGAGTGAGGTAAAATTAGCTGCATAAAGGCCAGGAATGAATACGACTTCTTATTTCAGCGGGGCTATTTTGGTGGCCACTTTGACAAAAATGTAAGTGAGGATAACAGAGAATTGAAGGACTGAGAGTGGTGAATAATTGGAAGTAAAAAACAGCTGGGGCTCTGAGGGGCAAGGGAGATAGACGTTCATATGTGTAGTTAGGTTGGATTATGTCAGGACTGAGATGGGGTGGTAGGTGAGGGGAATGGGTGGGTGAGAATAAAGGTGAAGGGAAAGGAGTAAGGGTAAGTGAGGGGAAAGGGGAGGTGGGTGAGGGGTAGAGAGATATTGTTGACGTGAATGAGGTGCTTAGTGTTAGTTACTTAGGTTAGTTCGGGTTTGCAGAGGGGATATTAATGTGTTAAAAGTCTGGCTGGTTGAGTATAGGTTAGGATTGGAAAAGGGAGATAAATGTGTTAAAAAGTTGTTGGCTGAAGAGTTGCAAGAATATCAGAGTGATTTATATGTTTAGAGGTTGTGGTCACGAGGATGGTGGTGATCAGGCGGGTAGAGGAGTAGGCTGGTAATTGTTGGATCTCTTGTTGAATCCAGGCTCTTACAAAGGAATAGTTTAAGGACTTGTATTGCATGAAAAGCACTCGTCTCTACTTTTCCATAAGACCCACCGACACGTCATGCAAATAATAATGTTCGGTATTTGTGTCAAAGGGTTAACGTGTTTGGGTGTGTGGCACTGTCTTTTGACGTGTAGGAGGAATTCAGAGCCTCAGGAAACGGGCTGCTTCGAATATTATGGCAGTGATAATTCTGAGTGAATAATTGATGGTGGTGGTGTTTTTCCATGGTTACTCACTCCAGTGACGATAGTGACCAATGATGATCAGGTGAATTATGCTGCTGGTGTTAATGATGACGACGATGAAAATGTAGATGGTGGTGCTGATGCAATGTATGATGTTAAAGATGATGATCAGGTTGATGACAATAATAATTATCTTTTTACAGATTTAAAAAATACTTGCACGTCTGTAAATTTCATGGCCTGTTGAAAAGCAAAACAAGTCTGACCTTTTGGATGCAGTGATGAATGGTGTATTTTAGCATTTCCCACAAACTTTTGCATGCTCTTGTCGTCGGCGGTAAAATGTCGGAAGTAAACTAGTGTGTTGTATTCAGGACGAGAGCTGTCTTATTTCTTGGCTGTGGAATAAAATAATCAATCCTTCGCCAGCCAGAAATATCGCACTAGAAAATATCGCAGCGTTTGAATTCCCACTCCACTGTTGTAAACACCTTTTGTTTCTGGGTCAAGGACACCACCATCAGCATCACCATAAAATGCAAGTTAATTTTCCAGACTCTTAATTTATCTTCTTCACTGGCCGGAATTTGTTTTAAACTGAGTAGGATCATATGGCGGTAGAGGAATATAGTACATGGAGTCTACGTACTGCAGTGTTATTGGAGACCGGTGTCCTGCAGTCCACTGGGAACACCTTTTGTTTTTCGGTCAGGGACGGGACCACCAGCAGCATCCTTATGTAAAACAACTGACTCCTACAGATGTGAAAGTTTGTGAGGAATTGGCATGTATACTCTACCAGGGTATTGTATAGTGACATAAATATCACCCAGTTATTTAGTCCACCTTTACTCTCTCTCTCTCTCTCACACACACACACACACACACACACACACACACACACACACACACACACACACACACACACACACACACACACACACACACACACACACACACACACAATGTATACATACAGTACATACATACTTTACATCCTAGCTAAGGACTGGGTGACTAGTATGCCAAAACTCTCGCCACCGGATCTGTAGGTCAAGCTTTAGCTTTGCATGAGGTGTTTGTTTGGGTGAAGGTTGGCTGTGACGTACGCCTGTGTACAAAACTCCAAGAGTGATTGTGTGTGTGTGTGTGTGTGTGTGTGTGTGTGTGTGTGTGTTTTCTGCTTCAGAGATGTTTTCAGTAAATAAATAGTGTATATAAACAATGACCTTACCTTTTTTATACTTGAACATCACTCCTAGACTAGAATTTTACCATAACCTTCCTACAGATCAGTATCCCTATTAACCAGGTGTTGGGTGGGTAAATACTAAACATCCCTCTATATTAAGTAAACATACACCTAACAAACACATACAGTACATATACTCGCTACAGCCATAACTAAACACACAACCCGCACCACATTCACAGCAGTATGGATACTCACACACTCCTATTTCACCAAACAGCATTCATTCAAAGCTCAGTGGCATCCGATCTTTAATACAAACCTCATATTAGCGATATAAATACGAAACATTGCCGCGTATCAGTGTAATAAAATATGCTGGTACTAATATTGCCAATAATTTTTTGTTCATTTTAGTGTAATGAAAAATGTTGCTGCTACATTTGCTGGTAATGGTTTGTGATTTTTGTTTTGGTGTAATGAAGACTGATGATGCTATATTTGCCCGTACTATTTTTCCGTCATCCAATACACAGCATACAGTAAACTTTTATATGAACTATGTGTGTGCGTGTTTGGCAGCGTATCGGTATATATTCCGTATGCATTTTGTTGTTTTTTCTGGTGTTGCATACCACATTTTAAAAGCACCAGAATTCCAACGCTATAACTTCTCCATGAATTTATTCTCTATGGTTTAGTGTCCCCAGCTAAACTGACACACACACACACACACACACACACACACACACACACACACACACACACACACACACACACACACACACACACACACACACACACACACACACACACACACACACACACACACACACACAGGACAGGACAGTACTGTACAGTATGCAGGGACGATTGAGTGGTGGAGTGTAGGCAGAGATTAGTCGCAGGTATTCTCTTTCCCTAAGGCCTCTTCCACTCTGCAGGCTTTGGTGGTGGTGTGGGTGTAACTAGTGGTGTGGATAGGTGGTGGTGGGTGTAGGTGGTGGTGAATGTGGGTGAGTGTTGGTGAGGTGAATGTAGGTAGGCTGACACATACTTTCTCCCTAAGGCCTGGTCCACACACGGCGGTGTTGGTGAGGCATTGTCAGCACCACTCCAGATCCACGTTAAAGCTGAAATTGTGTGGCCTCTCTGCCCAACCAAACACAACTTTCTCACTCAGTCCTCTGCTTGCACAGCTGCTCTGTTTCTTCTGCCTGTTGTTTCTCTTTTGCGGTAGTTTCTTTGGTTCGTCTCCGGCTTTTATTCTTCTTCTTCTTCCTCTCTCTATCTTTAGGTAGGAAAGAGGTTCGAATGATGATGATGGTGAGGATGATGATAGTCTCTCTCCACAACTTTTTCCTTCAGTCCTTTGTTTGTACCATTAGTGTGTCCCTTCAGCTTCTTTCTGTTTTCTCTATTTTATTACTCTGGGTTTTATCATTTTTTGTCTTTCTTAACTTTTTCCTCCAGTCCTCTGCTTACACCACTGTTCTGCCTCTTTTACATAACCTTTCTGCATCCCAGTTTCCTCTTTAGTTCATCTCTCTGGATTTCAATAACTTTGTGCCCATCTCCCTCTTCGTGTCATCTCATCTGTACTGGTATTTTATGTACTCTTTGTCAGTCTTACTTTCTGTGCGTTCCCTTCTCTTATCATCCTGTGTTTGTGTTTGACTCTCTGTCTCAGCCCAACCCATTTTGTCTGTTTTCTTTTGTCCTGTGTCTTTCTTTACCTCTTCATTTCATCTCTGTCTTATGTAGTAGCTAATTGCACAGTTTGTTTTTTCTGCTGTTTCTGCGGACAATCATGTCCAAGCTCCCAGTCTTCATGTTTGTCATAATCTCTGTTTACTCTTTTTCCCTTCCACCTTCCTTTCTGTCCCCATTCTACCCTGCCCGTTCTTCATCCCATCCACCCTACGGTTCAGGCACCCTTCTAGCCACCCTGTTTAATATACCCATGTTCCTCTTTCAGCTTCATTATGTCTGTCCCCGATTCTGTCCATGTTTGACCCTTTTTAATCTGTGTCCGACCCACCGTTTGTTTTATCCATTCTGCTGTGTGTACTGTTCATTTACTTCCCTTTCCGCCTTTCCCTTCGTTCCTTCATTCGTTTGCCCTTCATTCATTCCGCCCTTCGTTCTGTCCTGTTCCCATCCAACCCAGCCTCTGTCCCATCCACTCTGCCGTCAGCGCATCCTCCCTTTTGTTGTGTATATTTCCAGTCTTCTCTCTCCCCTCATTTCTCTTTTTCCTCCATTGTCTCTGTCGTCTTTTCTATCTGCCCTCACCCCAGTCCACTTTCTCTCCAGTCCGCCGTCTGTCCCCATTCGCTATCCAGCCACGCTCCCCCCTCCCTGTCTTATCACCCCCTCCGTCCTATCTTATCAACCCTCCGTCCTCTCCTCTCCCGCGTCCTCCCCTTTCATCATTCCGTTTCATGAAGCCTCGGCCGCGTTTTAGTTTGTGTGTATAATAATGGTTGGCTAGTTCCATATTAATACTCCATTTAGCAGGTACAGACCGTCACGTGAAAATACGAGTACTTATTAAATACAAGTTATCATCATCCCAGCCTTATATCCCACAAAAATATAAAATAATGATATAAAGAATAGAAATAACATTGTAGATGCTGGATAGTCCTTTGCCAGAACCCAATTCTGTTCTTGATTTTGGACATACATAGACAGGACGTATGAATGTCTTGTCACCATATTAGTAAAGAAACAATACATTAACTCATTCAGTTACGATGACTTCCATTGTTCCGTATATTCCCAACACGATATTTCTCAGCTTGGGAGAATTGTCTGAACATGAAGAGTTAGATACGGCCTTCATTAACCCCTTCAGTCAGACTTTTATTTTTTATTCAGGCTACAAGTAGACGATTTTATTCAGTTTACAGGAGCCTCTTGTTATGAAGGAGTTAAATGGAGGCTGTATCGAACCATTTGAAAAGTCACTTCTGTAAACTGAACAAATTAATGTGGTGGTAGTAAGCACGCATTATAAAGAGACATCATATTGTAGGGGTTCAGTGCGAGAGTCCAGTAGTAAACTGAATAAAATCGTGAGGGAGTAGCAAGACTAAAGTAAAATGATTCGTCCTCGTAGTGATAAAGACTGTTAGTATATGTTTGGTTGAGTGAGTGTAATGTATGTATGGTTGAGTGGGTTTATTATATGTATGGTTGAGTGGGTGTAAAATACTGTATGTGTGGTTGAGTGGGTGTAATATATGTATGGTTGATTGGATGTAAAATATGTATGTATGATTGAGTGGGTTTAGTACAGTATATGTATGTTTGAGTGTAATATATGTATGCTGAGTGGCTGTAATAGCGTACTTCGTGTATAGCATATGACTGGCCGGCCGCACGGTGCACGAGCCATTTAGATGATGATTGCGCCACGGGTAATGGGTTGGAAGGCGGAGGTAATAAAGGGGTGACGATGGAAGGGAAGAGGAAAGAGGGAGACAAAAGCAAGAACAATGAATACCACCACAGCGGCCGGGGCAGTAATGTGGGTAGACAGGAGGGAAGGACAAGATTATAGGAAGGACAGGCAGGAAGGATGGAAAGAGAGGGAAGGACAAAGAAGATGGGAAGGACATGAAGAAGAACAGGAGTGGAGGACAGGAAGGATGGAAAGGACAGAAAGGAAGGATAAGGACGGCAGGAAGAAAGGATAAGAAGGATGGGAAGCGGAGCAAGGAAGGAGAAGGAATGGAAAGGTCAGAAAAGCCAAACAATAGCAAGAGTGATGAATACTGGTGCAGGGGACGGGGCAGTAATGTGGTGGGACAGGAAGGGTGATAGGGGGAGTAAATGGGACACCAGGGACACCGTGGTCCTTTATCAACAATGAAAGGGACACCGCACTGCTGAGGCTGGGGTGGGGTGCAGGGCCTAGGACGGAATGGGATGTAGTGTGTGTTGTGGGATGGGCTGAGGCTGGGATAGTCTGACGGTGGAATGTGACAGTGGGATGGGATGAGAGTTAAATTTATTGTGGAAAATCATCCGTTTGTTGTATTTTGTCTGTTTTCTGCAGTATGCGTTAAATTATTATTATTATTAGGAGATATTCCGTGTGATTTTGGTCGCATTTGATGTCTCTGTTGTACAGTATTGTATGTGTAAGATTTAATGTTAGCTGTTAAATTTGTTATGTAACCCGCGCCCGTATGTCAGAGGCAAAATATGACCCTTGTTCAAAGCGTATTAAATATCCAACACAGAATGCAAATGGGAGGATGAACATAAAGATGGGCTGTGTGGAGGACAAATAAGGGACTAAATAGACGTGGTATCAGATCGGGTGGTTCCTCTGGACAGACAGGCGTTAGAGCAGCATAAACACCGTCGTAAAATGTAAATTGTTCCTGTCACTCAGCGAATAAATGGCGTGTAAAACTCCTGTGGATGGCCCGCCTCGACTCTCCTCCTCTTGCTCTACCTTTGTCTCTTTCTTTGTTTATTTGTCATTCTTTTTTAATATAAAAATTTATGTATCACGCGCTTCATCGCATGGACATCGTACATTTTTAGTCATGTCTATCTGCAGACAGTTTTGCTTTGCTAAGGATTGTCTTTTTGAAAATGGTGGATGAAAATATAGCTTTCATTTACTCATTCATTATTAGAATGCTCTCATAAGCTGGAAAAAGCGTCTGACTTAAGTCACAACAAAATGGAAGAGTGATAGAAGAAAAGGCAAGAGAACAGATTAAGACATCATCATCCTGCCTCGTTGATATATCCGTCTGCAGTGATTCTCGGTGAAATTGTTGCCTCACGGCGCTGTGTGGATCTGGGAAGGATTGGGAGAGTTATTTACCAAAATTGAACGACGCTCGAGAGCATTAGTGAATTACTGAAGCTCGGCCGCTGGTAGACTAAGTCCAAGATCCCATCGCATCGGAGCCAATTCAGTTTTGATCCCACGACATTGCATCAGTTGTGATCTAAGAGCAAGAGTTTGATAATTGGATTGCCTGTCTCGGTAGTCTTTAATAATAGCACCGGCTCCTGATTGGCAGACCCATCAGCCAATCAGTGCAAAGCATGTGACGTCACTGAAAATACCGGCCCCTGATTGGCAGACCCATCAGCCAATCAGGGCAAAGCATGTGACGTCACTTATTCGATCTACTATGATGAGGGAAGGGAAATAATTGGCTTAGTGTTTCAGCCAATCAGGCCAGAGAGATTCTTCCTTCTCTTATCAAAGTAGCGTCGACGAAAATGACTCCCAGTTAATTAGCGACGCAGGATGAAACAACCCAACGACCACAGTACAGTAATTTAGTACGATCAGAGGCATTATTTATAAATCCTCCTACGCTTAAGATGTGTATGAGGTTACTTGTTTGTACTCTTCACTGATACAATAATCCAACACTCCACAACGAAGCCAGTGAAGTTTTAAAGAAAAGGATCAAACATTATGATTTATGAAAATGCTGAAGTGCAAATAAGACCTGAGTGCAGTAAAGACTGGTTAGTATCGTTTATAAATACGCCACCAAGACTACTGGATGGCGTGTTCACTGCTGGGGTTTCTTTCGAATGGTGCCACCCTGAATATAAGTCAAAGGTGCACTAACAGCAAGGAAAGAGTTACTCGAGATAGTCTTTGAAACACTGCATTTGCAAGACTGGAGGTCGTAGCTAGTCAGGAGAGAATGACAGACTAATGAATACCGCCCCAGAGATGATGTGTGTGTGTGAAAGTCCTGAGAAAGTTGGCTAACTCTTGCATTAGTGAGGTGGGTAGAAGGGAGACTGAGTGTGTGTTGATGGACGGCTGCTGTGTACCGGTCGAGAGTTAGGAAACGATGTTCAGCGCCCTCTGTGTATCTGTCAGTCACCTCCGTTTTTCTGTATCCTTCGGTATAACACAGTGTGAGGGAAACAGCCTACGGATTATGCTACCCACATTCCATTGTCTTGGTTTTCACGTAACATTGATTCAAGGAGTGTGACTAATGGTAACAAAATATCTGGTTATTGACAGTGTTGTGCAGCTTGGTGAGATGGCAGCCGTAGATTCATTAGTGATTATGTAATATCAGACCCTCGTTTCTAATATCAGACCCTCGCTTCTCTTCACTCTCAGTTCCTACAGACACACACACACGTACACACCGTATGTCCCCTTTAAGTAGCGTCTGTGGTGGTGTTGAGGGAGTGGCCGAGCTAACACGACCCAAGTCATGTGTTATTCCGTGTTAGGCGTCACCAGTTCTGTCTTTATTGTGACCAGACGGGCACGGTGGGGGTGTGGAGGGGCTAGCGGGACGGAGGGAGGTATGGGGGAAGGGGAGGGTGGTAGGGCGAGTGGGTGGTTGTCAGAAGGTAGAGCGAGACAGTGGGGAAATGGTAACTGATGAGAGAGAGAGAGAGAGAGAGGAAAGTAAGAGGTACCAGCTGTATTTTTTTTTTAGACATGCGCTTGGTGTTTTATGCAGTTTATATAATTTACTTTTACTCTGATGTCTCTTGTTTAAATTGGACTACAAAAGGCAATAATTAGCAAGAATGGACTGACTCGCCGTTTTGGAAGAGTTAATACCCAGTCTACACTTCTTTCCTGTAGCATCCCCACACCCGCATCTTCCATCACCTTAGCCCCATTATTCTGGTCGTTGAGTCCCACAGTCCCCACGCTCATTCCAGACCCATGATCCTGCCTCTTCTCCCAGCACTTCCACTCCCACATTGATCGTACCCTTAGCCCCGTATCCAGTATGTCATTTTCACTTCCATATTCTCTGTTACTTTCTCTCTCGTAGCGTCTACCGCCTTCACTCCCCCGTCCATTTATTCTTATTATTTCGTCCCCCCAGTTAGTATACTCATTTTAATCCTATGGTCATCCCACATTCATCCAGCACCGTCACTCCCACATCCACTTACCTTTTAGCGTCCAAATTGACACTTTTACTCCCACATCCTCTCAGCTCCAGCCCCCCACGTCTGATTTTTTGCTTATCTCTTGCTAACCTCCTCACCCCCATCTCAAACTAATGATCCTCTCGTTTCTCCCAATATCTTCACTCTCAAAATAATACTGTCACTCCCAGATCATCTCTCAGTCCTTATTCATGTTCTCATACATTCATCCCTGAGTCACTATCCTCATTCCAAACTCATGATCATTCCTAATTCGTCCCCATCGTTCCCATCTCTTGACTCGTTGTTATCCCACACAGGGTATTCAGATGGACCCTTTTAGAGATAAGAGCCTGAGTGCGACATCGTAGTTAACATATATATGAGGCTAAGAGGGTACGATGGGTTGGGTTTGTGGTAGAGAGAGGTAAGGTTTATTGTATCAGTGATTTCGAAAATAGAAAAGTTTATATTTTTTAGCTGTACGCGATTTATAGTACTTCTGCCTTGATGAATGTGTGCTAAATTACAGGCTTACATTTACGGCTTACCGCACGTAAATAAGGTTAATTATATAAGAAAAAGGAAAACAGGAAAAACTTTGGTATTAAATGTACGAGATGTGTAATTATGTTTGTCCTCCGGTAATCTGTTGAACTGCAGGCTCTGGTGCTCAACAAGTAATGCAACTAATGAATGAGATCCCAGTAGTGTTCTGGATCATACAAACTGGAGGATGCTGGTGAAGCTAAGAATTCGTCGAACATACTGGCTGTCTTATGGATTAACCCTTTCAATCCTGTGACATTTTTTATTTTATTGTTACTATTTCCATACGATATGTTCAGCTTAGGTGACCTCACAGCATTGGAGGAGCTAATGAAAACTAGCCCTTGTGTTCGAAAAGTCTTTCCTTTGCTGGTAAATATCGGCGGTTGATAGCAAAAGTAAAAATACAGGTTTCGTTATCTTGATAAAGTGAAGAGGAGAGTCTGGTTAATGTATGCGTGGAATAAGAATTTTATTTTTTAGAAAGGTTTTGGATTGCTGTGATAAGCAAGACTAAAAGTGAACAAAATTATCCCCATGTAAACGCTTTTGCTTCCCACACACACCCAGTCCCGGTGGGTTGGAAATTCACCTCTGCCAACACGGGTAAATTTTGTGTTGGTCGTAGCTTTTTGGCGGTGGCATTGTTTTCTGGGCAATTTTTTCGTGTCGTGTTGCTCCCCCAATTACTGGCTTGTTACCTGCTCGTTACCTGCCTCATCTGATTTTGCTTTGAGCTGTGCAGCCGGGTTTAACCTTTTGCAATCCAGGGTCGTCATGTTTCACTGAATCTTTCTTGTTTCCATTGGATTTTTACGGGAATGGGAGAGACGCGTAGAAGTAAAGGGGTTAATGAGGCTAACTCTTACCCTTCCTGTT
The DNA here is from genome assembly GCF_032717465.1 of Coenobita brevimanus. Classification (NCBI taxonomy): domain Eukaryota; kingdom Metazoa; phylum Arthropoda; class Malacostraca; order Decapoda; family Coenobitidae; genus Coenobita; species Coenobita brevimanus. The sequence goes on along the minus strand of NC_137004.1, from coordinate 40,825,290 downwards.
TGAGTCTGTCCTGAGGTGACGAAGATCGTCTGGTGATGGCAAGAATAAAGGATGAAACACGTCACTGGATTGAAAGGGTGAACGCTTTCGGATTTCTTTTTCCCGTTCTTGCTGCGACCAAATAATGTTATTCAACTTAATGGAAATTTCTTGCAATGAATCCCCCCAGAAGCAGTCCAATGACGTCACTTCCTCCAGAGGAATCTTTTCAGTTTAGGGAAGGCCTCGCGTACTGTACGGGTTGAAGGAAGTATTACACCCACACAATTCGAAAAGTTTTCCTTGTTGAATAAATATCATCGACTGATTGAAAAAATAACGAGTCACGGATGGACGGGGTTATCCTCTTAACTGTTACGATGTATATATGGTATATAGATAGATAGGTTGATAGATAGATAGGTATATAGATAGGTAGATATAGCTATATAAAGTACTGGCTGGTGCCGGAAAATTATATTCATTTTATGAGAACTACCTTGTACTGAGGGGTAGGAAAAAAAAAAAAAACTAATTCTTGGGTGGGTGCGTGGTGGCTGGGTGGACGGGTTTTATGGGCCATCAAAACACGGTACACGAGAATAAGCCAGACATTAACCGTAAACCAGCGGGGAAAAAATGCGTTTATTGGGACTCGATGGCTTGAGTTTGGTGTGTTTACGTTAGAACGGCGCCATTAACACAAAAATAGGTGGATTAGTATTTGTATAGCTGATAGTAGATGAAAGAAAGAAAATAAGAGCAAATGAAAGCGAAGGAGGAAGATTGAAGGTAGATGAAGGGATGAGAGGGTGGGGAAAAAAGTTAGATGAGAGGGTTGGAACTGCTGTCAGCCGCAGTAAAACTGATATAGTTTGTCCCCGGATCGAGTGAACGTAAGCACAGTGGGAATAAAAATTCTCCTGATATTTCACCCCCTTTTATTTCTCACTTCCCTGTGCTAGGTAAAATCCCTAAAGGAAAAAAAAAAACTGGTATGAGTGTTTGTCCATTAATGTGAGGCGTCAGGGAGTAAAGCGATGCCCCTAGTGTGAAGTCGACACATTGGAATAGTAAGCGAAGTTTTTATCCGTGACTCTGCTACCAAGCTAACAGTTACAGTGCGGCAGGTGTAACTGTCCTCAGGTGTACATGGGTTGGTGGGTAGTATTAAGATGGAGGAAAGGGGAAGCTGTCAAAAGAATACTAAATCAGATCCGCCAGACCTTTCACGTGCCAGTCAGGCCTTCGATATTCTTGGCCCGTGTTCAGAGGTTGACCATCCACCTCAAACAATTCCTTTATAGCCACCTGTGGGGAAGACCCATATCATCCAATCATAAGTTTATCAGAGGCAGCTTTGGTTATATGCGTATGCTTACAAACATGATTTATTCGGTATAGTCACATATTTCTCTTGCTTCCTCAACTTCTATATCTCACTTCTTTTTGGTTTGCCATGTCAGAATGTACTCAGTTCTGTCGTTTGTCATTTCTCTTCCCTCTTCAACTTCATAACCCTTTAGTTCACCATGTCACTGTCTACTCATTTGTCATTTTGTCAGTTCTTTTGCTGTTTCATCTTCCTTATCTCACTTTCTCACACGTTAATTAACCTTTTCATAACATCTTTCCTGTTTGCTAAGGTATCTCTCTTGAAATTCATTAAAACTTTTTTCCACACTCTAGACACGATATTCACTCCGTATGTCCAAATTGTTTAACAGGACACTCTTACCCTCTGATTAGGTAAATTTGTTAGAAAAAAAAAATTGATTGAAGGAGTTAACGAAAGGAATTTTATTAGCAATAATGGGTGGTGGCGTCAGCAGCCATCACACCCTGGGTCACACAGAGGGTAACGTATTCAGTCCATTCTGTATGGTTATTGAGTTAGGTGTGTGTGTGTGTGTGTGTGTGTGTGTGTGTGTGTGTGTGTGTGTGTGTGTGTGTGTGCAGGAACCCTGAGGCAACACACACTCTTCCTGTACAGTAAAAATAGGACAGACTTGTTCCGGATGTCCGCTTGTGGCAGCTGCACCGGACATGTTAATACAGCACTAGGCCATTTTATTGTGCCTGTCACTCCCATGCAAAGTGCCACACACACGCGCCACCTCGGTTTTTAATTTTGATGGATGTGCCAAAAATGCTGTCAACTGTCTGAATAAACATGCGCTCTGGGTGCGACAGGCAGTTATTGATTCTTTTTTAACAGAATAGTATACTGAATCCTTTAACGTTGTCATCACTGCCCTCGTAATTATCATTATTAAAATCACCAACACTCTGTATTCAGTGTTATAAGAAGGATTTGCTGTAACTAGAAACAAGACAGAGCAAGAGGACATTGCAGACTGGAGGATTTAGGTATACACTTAATTACTGTAATTCCAGGACCATTAGAGGTACTTGTAATAAATTAGTGTAATGGCAGCAGGAATGAAATACAGAAATTCGGTATCGGATTGAAAGAGTAATTTATGGTATATGAACTATGAGTAAAATTTGAAATGAGAGAGAATAAGCAAGAAAATCGAGGAGCTGATGAAGACAAAGTGACCACGGGAGAGATCCAACCCGCACGAGGCCGGAAGACTCGGAAGAAGGAGATGGAGGAGAGAGAGATAAAGGAAGACGAGAAGGAGAATGGAGGGAATGAGGCAGAACTAAGCGATACTCAAGATTAAAGTTGGTGAGGCTGAAGAGAGCGGGAGAAAAAAGTTTGGAGAGACTTATTAAGGGAACCACCAAAGCAATCAGGAAAGTTAGAGGGGGTGGAGAGGCAGGGGGGATGGAAGGGTGAAGGAAGGGGATGGTGTAGGTGGGTGGAGAGGGATGGATGGGGGGGGATGGGAAGGGAGGGGCAAAGGGGTGGAGAGGGACGGGGTTCAGGAGGGGGTTATTTTTATCTCCTGGTATGTGTGGGAGGGGAGGTGTTGCCAGGGATTTGGAACTGCTAATGAAGAAGGGTGGACGGAGGGATTGCCTGGGTTGTGATGGATGCTTGCTAAATTGGAGAGATTTGAAAGGGTGGATTAAAATGCGTGGGAGGGAAACTGAGGAAGTCCTAGATTATCATCAACGTTTCGACATAGAGAGAGACCATCTTCAGAGAGAATATACAGTCGCAGACAGTAATATCTGCATTCCTCTGGACGAACAAAGATAAAACTCTTACACCGTATTCAGAAAACTTGCTTGGACTCAGATGATCTAAAGTCTTAGTCTCGTTATTTATCGTACTGAAGTAAATAACTGTAGGATTAATAAAAGATGGGATGCAGAAATAAATATTTATCGAAATTTTAGTAGCCTGTATGTGTTTTTTGTGTTGACACTGATACTCATGACTGTTTACTAAAGTTAGCAGATAAATTTTCGGGAACTGTAAAACTAGATTTTCCTTTGCTTACCAGTTCTGGTTTTCTCTTTGTATTCACGTTAATATCCATCTTTTTCCCGGCACTGACTATCCCTTGGCACAAACCCTCTCGTATCCTATATTAATTCCCAAAGTCTCCCCTTTTGCATCCACCCGCTGCATTCTTCATCTCTCCCTCTTTCTCTCGCCTGGCTCCCCTCCCGACTCTTAACTTCGTGATCCCCAAATGATTCAGTTACTGCCGTGCTGCGCCGCTAAGTTGCACAAGTTGATAAGCGCCCTCACTCACGCTGCTTGCTTCATCCCCTGCCTCGCTCTACATTTAACCATTTTATCCCTGCAGCCTGACCGCATCACATGGGGTGGGCGTGGATATTAATTTTGCTCATTGGCACTGGATATCGAAGTATTCACGACTATGTAACGTGAAATTCTAATGACCTGTGTAGATTATGTTCACATTTTGATATTCATGAGATCTGAGCATCATTTGTAGCGATGTGGAGGTGTGTGCAGGTGATGTCGTTTTAATAAATCCTTTTGATTTTGTACCAGTGTTATTTTTTTGTTTAATCTGTGCCGCTTGGTCACCTCTCTCTCTCTCTCTCTCTCTCTCTCTCTCTCTCTCTCTCTCTCTCACACACACACACACACACACACACACACACACACACACACACACACACACACACAGCGTCCCCCTAGCGTAGTGTTTTGTGGAGTGTAAGTAATATATTGCTCACAAACAGACTGGGGAGCCTAATCCACTCATTAAGCTAATTTAATTGCCCCTCTGTAGACAATTCATTTGTCACAGGGGAGGAGGTGATATATCAGAGAGAGAGAGGGAGAGGAGGGGTGGAGGGGGAGGGTGAAGACAATGGAAGGGAAGGAGGAACACAGCAGACTTGGGTGCTTCCTGCACCGTACGCCAGTTTTCATCACCGTTTCGTTTCGTTGTCAGTCCGATTCGTAACGAATAGCCCCTTTCGTCACCATACAGTATGCTGTTTCGTCGCCGTATCCTGTTCAGTAACCAGCCCGTTCCGTCACCATGTTCTGTTCCGTTTCCACCCAGTTTTCTCACCATTCTGTTTCATCATCAGCCCGATTCTTCACCTTTCCGTTTCGTCACCGGCCCGATTCGTAACAAAAGACCAGCCTCGTCACCACTTCACGTTACACCACCAGTGGTAGCTGATGTTACTGCATATAATTATTATGAACACAAATTAAATGACCTTCGGGTATCATAACCATATAACAATTGCTTTTGCATAAGGCTAAGCTACCAGTTCTGTAATCCAGTTATCGTGTATGTTGCAGGACGACATACAATGTATTCCAAAGCGCAGTACGCACATTCAAAAGATGTTCTCTAACTGAGGGGTTTACGGTCATACTCGTAGTTTGAGTTAATCCAAAGGAGCATGCTCAAAAGATGTCGTGGGGCAGGAATTTGACATGTAATTTACTCCAAAGCACAACACACACGGCTCGGAAAATTGCAGCGGAATCCCCCCTCTCCTGCTGCCCTTTCTCCCTCATGAACCTGCCGCAGCCGGAGGGAAAGACCAACATGAAATTCAAATGAGAGCAACTTGCAAGACCTCCTGAGCAATATCTCTCTCCTTAAGTATGGGTCATCCGTCAAGACTGTTTGCTTGGAGTGCAGGGCAAGTAGGGACTAAACCAAACAATATGACTCCTGTTTCTCTCTGTCTGTTCGTATGTCTTGGCTCGGTAGGTCGTGTTAGTTTTGATGGGGTTATATAGCTAATGCTTCTTGGTTATGGAGGCAGGTTTTGAGATGGCCTGTAACTTGTATTTTCTTTTGTCATCTTTGTTTTAGTTTTCGTTACCTTGCTGCTCTTCCTGTTTATTCACTTGGGATATACAGTCACTGGGGTCTTTCAGAATGGAAAGATTTTGAACTGCCATGTATCTTGTAACTTTCTTCACCTCTTTCTTTCATCATTTTCTTTTCCCCCCTCCTTTCCTTCTCCCTCCTCCTTTCCCTCTTCTTATTTGTCTTCCTCCTCCGTCGCGCCTCCTCCTCCTCCTTTTTCGTCTTCGTCATCATTGTGCATCTCACTTCTCGCTCTTCTTTCTCTCCTTTGTTAATATTGATGTGAAGCGTGTATGGGTGAAGGTCCTTGGAAATGGGAATATTTTTAGTCGTCATGTGTTTTGCAGTCTTCGTCGTTTTCTTCCTCATCCTCCTCTTCCTGCTCTTTCTCTTCCTCTTGCTTAGTTGGCTTCTTGGAAATAAGGATATGTTCTGTGGTCTTTTTTCTGATCATCGTAGTTTTCTTCATCATCGTTCTCTTTTTGTGCTTCCTCCTCCTCCTTCTTGTTTTGATGTCCATGTAGAGATGGTTTTTGGATATGGGAAGAGTTTGAGTTGCCGTAATTCTTTCAGACTCCTGTAACTCGCTTTCATCTTAGTAAAATCATGTGGCTTTAACTTGACTTTTACGGGTGTGCTGGCCATGAGAGGTGCAATATGATGCCAGGGTGTGGTCAGGCTGGTGTGTAATTCCCCAGTCTGGCACAAGGGTCGCTGCCAAGGAGAACTGCACCGCTCACTTTCGTGGCCAACGATTTACTTTATGTCAGCTTTATGCACCAAAACGTAATATGTGTCATAAAGTCAAGGGTTGTTAAAAGGAGGAAGAGCAGAGGAGAGTAGGAGAGCAGTCCAAGATACGAGTGAAAGAGCTGATATTTGAATTAAAAAAGAGGTTGCTATATATCGTGTAGGTTTATGGATATACATACATACATACATACCGATACATATATACATACACATATACATACATACCGGTACATATATACATACACATATACATACTTACATACATACACGTACAGTAGGTTTATAAGTAGATATGTACATTGCTAGTCTCGCCTTTAGTATTCAATATCTCTGTAGGGCTTATTAGAGTAATAAATGCAATATCAACACTGGTCCAACTGTCAGGTGTTATGGGGCTCTTATTAATGATGCTTTTACGGTAAACTGGATAAGATGTTAAAATCGGTTCCATATTCCCCGGTGTTTGAAGGTAAAGCGTGGCTGTCGTTCCCCCCGCGGCTGCCTGCCCACCGCGGCACATGTCCAGTGGCTGTGTAAGGCTGTCCAGACCCATCCCACGGCCGCTGCACGCAATATCACGCCACCCTGACCATCTTACTTAGCAGGGACGCGGTATGAGGCGGAAGTGACGTGAGCCGAGCTGAGATGAGGCTGACCTGAGAGTCGGGGTTGACGGTCGGTAATGTGGTTGTGAGTCCCTGACCCAGGACTGTACCCAGTCCTGTGTCTGCTGCCTAATACATACTCACACACAGCCGTATTCTGGTTGGCTTCAGTGCTTTCGTAACACCCTCTCCATGGCGATTCATTTCTTTCTAACAGCCTGTCAGTCCTCTTATGTCCTTGACAGCTGAAGTATTCCGGCTAAAGTATTCCGGCCTACCAGTTAAATAAAATCGTACAATCCGGGACCAAAGTTCTCTCACTGTTCAGCTTTATCTCGTTTACACTTATGCCATGTCTGTCACTTTCCTCCCTGAGGCATAATTTGTGACCAGATAAGTATACCAGGCCTCACTTTGCTTAAGTACATTAGCCAGTAAAGGAAAGTGAGAAGTACAGGAGGTTATACATTAGGTGAAACATTGTCCTCGACTCTCCCCCATGTGCTGTTTTAAAATTCTGTGTGTACCTCTGGCAGGGACAACTTGATGAATGAAATATGAACGAGTTAAATAGTTTTATGGAGTGTGCATTGTTCAGAACCTGTTGTGACCCCAGAGTTTTGCCATGGCTTAGGCTTGTACGTTTGGAGAGACTGTAGTTGGCATAGCAATTTTCGTTTCACATTTTTCTCCTTTATTTCAGTGTAGAGGAAACTATTATTTAGTCTGTTGTACAGTACATATCTTTTACATATGTTTTATTCCTGACGTCCTTTGCATCAACAACGTACAAGAGGATTTCAAAATGTAAAGTGTAATATTTCACTGTGGAAGAGGTATTATAAAATTTGTTAATCTATTCACATTTATGATTTAGATATTTGGGGAGTAGGAAAAGGGTAGAGTGGGTGGAGAGGAGTAAGGGGGACGGGAGGGGGTGGTGGTAGTGGTTTATGTGAGGGGAGGGGTAGAGCAGGGTAAGATGCCCTGTGATGTTGCATATTGTAGGTGGGACGGTTTGTGCGTAGCGATGGTATTAAAAAACCTTCCTCAAGACGAAGGGGGAAAAATAAGCACGCGACACTCTCATATTGGCCCGTCACAACACACACACACACACACACACACACACACACACACACACACACACACACACACACACACACACACACACACACACACACACACACAGCACAAAGACACAGCGCCAAGAGAAAGGAAGAAAGAACAGCCCGGAGCTATCAGTTTAATTAATCGGATATCTGAAGCTACTGTGTGTGTGTGTGTGAGAGAGAGAGAGAGGGAAAGAGAGAGAGAGAGAGAGAGAGAGAGAGAGAGAGAGAGAGGATAAGCGTGGGTGAGAGTTATTGATAATGAGAGAGAGGAGAGGAAGGGTGCGGAAGCGTGGGTGAAAGTTGATGATAATATGAGAGAGAGAGAGAGTACAAGAAGAAACAGGAGCACTAACACAAACCATCTTCCCCATTATTAGTACTGTACTTCCTCACTTACTCAAAATACCCCATTACTGAATCCATTAGCCCATCCACGGCACCACCCCATCTACCCTGCTTAACCCATTAGCCTCCCTTCATTATGATATCACCCATTAGGCTTATCACCCCATTAGCCTCCCTGCATTATGTTATCACCCATTAGGCTTGATTATCACCCCATTAGCCTCCATTATGTTATCACCCATTAGGCTTGATTATCACCCCATTAGCCTCCCATCATTATGTCATCACTTATTAGGCTTATCACCCCATTAGCCTCCATTATGTCATCACCCATTAGGCTTATCACCCCATTAGCCTCCATTATGTTATCACCCATTAGGCTTATCACCCCATTAGCCTCCATTATGTTATCACCCATTAGGCTTATCACCCCATTAGCCTCCATTATGTTATCACCCATTAGGCGTTATCTGTTATCTGGTCGTCAGTCCTTTTGCCCAACATGGATATCGGAATATTGACCACCTCCAGCCGACTCAGGCCGGGATCCATATTTATAAACTCTCCTTAGCTAAAGTGGTTTATAATTATCGTTTACTTGGTGGCATAGGAGGCGTCGTGGCGTCTTTTACTTAGAGATTTATTAGTAGTGTACACTTTATCAGTCTTTTGTTTATGAATATCGTTGTGATGCTGACGGTTTACATCAGAAACAAAAAATAATGAGTTGTGATGTGAGGAATAATTCGCTATGGAGGAAATGTTACGAAACCTGCGTAGCTGCTTTGTTTTGGTTAATTCATTACCAAATAATTCACAGTCAAATTAGAGTGAACATTATCTTGAAAAAAATTGTGATATGGAAACTTGTTTATCATGAATATTGGTTAGGATCCTTTATAAATACCAAACCTCGCCATCTTGGTTATTAAGCTGATTATGATTTTAATTATTATTATTATTATTATTATTATTATTTTATAATTGTTGTTGTTGTTGTTGGTGGTGGTATTATCGTGAACGTTTCAGTACAATACCATCTAAATCTCTCCTCACCTTCTTCTCACCCCCTCCTTACTCTTTCTCTCCCCACTCCTCCACCCCACTACTCCACTCTTATCTTTCTCTTCCACAGTCTTCCACATCGCATGAGTTGGTTGCGTGGAGTGTGTAATAAAATACTGGCTGCCCCAACACACTCCCACACAAACAATATCACGCTTCCATCAAGTTAAAACCTGGGATTAAATGCCAGGTTTTCATCATCATCAGTTTCATTTGGTGTAATTAACTGACACCTGCAGATGAAGTAATTAACAGGTGTTGATAGGAGTGATTTTGACATTGTAATTTGAAGTGAGTGCAATATTGTGTGTCACAGTTATGTCTCTCTCTCTCTCTCTCTCTCTCTCTCTCTCTCTCTCTCAGTATATATAAATTAATAAACAAATAGATATACATGTAAAATTGCTCCGCTAATTATGTCATAGTACAGTTTGCTGATTTGCTGATTTTATTGTACTGCACAAAAATATATCCTACGTTGTCCTTCATCTTGACATTATCTCACCTTTTCCCCTCATCAATTACCGATATGCTTTTTACAGTGTGCACTTTATTTGCTTCTCTGCCTCTCTTCTTTCCTCCTCCGTCTGTCCCCTTCTCGTACCCTGAAGTTATAACGAGTAAATTTTATCCCACAAAGTAATTACATTCCAGCGGTGATTAATTCTTAAGGCCTCCCACCGTTCCTCTAATTACCTACTTACGCACTTTTTTTTTTTTTCTGTCGCGATTCTGGGCATAAATGTGACAGCCCATCCTCCCCTTCCTCCTCCCCACCCCTGCCCTCTCATTTTTCACCTCCTTCTCCCCACCCCAGCCCTCTCATTTTCAACCTCCTCCCCACCCCTGTCCGTGCATCTTGTCCCTCCTCCTTCCCACTCCAGCCCTTTCATCTTCCCCCTCCTCCCCACCCCAGCCTTCTCATTTTCCACCTCCTTCTCCCCACCCTTGCCCGCGCATTTCCTCCCTCTTCCTCCTCACCCATGTCCTCTCTTCCCCTGCTCCTCACCCTTTTGCTTTTTCACACCTTCCCCCTCCTCCTCCCCACTTTCCCCCTTCTCCCCACCACCTTAACATCCGTGTGAGAGGCACAAATCGGTTTACCCCGGATGCCTCCTGACTTAAGGCTCAACCCCACTTGCCTTCATCCCCACAGGTATGCCATTTTATTCTTGGCCAGGTGAAGGTGTGCCAGGTGCTTCTTTTACTCTGTCAAAACCTTGTGTAAGATATCAACATTTTTACCTTTAATAGTAAGTCCGATTATAAGTAAAGTTGTGCCTCTTATTTTTGCAACATTATCCATCAAAACATGGTGAGATTATGCAAAGCCAGCCAGTAATAATCAGCTCAGTTGTAAGTCCAGTTGCAGCCATTAGAGCTGCAGGTCAGACAAAGCTATCAGTGATATATATAGTCGTGTTGGAAATTCACTCTCTCTCTCTCTCTCGTCGGATCCAGTGATATCTTGCTAACTGCCGATAATATGTTGAGTTGTCAGTCTTGCAGCATCGCTTCATTTGTTTGATTCAACCCCAGTCAAACATACATTGCATCTTGAGTGTGCAAAGTGAAGGCAGCAAGAGGCAATAAGTAACCCCTTCCATCCGATGACGTCATTTTATTCCTATTGCCACCGGACTACTTTGTTCAGCGCAGGAGACTTGACAACCTGGAGCGGTTCTGTGGCCTCCATCAACCCCCTGACAAACATTAGCTTCCTCTGTGGCATAAAATCGTCTGGGTGTAGCAAGAATAAAAACGTGAAATAAACCGTCTGGGTGAAAGTGTTAAGGGACAAAGGGAGGATAACAAGAATAAAAACGTTAAATAAATCGTCTGGGTGAAAGTGTTAAGGGACAAAGGGAGGATAGCAAGAATAAAAACGTTAAATAAACCGTCTGGGTGAAAGTGTTAAGGGACAAAGGGAGGATAACAAGAATAAAAACGTGAAATAAATCGTCTGGGTGAAAGTGTTAAGGGACAAAGGGAGGATAGCAAGAATAAAAACATGAAATAAATCGTTGGGGTGAAAGTGTTAAGGGACGAAGGGAAGATAGCGAGAATACAAACGTTACATAAATCGTCTGGGTGAAAGTGTTAAGGGACAATGGGAGGATAGCAAGAATAAAAACGTGAAATTAATCGCCTGGGTGAAAGTGTTAAGGGACAAAGGGAGGCAGTAATGACGTGTGGGACAAGCATATCAGTGACCTGCCTCCTGCCACGTCTGTGACCTGACCTACTTCCTGAACCAGACCAGCAGGAAGGTTACTTGATTTAGATTGTCCTGGAAAGATGGGAGGAGGAGGAGGACGAGGAGGAGGAGGAGGAGGAGGAGGTGGTGGTGGTGGTGGTGGTGGTGGTGGAGGAGGAGGAGGAGGAGGAGGTGGTGGTGGTGGTGGTGGTGGTGGTGGTGGTGGTGGAGGAGGAGGAAGAGGAGGAGGAGGAGGAAAATGATGATGGTGATGATAATTATGACGATGAGAACGATGATGATGATGGTGAAAAGGAGGAGATAAGGAGGAGGATGTGGAGGAGGATTAGGAAGATCAGGAGGAGGAGTAGGAGAAGGAGGAAGAGGAAGAAGAGGAGGAGGAGGAAAATGAGAGGATGATGATAATGATGATGATGAGTTGAACATGACGGAAGCGTTGATAATGTGGACTAAAAAGGAAGAAAAAATCGAAGTTGAATGTGTGTGTGTGTGTGTGTGTGTGTGTGTGTGAAGTCAAATGAAACAGGAGTGTCCAGTGATACAAAATTGTGTACAGTGTGCGGCAAGGGTTAATGTAGATCTTGAACAAAGCATCTCAGTGTTTGAAATTAGCTCATGTGACGTCATACAGGTGGCAGATTTTTGAATTTGAGTTGCCGAATAGTATATATTACTCTTATTTATTACGGATGGCAAAGAAAAAAAAAAAAACATTGAATTTTCACTAAGAACGAATGTAGAAGATGAATAATCTATGTCTGATCCTGTAGGGAACTCAGGATTTTAAATTTTCCATATTTAATCTCCATGCTGTCACGTGATCACCCATGATGCCGTGCTTACCTTCTTGACTTCCGGTCGGCGTCAGTTGATTTGAAACTCTGCAACCGGAAGTGTGCTCGCGTGTTTTTCGTCAAAATAACACTTATTTCGGCCAGAACTTCACCCAGTCAGGCTCAGAACACCGCTATTAGCTGTTTTTGATAGTTTGGAGAACTACAGGTGTGAGAGGAATGTGCAGGTTGAGTGAAATACGAAGGATATTGCAACGGAAGTACCTGAGCTGTCGTTTGAATGACGCTGCCAACCGTCGCCATCTTGAGGTTAGTGTCGCGGACGTTAAACTCATTCCACCTGATGTTATAATTATCCTTTAATGATTTCCGCCACCACGATGTATATAGCTTGTGTAGACCTTTCATAGTGAATGAGATACCAGTTTACTGAGAGGGATTTCTCTCATTTACTGCGAAATTCCTTGCAAGATCAGATCGTCATTATGAGTTTTGAATTGTACAGTATATGTTTCTCGTTTCATACTGCATATTTCGGTCTTCTGGATGTCATATTGGTTAATGTTAGTTAATACATAAAAACTGAGTTAATTCCTGAGTAATCTTAGTAGTGTTAGTACGTATATATCCTATTTAAGGACATTTAAACACGCTGGTGTAGACAGGGAGACGTCTCGGCTTCGAGAAAGTTCTGACGCGCTGCACTGCCAGACGTACGAAACTTTTAACTTGTACCTCCCTTGTATCCTTCTGATGTAGCGTTGTATTATACACATTTCTTTTACATACTAAGTCCACATATAGTATTTGTCAAGTGTATATAAACTATCAGCGGTTATCACTCATTTTGAAATACCGTATAGCATGTTTTCCATATTAGGTGGCAACCGTGTGGGAGTCTGGGACACTTCAGTTTGAGTATGATGTAGACGGAAGGTGTATGGTCAGTCTCAGCTGTGCTGTTCATTGTATTCTTGCCATACAGGTGGTTTTATTCATTAGACTTGCCGAATTGGAAGGATTAGGTTTCGTTCTCATTAACTCCAACAGGAGGTGGCTTATATTGAATAAAGGCGGCAGCAGGACTACAACAAAAAGGGCTCCCTGGTGCCAGGAATGGATATGGTGAATTTTTAACCCAGGCAGGTCTCGGTACCTTTAAAATGTTTCAAATGGTTGAAATTACAGTTTATTTTGTTACACTAAACTAAGGATTGTGCTGCAAAAAAAAAAAAAAAATGCTGGCGGGGAGTGGATTTCATTCTCAGTCGCTGGCGTTAGTCACGCGTTTATTTCTTGTTTTTGGTAGTGTTTTACCAGTACCGGCGGGATTTGACAGGTGAGACTTCATTTTTAATAGTGATTCGTGATTTGATTTTGCTTCCAGAAAGTGTAGCGAGCCCCCTGACGGGTGGGCGTTGAAAGTTTTTAAGAGCTGGGGCGACATTCCGGCCAGGTCTTCTATATAACGTGCCTTTACAAAACATTTTTAAATGAAACTACATGGTGGCAATGATTGGCTTTTGATTGTTACATGCTGGGGGCGATGTAAACCCATAAATCATAAAAAGACCCAACAAGTTTCCAGTTGTTGAAACAGTTTGCAGATGCGTCTGCAACACAGTGCATAATAGGTCAGAAGAACTCTTCCCTCCCAATACCGCATGTATATCAAGTATTATTCCTGCCTCCAAGTGATTTTATTCAGATTAGGAAGTATTTCTAAGTGCAGGAGTTATTGATATATCTAATCCATTCAGTTATAATTGTCTTCAGCCTTGAAACTAATCTGTAGTAGCAAGAATACATTTTAAAAATTCGTCTTCAGTTGAAAGGGATTTACAAATTATCGGAAATCAGAGCAACATACTGGCCTTCACAACGTATGGCTACAAATACCTGTATGTTGTTATTCTCTCTCTCTCTCTCTCTCTCTCTCTCTCTCGTTTATATTACTACCCTCTCAGAAAAACGTTTTTTATCACATATTTTCATGTAACTTCTCACTCCTTATTCTCTTCAGCACAACATCCTTGAGTATAATTAGACGAACCCTGAGCGAAAATAAAACACACCCTTTGTTTAGCTGCAAGTTGGCTGAAAAGCGATATTCGTTTTTTTTTTTTTTTTTTCTGTGACTTGGTACGTCTATTTCAAGGTCGGGATATTTTAGTTGTGTAAAAATAATCGTGAACTTACTTGCTTTTTCCCCCTGACGTACCTCTTATTGACATGAGAGAGAGAGAGAGAGAGATGGCGATGTATTGGAAAAGAGTGGGATAGAATGAGAAGGATATGCTAGAAGGGAAATGTAAAGAGAGAAGGTGGGAGAGCAAAATACACTATGTAAATCTAGTCGAAATGAATTGATGAAAGGTTGAGAATAAGAGAAGAAAGAGGGAAAAAAAGGAAAAGAAGTGCTGGATAGTAAGGTCCGGGGGGAAAATAGGAGGCAGACAAAACCAGGTAAACCCATATTTTTACCACACCTGCTCCAGCTTAACACATTCACACCGCTACATTACAGCACACAGGAAAAAAAAGAAAACACCTTGCCCCCAGAGAAATGAGAGAAAAGACAGCACCAACTTACGCCCAGGAAAAATAGAGAAAAAAGAAAGACATCTTTGCCTTACATGAAAAAAGCGAGGGAAAAAAAAGAAAAAAAAAGGATGGCTCACTCTCACACCCTCATGGGGAGCAAGACGAGCTTTTTTCCTTACCTGGGTCGATGAAGAGGAGGGTGGAAGAAGGGAGGAAAAGAGAGGAGAGAGGGAGAAGAGCTGAGAGAGGAGGAGAGTGTAGGAAGTAGCTTGAGGAGAAGAGGCAGGGAGAGGAGAACAAAGGGACTGGAAATGGTTACTGAAACTCCGTGTATGAATAACCAGTCAGGATCATTTGAAAGTCCAACACACTGATATTTTTGTTCCTCGTGTTCTGGGTCGTATATACAGTATATATATGGTATATATATATGTATAGATAGATAGATAGGTAGATATAAATATTTAGTCTGGGAGATTTCCTAACACATACTCCTCATTGATTTATATATTCTTGTTACCTCGTGTTACTACTGCTTGTTATTACTTTGAACACTATCGATATTGAAACGGTAGAGAAAACATGAAATAATTAACATAAACTAAGGCATGCCAACGAGCATGTGACCCTATAAAAAGACAGTATATTACCGTGTGTAATTGTAAGATGGATAAGGGGAAAGAGAAAAATTTGTAAAACATTCCTCTTAGATAATGAGGTAGAGATGATTATTCGCGCGTGATGATTCCAAGGGCATTTTGTGCTTATGTTGAGTTGAGCAGTGTGAGGAAAGGTGAAGAATATGCAGAGAAGAAAACGCGGTAACACACACACACACACACACACACTCGAAAGAAAGCATGAAAAATGGAGAAAAGAGGGAGGGAGCTCAGGAAAAGTCTGGATTTTTACAAGGGATATGAAAACAGTGTGACCTTGTCCATCGAGGAACAAGACGACATAAAAGAATAAGAACATGAGGGATGGAGACACGTGAGTGTGTAATGAAAAATTGAGGGTGGAATGAAATAATTATATATTGACAGTGTAAGAAAATGTATAAAAGACACCAGTAGGTTGGAGGAAGAAGAAAAGAAAGAGAGTGTGGTAGACGGGTAAATATTGTAGGATGACAGTTGATTGAAGGACGTGCAGTGAAATAAACAAAATGGCTGACCAGGACAAGCGGGAGATAAAAGCAAAGGAATAATAGATTTAATACTTTCATCGCTAGGAAGAGGTAAGAGAGGGGGAGGGGGAGCGAGAGGGGAAATGGGGTCAGCTGGTGGCCAAAAAGGAAACGAGTGAGGTACTTTAGGGAGAAAGGAGGAAGAATGAGCTGCAGTTTAGAGTAAGGTGGAAAAATATAACAGGGAGTTGAGAAAAATGGAACTGTGGAATAAATGTGAGAGAGCAGACATATACAGCAGCGTAAGTTTATAAAAATGAATGGAAAATGAAGAGTCGTGTTAGGAGAAAATTAAGGGCAGATTTAATTAGCCTAGTCGAGTGAGAGGAGGAGATGGGTGCGAGTTGAAAAATTTAAGCGTGTGAATTATGCTACTGAGGATCATAGAAAAAAGTGTAGAAGCTCAAGTTTAAAGGAATATAAAGCTGATATGATGAGCTAAGTCGGGAGAGGGAAAGTGTGGGAGTTGTGAATATAAAAAAGGGGAATATAAGAGAAAACGGGAAAAAATGTTGCAGCTGAAGTTTAAAAGGGTTATAAGTTAAAAGAGTCTTATGGAGAGAGGTGAGGGCAAATTTAATAAGTTCAGTGAGAGGGGAAGAGGGTAAAAAGTGTACAGAAATAGAACATGAGACGAGAAGCATAGAATTCCTGAATAAAACCGAGGAAAAAATGCAGTAGCTAAACTTTGAAATATAGCTAACATACTAGCTATGCTCAGTGAGAGGTAATGGTAAATATGATGAGATAATTGAATGAAATAGGCAAGATTACAGAACTTACGACAAATGGAACATGATAACAGTGGAGAAAGCAGAAGAAATTAAACAGCTAAAGTTAAATATGGGATGAAAAGCCACACTTGGGGAACATTAAAGGCAGTTTGGATGAATTAAGGAGAAGACAAGACAGGGACTAAGTAACCTGAAAAAAACGGAGCAGGAGAATGAAGAAACAAAATGCTGTTTGGCCAAATTAAAAATGAATAAGAAAAAGACACCTGTGAGGAAGTTATAGTGAAGTTTGAAAAGTGAAAAGAGGTGGAGGATTATATTACAATGAGGAAAGACAAAGGAAGGAGGGAGAAGACGAGAGAGGGAGAGGATCTTAAGTTAATGTTGTTTAAAAAATATTGGGCTTGAGTGAAAGGCAGATTTGATGAGGTAAACGAGAAGAAGAGACGGGAGAGATTAAGGGAGTGAAAAGAGGATCAGAGGGCCCGGAGAGAGATTGGGGCCAGTGAAGTAATGAGAGAGAAAGAGAGAGAGAGAGGTAATTCTGGAAGGCAAGTAGACTTCCTCTGTTCTTCATGTGTGCAGCATTACCATCCCCTTAAGAAAATAAAAAGGAATAAAGAAACGCAAGCAAGGCCGTTTTCTGAGGAGAACTGCCAAATTTCCTTGTGTTATCAGTGAAAGAACTGCTGCCTTAGCTTCGTATTCTGGTTTCTGGATTTTGCTCATCTTTATAAGATGTGAAGAGTTGAGGGTTGAGGGGTTGAATGATGATAGTGATGATGATGATGATCTTGATGGCGGTAATGTTGATTATTATGATTATGATGATATACGGTATATAAAAAAAGGAGGTAGTGGAGGGAGTCGTTTCCAGTCCTCTTCAGAATTTTCATGCCCACAGAGGACAGATATTACATACGTTACGTAGGGTACAAACAGTTTCTGTCTTTTGTCTTTATGTCTTGTAAGGATCCTGCCTGGTTTAAACGCAACATGGAAAGGCTGGCTCAGGGTGACGACGATGATGATGCTTGAAGGAAAAAAAAAATACAGTACGTGAATAAGCGAAGGTGGAGCCAAACCTTAAAAAAACTTGAATGATGTTTGAATTTGTCTCATTTCGCAGGCTATGTTAGTGTGATAGTACTTTTTTGCCATTTATTTTGTGTATGGATCCTTGGTCACCCCATCTTAGAGGTTGAAATGGGAATGGAGTTGATGATACATAGTTACCTACCCATTTACCGTGTCCAGCTCTTGTGTAGGAAAACGAGACAGAATACTGATATATAAACTCACTAGCTACGGTACCTACTAAAACAGTCGCGTCCTGTCGACCTCGTGACTTACGTCGCGCCATGAAACCGTCAATGGGAGGGTAAAAAAGAAAAAATCGGCTTGGCGAGCAAAGATGGAATGGATGGGGTGGAGGTTTGGTGGGGTGTGGGGCTATGGGAGGAATGTAAACACTGTGGCTGTTGTAATGTTAGTGGTTAGAATGCAGTGAAAGCTTACGGTACTTCAAAATATCCCCCAAGAATCCCGGTGTGTGTGTAGTGGGGGTGGGGGAGAGCAAACTACTGGGCGTGGGGGGCAAGGAAGTGGGAGGCGTGGGCTGCGGTTGTGGTGGAGGCTGGGGACGGGTAGTGAGTGTCCACTCTGTGAAAGTGGTGGATTAAGATTAAGTAGAGTGCAGTGAAGGTTTATTTCAAAGTTTTCTCCTAAAATAACAACTTCAGCAGCAGCAGGATAAGCTTCCATTGCCTGGTCTAGGCAATGAATTAAAGACAAGCAAAAGACAACTGACCGCAGCCCCATCCAGTGCCGCCTCCTACCATCAGCGTGAACATGCCTCCTTAGTCCCCTACCCGAGGTGATGTTCACGTCCTCCCACACGGAATTATGAACGATGAACAGGCTTAGCAAAAACGGAAAAATTATATATCATCATTCCTTCACCCACGAGCAGTCCGGGTTTAGCAGCGGGTGTATATGATATTCCGGGAAGCTGGAGAGGCGGATTATCCCATTTACTTAGGTGAAGAGCAAGAGAGAAGCATTTTTTTCCTTCGCGTGAATAGGTGGAGAGAAAGATTTGTTTTAATCTACGTTGCGAGTAAAGGTTATGAGAGAATATTTCATTTTCTTGGTAAAGGTGTTATTGAGGGGAAAAAAAAAAGTGATTGTAAAAGGTTAGTAAGAAACTCTTCCACTGCGAGAGATTTCCCTCAAGCTGATTTAATCGTGTGGCGGTGTGGAGAGTAATACGGTATACGAAACGACTCACCCTACGGAAGGATTTAGCAGAAAAGTGGAGGGGGAGGGCAGCTGGGGGGCAGATTATCTCGAATATTCACGTGAGGAAGAGAAAACGCTTTGTTTTTGAAGATGAGAGAGAGTAATTGTTTTTCCGGGGCAGGTTGAGAGGATGAGTTTTTTTTTTTTCTTCTTTTTCCGCGGCAAGTGAAAAGGATTAGGGATTTTGTGTGTGTGTGAGCGCCAAGCTTTAAGATGAAAGGAAAGAAGAGGGTTTGTGTAAATATAAACTGAATGAAGCTTAAACACGTCAGCCATGAAGGGTCTTCCTTAACCCATTCAAACTGTGGATTTATTTGTTGTTTTACTGACACCAGACGATCCTAGTTAACTTAGAAAAAGACCTACAGTAGGGAAGGAGATTACGAAGGCTGGATCTAACCTTTTTAGTTCGGTGAGTCTTTCCAGAGCTGAATAGAATCGTTTGAAGAAAGCAAAAATACAGTTTATACATGTCTTCGGACTGAAGGGGTGAAGCTGAGTAAAATATGATAACACTTACAGAACTGAGTAATAAAGGAAATTAGGTTTGGAAGAAATACAGAAATGAATGTTGGCAAAAAGTAAAGGCAGCATTGTTTACCTCAGAAACAATTGGTATGGATGTTGCTGGTGTGATAAATGTTATGAACCCTGTCTGGTAACTTTTCTTGCTTACCCAACTTACCTGCTTCCTTATTGTAATTGCTTTCCGATTCTCTCTCTCTCTCTCTCTCTCTCTCTCTCTCTCTCTCTCTCTCTCTCACACACACACACACACACACATATTGTAGTGTGTTTTCCTATTCCTTTTCCAATATTGGATTTTTCTGGCCACTATTTACGTTTGCTTTCTCACTCACACTTATGCTTGCTGTTCTTTTTCATACATTCCCTACGCTGTTTCTTTTTCATGCATTTTTTTTTTTTTCATCAGTGCCATACATTCCCTTTTCTTTATCATATTCATAAACTATTTTTTTTTTCATTTAGCTTTTTATTAACATTCATTTTCACCTCCTTAGTAAATTCTTAGTGTATTCTTCGGTTAAGGAGTTTCATCTTGACTCCCACACGCGCATACGCAGAAGCACGCATGAGAGTACAACCACAACAAACAAACCACACCACAGACAAGCAACACACACACACACACACACACACACACACACACACACACACACACACACACACACACACACACACACACACACACACACACACACACACAGAACAATCATGAGCGCTCCCCCTCAAGACCACTGCCACTACACTCCGGGTAGAAAGGCTCGGGGGAAACAGCGTATTTGAGCCACTTTTGTCAGCTCGTTGTGAGGCCAGTGGAGGTATTTGGGCTGGCGGGGGGTGAGCTGCGTGGGAGTAGTGTACGGGTATGTTTTTGTATTTTGTGTGTGTGTGTGTGTGTGTGTGTTTTCTCTCCGTTCCTTTGTTTGGATCTGTTTGAGGTTTAGCTTATCAAAATTTTCTCATGCAGTTATTGAATTTTAACTAGGTGTTCTTCTCTTTGGTGCGTATCAGTCTTTGATGGTGTAATGTCTGCGTAAATATCATTCAGGCATTAAAACCATATTCTAGCTCAGTTCATGTAAAAAAAAATATTATCACAGTCACAACACAGCCTAGAAGCAAGATTAAACTGACCGGAATAGACAGGGAGAATTTATTATGGCACAGATGTTCTGACGTGTTGCCACTATTCTTTGATCTGTCGCAGCGCTTCAGCGTTTTATCTCATCATTTATATTTATATAATGCGCATGAGAAAGAGAGAG
The DNA here is from genome assembly GCF_032717465.1 of Coenobita brevimanus. NCBI lineage: Eukaryota > Metazoa > Arthropoda > Malacostraca > Decapoda > Coenobitidae > Coenobita > Coenobita brevimanus. The sequence goes on along the minus strand of NC_137004.1, from coordinate 40,804,624 downwards.
AACATTTTGTCGGATGCAAGATGCAAAAGTAAACACTGTATATAGGAAGAAAAGACAAAAATCAGTCCTTTTCCGTTAAGAAAGACGGGGCATATATATATATATATATATATATATATATATATATATATATATATATATATATATATATATGCATGCGTGCACAGTAGTCTACCTTCATATGTCTTACATATTAGTACAGTATAACAAGCAGCAATAATATAGTTTAACTAAGCAAGCACACACACTTTATCGTTGTGGTAGCCTCAGGCTTATCTGAACAGGAGCCCAGACTGCGGGCTGAAGTTGCCCTGCTCCTGCAGTTCACCTTCAGTCTTATAGGGGATAGGGAGGGTGCTTGAGGGACATCTATATAACCAGGAAGCAGAACCGCTTAGTTATAATGGTGCCACCATGTGAAGGCGTCGCTCTCTAGCAGTTCGGTGGAGGTGGCAAGGATATAAATTAAGGCAATTAAAGTATTCTGCAAGCGCACTTTCATATACTGGCGTTTCACGACACAGGTAACTTTGCATGTTGGACGTGGGAGCCGTGATCCTTATTCTCCCAATTATAGCAATACGTGCTTCATAAGAGCAACAGGAGCTACAACAGCTGCTGATTGTAAAATACCGCTGTTTTACCACAACTCTTACATACGGAAGCTGGCCACAATTTGCCTTTTCGTTTGTATATCCTTGATAAAATGTTACTTCATCGTATCGAGCAGATTTTAATACATGGAACCAGTTCATGACTATTCCACCTGTCTGTACTAAATTGCCATTATTTAAGTTACAGTCTGAAGGGAAAGAACTACTATTACATGAAACAGAAAGTAGGTAATATTATCCACATTATTATGTTTACATGTGGGGTACCCTGTATATAAGTATGAGAACTCACACCAGACTAGAAAAGGCACATTCCATGTCGTCTTTAACTAAATGGTGAAGGAAGTGCAGTACTGTATTTCCTGCCACCTTACAGACTACAGAAACCTTTTAGCAGTAGGTGTGTTGGACAGGCGCGTTGCTGGGAAGGCAGGAAGGTGGTAAAAGCACCTGATTCTTTATGCGTCACGGGAATAAGTAAGGCGGTAAGTAGGTGCAGCATACATATCCCAGCAGTTTGTGGCACCATTAAGGAGAATCATAAACACAGTGGATTACCATTTCGCAGGCGGGCGGGAATGCATTTAGGCTGGCCGCGTGCGATTCAATTACCCGCCATAAACCCTTTTAATAGTGATTTTTACGATGGTCCAGCGGAAATATCGGCGTCATACAAATGCTTTTGCCGTTGACTTGCTAATGCCGCCGTCACACAGCCTGGCTTCTTACGAGTATGGCAATAAACCAGGTAAGAGTCGCCGTGGAAAGAGGTTCAGGTTGGCGTGTAATTGGTCGTATATGTGGTGGTTGTAGCGGCGTTGGCATTACGGTCTGCGTGGATACTGGCCAAGAAGGTTATAAATGTCAACATTAATCTGTCCCTGTTGTTAAGTAATGGTACTTCTCAGGTGATAGCTGCAGTTACAAGAGATACATATGGCACACGATTTTGGCATATCTAAAACGCCTCTGCTTATCTTCATTTATGATTGCAATTTCCTCTGATCATTATTTGTTCATTAATAGAAGGGTAATGTACTTTTCAACAACTATGCCGTGTTTCTGCGTTGTGCCGTAAAGCCATTAATTGATGTGGGTGTTATTGACGCAAGAATTAATTCACTTGCTTAGCCCTTGATCACACAGTCCAGCCTCATACAGTACTGTGATACATTTCAACTTCCGCCTTTGTGTGCCTTTGTGTTTGATAGAGCTGGGTTCATTAACATCCTCAGGTTCCTGTGAACTTTATATAATCGTCTGACGTTGAGGATAAACTATAAAGCTAAAAAGCTTCTGTACTACTACTGCTGCCAGTAACCCTCTCATGATCGAGACAACTTCAGTATTTTTTTCCAGCCAACGCCAGACCGTTTTATTCAGCTGTGTCCCAGCAGCCTGGGTTTGGTGACGACACCTTCATTTTTGTCGATTAGTTTGGCCTGACCAACTGAGTCTCGCAACTTAGCTATAAAGAGTTCGATTGTGCGAATATTTACGTCATTATATTCCATAATTATAGTGCATCAGTTGCCTCTGGGGAACATATTGCTTCTAACGGCCCTGTTGTGTTGCTGAGACACATTGTTGCCTATGACGTTTTATTTTTTAAACATTATCGAGGTCATAAAATTCTAAGTCTTATGGAAAATATTACCCCCCCCCTTTTTTTTTTTTTTGCTCCGACGAGGGAATTGGCGTAGAAATAATATCATTGTGCTTACTTTGTTTTCAAAAATTATAATCTTGATTTTATGAAGTGTCGAACACTGTTGTGGTGAAGTATTAATAATAAAGAACAGAAATGATGATTACGAAAGCACAGTTATTTCCACATTTGTCCCCCTCTCCATTACTGGGTTACTGTTTTATGAAAGAGTACTGTACGAGTAATACCTTTTGTGATATTGGCCTGAAATGAGTGACTGATGGAGCCAGAGTTAGTCAGCATAATTACCAACACAGATGGAAAATGGGAAAGCCCGGCTGCCTGTAAACGATGCATGAATTTGGGTTGTGATGTCCAGTTTTGGGAGGAGAATTACTATTTTTTATTATACCCTTTAAGATTACCGACGTTGATAAATAATGAAACTATATTAAGAGAACCACAGGTGACAACTAATAGCTTTGTAAAACGTAAAGTACTGGTAATAAACTTAATTAATCTGGCAGTTTGTTATTTTAGGCCTGTGATGCTTACACCAGTGCTTAATGACATACCGGTGAGGATTATGCCTCAGTGATTCAGACTATCGTCATTGTAAATGCTGGAACTGTAATTTTGCCATTCAGTGAAGCTAGGTCAGTATCAGCTTGTACATCGTGAAGTAGATTCGTATGTAGACGACCACACTGATCTTTGGAAGTTCACCACAAAAGCCGCTTGTCTCTTGTTTATGTCTTTCCCTCACATTCGGAGGGAAAAAGTCGCCACATATATTACCTCCTCTGCTTCTGAGTCTGCTGTACTGTCTGATAGTCCTAGGATGAGAGAGGCATGGTGTTTTTTTGACCGTCAGTGATTGTCTTTGCGTCAGGAAGGAAAGTGACAGACACTTTAAGTATGAGAGACATTGGAATAGCGGGTTAACTTTTGTCCGTGAGTGTCCGTCTGGCCTTCCTAAACCAGGTCAGTAGCGCGGCCTTGATCAAGACCCAGTCCTCTGGCTGAGGGACATGTGTTGCCCTGGGGGGGGGGGGAATTGGATCCAACTAATTCCCCATACCGTGACAGCCAGAGACTTAGTTAACTGTATTGTTTACACTGTGACAGCCAGACAGTGCAGTTTGTGTAGACCTCTGAAAAGCGTTTCTTTCACTTGAAGGAACTGAGCAACTTCCACAGCTTGAACGCTGTGTTGTGGTTGCATAAAATTCAGTGAGCCTTAGCTATGAGGTAGAATTAATTATCGTACGTGTTTACAAGTTGTATTTACCCTACAGTCTTATTACTCTTACGTATCAAATGATATGAAAGGGGTTAGGGATCTTTGTCAGGTATAGCAGACGCGCTGTGATTTAGATGGGAGAATTGCATCACTAGGAAATTATCGGTTGACATTTGTGTAGTAAAGTGAATGTTTCGTGATACAGTAAGGAACATCATCACCATGTAGGACGGAAGCTTTTCAAGAAAATGTCATGGATTTGATTATTTGATAAATAACAAATTAATAATAATAATAATAATAATGATAATAGTAATAATAATAAATTAGCTAATAAGTGCTTTTTGGAAGGATCCATCTCAAAGGGAATCGTTTTAGTGGGAAATAATCAGTAAGTATACTATTATTTAGTAACTATACTATAGTTGTAACTCAGAAATATTATGTAGCTTCTGTGTTTAATTACAAGTGTGTGCGTGCAGGTGTGTGTGCTCAAGCGCTTGCGTGCGAGTGCAGTGCCAGTATGTCAGTATATGCAGCTATACCTATACGCATGTTTGGTTGTTTTGCATATGTTCGATGCCTAAGATTTCATGGCTGAATGTGTTGGTAGGCGTGCCTGGGTGTGTTTAGAGTCAGTAATAAAATTAGCATTTGCCTGTTAGATCCTTCATAATGATACGGGCTGCAAAAATATATTCCGGGGTATGCCACGGCCCCGGAGATAAGGCCTCTATGCATATAAATTGAAATTTTCTTTCCTCGGTTGCACCTTCACCTCACTAATAAGCATCAACAAACATGGCGACACAGGACGCGGGGACTCCCCCAAAGCAGAAAGAAGGCATAGAGTTTAGGTTGTTGACTTCGCGGAGGGTAATAATGCATTTTTTTTTTTTTTTATATAAGTTTACTGTATAACACGACAAACAAATGTACGAGTGGTCATTAATGCATTTTTTTTTTTGTGTGTGTGTAATGGTTCATCATTTTGCTACAATAGGAGTCGAAAGAATCCAGTTTACATCCAGGTCCCCAGTTGTGGTGCTGGTGAGCCAGGGCTTAGTGCCTTGAGAAGCAAGAATTACAGATAATGGTTGGGTTACGTAAGGTTAGCCTGAATTAGGTGAGTTAGGAAAGACTGGGTTGGTTTGGGTTCGGTCCGTTCTGATTATTTTGGTCCGTAATACTTATCAGGTCAACAAACGAGGCCGTTCGGAAAGAAATATCGAGTCCATAGTGTATTTCATAATGCATTTTTCAGCTCACCAGTCATATATACCTGGCGCGCACGTACGCCTACACGCACACACTACAGCAGTCGAGAATTATCTTTGGAGTCCGTGATATTAAACACATACAGCACGAAACAGTTTACCTGCTATAAACCTTTCCTCAAGGACACTGTAATCACACCGTAAAAATACCCGCCAATTGTCATACCACTTTCCGCGTAACTCATATGTCATTAGAGTCACGGTGTAATTCATAGACCTCCAGTCTTGCCAGCGACCCGAAGACTACTGTCCACCGCCACCACCTACCATTATATACCAGTACCACCTACGTAACCACCATCCACCACTATCTCACCTTCTGCCACCATCCACGACTATCCACAACCATCAACCACTATCTACCACCAGAGGCCACCGTCCCCAGTGGTGTGACGTCCGGGGTGGGTGCGGGTCTGCTCTCTGGTGTTCCGTCAGGCGTAAAATGGCATTCCCAACCTACTCCCACGGCACGGTCTCCCTCCTTGCTACACGTTCCCTCGGTGTTACGTACCCTCGGTGCTGTTTTCTTCCCCCTGTCTGTTCCCTGATATACTTCGCCTGTACGCTCTCTGTTAAGTTCTGTGATGCAATTCACGTGGGCAGACACAGTTAGTACATACCGTATTCCATCGGTGTTTTACGTTCCTCACATTAAATTCGTTCAGTGCCATATATTCCGTGATTTGTTATACATATTGTACTCCTCCAGCATACATCTCCCATGGTGTTTTCCTCTAGCTCACTTTCCCTGACGTAGCCTGCTTCTCAACTCACGATCTGTGCCATACATTCCCTCGATACACAATTCAAGCACATCTCAACACGTTTTTCTTGTTATACCGGTACCTTCAGTTATGTATTCCTGGCCACTGACGAGCTCAGACACATACTGTATTGCACGATCAATCTTTCACACGTTCTCTTGCATGTACTGCTGCAAGATGAAAAGGGAAAAGACTCATTGGATCGGAAAGGTTAACTATTTCGCTTCGGTGACACAGTTTTCATTTTAATCAGGTTACAGTACGCTCTCTCTCTCTCTCTCTCTCTCTCTCTCTCTCTCTCTCTCATATAGATAAATAGGTAGCTGTATCATTTAGGTACCCTATAGTGTGCGTGCCGTATCTGAAAATAGTAACAGGTGAGTGCAGTAGGAGAACAGGCGATGGCCACCACATTTTTATACAGTGTACCCAACCACCAGGCGATCACTCTCCATTCTGCCGTCATGTCATTCCACCAGCCTGTCCAATCCATCTCAGAGTACTCTCCGCTATTATTCCTGCCTCACACTGACCTCCATCCCTCCATATTCCTGTTCCTGCTGCAGCCTGATGCCACATGACCCTGCAAGTGATGTGTAAACTCCTTCACTCCTAAGGATCAAGCACTTGGTCTCATTTATTGTACATTTTGCTTAACTGTAGGGCGTTGATTTTAACCTGAGGAAGACCCCTAACCCGTTTCACTTTCGCGTACGACCGAAATTTTGTTAGATTGCAATAACGGCGGAGACTTGCTTCATACCGGTAACTAAGGATCATCACATTTCATGCATCCCCAACATGTTGAAGATGTGGATGTGTCTCATTTGCATCAGGTAAAAACAAACCGCCAGTAGTTTACAGGAAGAGGGTCTTATCCCTCCATTATGATCTCTTAAGTTATGTAAAGTAATGAGAATAGCAAGAATAAAGCGAAAAAGACGTCATCGTTGGGAAGTAGTCAGCGTCATGTTCCTGAATTTTCATCTTCTAGTACGTTTCGGGGGCCAAGTACGATATGATAAGAGACGAAACATTAAGAGACAGAAGTACGTCTGCAAATGCCAGTTGTGGAGATCCTGTGAATATTCCTTTAGCAGCAGCAGCAGAAAGTCGCCGCTTATTGAAATCATAAATATTCCTCACATGGCGTCAGGAAAAGCGTTGCCTTTGCCAGCAGCGGCGGTGTCCATATTGAAGTTTATATTGAATTTACATAATGTCGAGGCATATATATTTTTTTCGCCCTGATTTCGCGCCAAAGTTACGCTGTCGGACTACAAATTTCCGCCAGTACGCGCCATCAGTCCAAACTTTCCCGTCCTCAGTTTTGGGAATCAGATATGCCGGCGTAGCGCTTTTGGTATAAGATTTAGAAACGTCAATATTTAACGCAAAATTTCGGTGAGATCTTGCTGTGTTTTGCAGATTTTATCAGTATTTTTACGACATTCAAGGGACTTCAGCATTTTCGATATTGTTGGAATTCTGTGCACCCAGCGACATTCTAAAGCCTAATAATTTGGCAGCTTGAGTTTCCTCTGAATGTCGGCTAATTCCGGACTATATTACGGCAAGTTTAATATCTCGGTGACTGTAATATCGAAGAGTTTTTAATAATCGAGAGTGGAGGTGGAACATTACTCCCAAATTTCAGGGATTTCTGATTTAAATGAAGAGCTCCCGTTCGAATTAAGGGAGGGTTATATTTGTAGTGGTGGGTGAAGAGGCGTCATTTATATTCATGCTTCTGCCAAACGATTATATTTGATTTTTAAAGGGTGTCAGATATCGAGATGGGTCTATAATGACTGTACTTAAATCCCTTCAGTTGAGAAAGTCTTCCATGATCTGAGTAACATCGTCTGGGGATAGCAAGGTTACAATTTAAGGAATGTAGCCGTATTGAATGGGTTAAATGAACAGCTCACATTCTGATTATAACCACTTGAATCCTATGACATGTTTTCAGTTTATTATTCCTATCTCCAAACGATTGTGGTTAAACTTAAGGGAAGACCTACACAGATGAAGAGGCAAATGAAGGCTGTATATAACCCCTCCAGTTACCTTGTAAACTGAAAAATTATTTGGAGATACTAAGACTTATGTTAAAAGGACGTCATAGCAAGAATAACATAAATAAAAACATCTCCGTGCTGGAAGGGATAAATGAAGAGCTTCCATTCAGAATTAAGGGGATGAAATATTGGTGCTGGTAAAACTGCTGTGTGTGGGAGGGGGAGGGGGGTAAGGCGTATTCATCCCGACCCCTCACATTCGACCGAACAAATTCAGCGCTTGTGTTTGCACGCGCTCACCCGGCCAGCTTTTACGCAAACTGACGCACATGCAAAACAGGGCCAGGGAAACAGAAATGGATGGGAACATAGTCGCACACAATCGTACACGCATAGCCCCCCCCCCCCACACACACACAGAATAGACTCAGGGATGTGTGATTACAGTTTGTGAGAGGTATGTGCCACTCACAAAACTTATGCATACTGACGCACATGCAAAACGGGACACACACACACACACACACACACACACACACACACACACACACACACACACACACACACACACACACACACTTTTATTCTAGAGGATAGCCCCCCAAGCATTATGTGCTGTAATCTCACGATCCTTGTTATACGTAGCAGGAAGTACAGTATATTGAAGCAGAATAAATGTTGCCACTTTAGATCTGCATATATCCAGTGTTGCTGCTCACTTATTTACGGTAATGCGGACGAATGAGGTATTATGTTTATGCTGGCTTGGAACAGAATACTCGTTGCTAAGTACTCTCCCGCCCTCGTGACTCACTCACAGCTGAATGATATTGTGTATCATTAGCTGCGGTACAGTAAATAGAGTTGTCCCCGCCGTGAGAGTTAATGATCACAGAATTAACAGTCTCTTCATATGAAACTCTCAGCTGAATACAGTTGCCTAAAATATAACCGGAATGAAAAACTCGAGTTGTTCCGGTGATGGGAGAATTAAGTGGCACGGCAAAAAAGTCAGGTTTAAAATGCATGTAATTACTTAGCTTGAATCATTAAAACGTCCATTGTAAATTAACAAGGGAGAGGCGTTTTTACTTGGCTGGCAAAGGTCAGACGGTGATAGTATGAAAGCCAGATTAGTGAGGAATCAGTGGAGGGCGAGATACTCTTCCCCTGGACTCTCATATGGTCAGGGGCTGTATTCGTAAATGTCCAGAGCTTCTGTTGTGTGTGAAATGCTTGTATATACGTTTACACAACAGAAGGGCCTGTCTCAGCTGTTATGTAGACTTTGAATACTGAGTGGCATTTGCATGAAATTGTTTGAACTTTAGTCATGGTGAAAGAATGAGTGTTCTGATTAGCGCTCAAATCAGGCCACCTAGTTGACCACTTCAACTGAGATGAAGGGCTTAGGAATCTTCATCAGGTTAGAACAAACGCGCTGTAGGACTCTTTATAAATACGACCTCGTAAGCAGCCGGCCCCTGTGTAGTGACGTAACTACAAGGCCACCAATCCGAGGCGGTGATGGCGGGTTTACGGGGGCGTCAGGTGGGTCAGCGCTTACCGTAATTCATCACTGGTTGTCCCTTTGCCCGGGAAATGAGGAGCCTGCTCGTAAATTCAGGATGTTCTACATTTATACTATGGCTGTTGGAGTGGGTGTTTATGGGTAAGGGTGGCTACAGCCGAAACTGAGTATATTTCTAACCATCTTTCATTGATACCATTGCAGTGATGTGCTGTACGTTTGACATCGAGTACAGTAATTTCAGAGTGCTCACCATTTATGCTGTGGCTGTTTGAGAGGGTCTTGTGGTTTTATTTCGAGCCATATCGTGTTTGTAGCTAATCTCATCATTCTTCATCCCCTTTGGATCTGTCCTAAATGAAATGAAACCCTTTGGCTATAATAAAGCTGGAAAAAAAAAAAAACGCCATCCTTAGAGTTTCTTTTAATGCCATTGGTCGCAGTGATTCATCTGAAGCAAAAATCAAATGCTCGAAAGTAGTCAGATTAGATTAAAAAGTACACCAACATAGAACAAGGGTTAATATTCGTGCAGTGGTTAATAAATGTGAGGGTTGTGTTCAGGGGTGCGAGTAAGGGCAGCAGCTGAAACAGGATAATATCGTAACCGCGAGGAACACAACTAAAGCCGGAAATGTGGGTGTGTAAAGCCCAGAGCAAGTCCATGGTTGTTGTGTGGCAGGTGGTGGTGATGGTGGTACCTGGGAGATGTGGTGTGGTACTTACCATTACTGTACTGCTGCTGCCCTCTCCCACATCCATCACACCACGGCTATTTTTTTTTAATCCCTCTTCTCTCACCCCTCTTTCACTTCTTTCTTTTACTCCTCTCTCACTCCCTGCTCATTCATCCCTCACTCACATCTTTCTCATTCGATGCTGTCTCATTGGTTCTCTCTCTCCTACCTTCTGTCTCTTACTACAGCAGGTGGTGGTGATGGGGCCAACTTTATGTATTGTGGTACTTGCTCTTACAGCTGTTGCCCTCCTTACCCTTCCTCCCATCTTTTTGTTTCCACGTCTCGTGTTTCTGCATTGTTTCCTTCTCTCTTATCTCCTCTGTCAGTCTTTTCATGGCCTCTCATCCGTCCCTACCTCATTCCTCCTTTTCATCATACCTCCTCTTCCTCCATTTCTCTTGTCTCTCTTCTGTCGTTTCCTGCCCTGTTATGCCTCCCTTCCCCTCCCATGCTTTCTTTTTCCCTGTATTCATGCCTCCTCTTTCTTCTCTGTCTCGTTTATCTTTCCTCCCTCACCTCTTATTTTTCTCTACCCTTGTTGCATATTCTCTTCAGTCTTCGTACGCTACTCTTTTTTGCCTGATCTGAGCCCTCCTCATTTGCCTCTGTACCTGTTTGTGTCCCTTATGTCTGTTCAGTCTTCTTTATTTCATTTCCTTCGCTCACATCCCCTCTCCTCTTTTTATCAGAATGTCTCCTCTTTTCTTCGCAGTCTCTGCCGTTCTGTTTTTCGGCACTGTCAACTCTCCCTGCCTTCTCTTCCATTCTCTCTCTCAGCTTCTTGTGCCCTTTCAGCCTGCCGGTTTCCCTCTCTGTTCATCCCTATCTCCACATCTTTTCCTCTCTTCCTTCTTTTCTCCTTCCTTCCACTTTTTTTTTTTTTTTCACCACGCCTGCCAACTCCATCCCACCATACCTCCTACCTCTGTTTCCTATCTTTACGTCTCAGCCTTCTACGTCAACGCCACATCCTCTCCTTGCTCTTTTCCTGACCTCACATCTCCCTCTCCTCTCTCCTGTCCTTTTTCTCCTGTCTTTTGCTTGCTTGCCTCCCCCCCCCCCGTCTCTCTCTCTCTCTCTCTCTCTCTCTCTCTCTCTCTCTCTCTCTCTCTCTTTGTCTCACACACCACTACTGTATCCCTTTCTCCCTCTAGTCTGCTTACGTACAGGGTTTATTCTTTCCTGTATGATAAAGATCCCCTTTGACCAATGCAGTGTTTATATAGTCACGACAAGCAGCCATTAGAGAAGGATAATCCGTCATTGAATGGTTGGAATGGTTTAGCTTGCGATGTACATGAATTTGTTGTTAGTGAAGGTTGTATTGGTGCCGTTGTCTGTTCCTTTCATATTAATATATTTTTAACTCCTCGATATTTTGATGTCCTTTTTCCTGCTGCTATCAAATATAATGATGATCAGTAAGAGAGCTCTAATAATGGTCGGAATAATGAAAACAAATTAGAAAGCCATGATAATCTCCTGCATAATGAAAACAATGTCTAATCCATACAGTTCGAAAAGTCTCTCTTCTATAATGTAAAAATTATCTGGTAAGAGAGGGACTGAAGTCATTGTAAGGGGGTGGGTGTGGAAATGCGGAAGGGGGTGCAGTGGTGCAAGTAGCTTGGAGGGTGTGAGGGGAGGGGGATTTAGCAGAGGAAGAGCGTGTGGAAGGGTGCGGTGGTTAGATGTAGTCATTGTGTGTGTGTGTGTGTGTGTGTGTGTGTGTGTTGGGGATGTGTGTAGTCAGTGTCAGCCACAGGTCAAGGACTCATTAACCTTGTTTCATTAAAGCTGCCAGTGGGCCAGTGGGGCCAACACGAGCTGCCAAAGAGGCCTGGAGACTTTTCTCTTTAGTGTTACCGTTATATTTAGTATTCACTCAAAAATTGTTCTGTAATTGGTTGTAACATGACGCTTTTTAAGGAGTTACATTTACTGGCTTTTTGGTAGGCACATTTCTTGTATTCTGTTTCAGTTAACGCAAGATTATATTCAGCAGGGAATGATTCAGACTAACTCAAGGAAGTCAGTTTCCTATCTGTCTATCTGTATTTCTGTATCTGCCTATCTGTCTACATAAGATAAATGTAGAGCATCTATAGGTAGCCAAGAAGTATATAGATAGAGATGTGCAGTACATATAGATTTAATTGTAGAAATAAGTAGAGACTGATAGATTGTCCAAAGAAACAGAAACTATTTAACCCATCCCAGGGTCCCTACGCTTCTGTTAAAGAAGTAAGGGATTGGATAATAAATAGTAAAAACCACCTGGTAGTGGCTATAGTGCCGCTGGAACACTGGAAACACTCTGATATCCATGAGAAAATGGCAGCGAACGCACTGGGTTTGGCTCGTCCGGCTGCAAATGATCAAAGAATGCAGCGGCACCGCAATTTCACGGACAATTTGAAGCTTTCACGTCATTGCTCCAACACACCGGGCCAACAGCGTGGTGACAGCCGCCCCGACCTGCCCGTAAATCACCGCCACATCGACAGCAACAGCAGTCATTGCAGGAGAATGGTGGCCGGGGGTAACTTTGTAGCCGGGGCAGCGGGCCGTCCTCTCTCTCTCGTTCACTCATTGTAAATAGTTTGGTTCACTGGGGCACAGATTCTGGTTCTGTGGTTTTGTGTGTATCTGGCTATGTCTGTGTATGAGCGTGTGTATCTGACCGTCGTTTTGAGTCGATATCAACGGAGACATTGAGTGTGTGTGTGTGTGTGTGTGTGTGTGTGTGTGTGTATCATCATCATCCTGATCATCATCGTCATCATCACCATCATCATCATCATCAGCAGCAGCAGCAGCAGCACCAACACCACAATCATCATCATCACCTTCATCCTCATCATCGTCGCCTTTCATGAACCACCTTTAATATAAAATGAAATATCAGTGAAATTTCTTTGTATCCTTGTTTTATTTCTAATACATTTTTCCTCTCTTTGCAGGTAAGTGTTGGTACCTAATGGAGAGCCTCAGAGGGAGGTATGGAGAGAGAATTGTGTGTGTGTGTGTGTGTGTGTGTGTGTGTGTGTGTGTGTGTGTGTGTGTGTGTGTGTGTGTGTCTACACACACGTAAATGCGCCAACATTTCGTTTCACATTCCCTTCCCGCTTGCTGCTTTCATGAAAGGTTCACCTTGGGAAGTTCCGTCAAGTCGCACAAACAAGTTCTGTACTTATAACATCGTCCGCATCCATTTGCAAACACTCAAGTTGCTTTCATTCCATTACAGTAAAACTTTTCGCTGATTTTGCGCACTAAAAGTAATAGTTGTTCTGCTGACATCACAAACCAGAATTTCAAACTCATCGTAAAAATTCAGCCACTCGCTCGTCAGATTATACAACATTCAGTTGCCATTCAGTCTTATTCAGCCCACAGTCTATTGCAGGGACCTACGAGCTTTGTATTTCGTTCAAACTTTCCTCCGCACCATATAATTAGGCTCAGTAAAAATACACCAAAACAAAAGATCAGAGAATTTTGTTGTTAAGTTCTTAGGCTGCTGATAAGGAGTTTTTGTATTTTCATTGGCTGACAAACTATGACCATGCTCCTCTCATGGAAGCCCGCCGCAGCAGAAACAGTCAAGGATCCAAGGGTTTTTAAGTTGAATTATAAGTGTGGCTGTGGCAAGATTAAAACGTTAATGGCGTCATCGTACTGGAGGGGTTAATAGTAAAATCATTCAATATTTCACATATTCTTTTCTCGGCTACAGTATCATGATTTATGGCTCATGCCCAGTGTATGCTCGACTTATTCTACCCGCCTTTATCCACAGTCTTTATTGCAAACTCAGAAAAACTCATTCTCTCGATTAACTTTGTCTTACGCTGCTGTAGTAATGGAGACAAAGTTTTCAAGGTATAATCTAGCGTCATCCCTCTGTCTTTATTGCACTGAGTTACAGAAAAGGTCTACTCGGAACAGATATGAATAAGTTAGCCACGACCGTCGGAGAGAAGGGTGACATTTCAGCGATCATTCCGAAACAAGCAGAGCCGATGAATCCGCCTGGCGGTGTGCTGTCTTGTCTGGCCATTTCCGACTATTTCATGCGAAAATCGATGGTCTCCTATAGGTCAGGGATGAATAGTACATGCCCTTCAGCCGAATCAGGCCCTCAGTTCGACTACATATTGTCATGTTTTGTTCTATCTGCAGACGATTTCCTTCAGCTTGGGAAGGGTGTGTAGTAGTGAAGGGTTCGGATCAGACGATATCTATCCACTACCAGTCGAGAGGTGACTCCAAGCTGAATAAAGTCGCCTGGACATAGCAAGAATGAACTAAATAATACATCACAGGATTCAGGGGCTTTAGCTGAAATTAGCCTTCTTTTTGTCCTCCCCTCCTTTTCACTATGATGACTTTTTTTTTTTTTCTCTGCTATCTACAGACGATTGTTCTCAGTTTCGATAAGTCCCTTAGTAGTGACATGTTAGTGATTGCTGTACCTAACCGCTCGAGATTGAACTTTGTACTACTGTGAATGAACAAATCTAGAGGTAACAAGATTGAAGTACAAAGTACATTATTCGATATCGGACTGTAGAGGGTAAGATTACTGGTAAAAACTCAGGTGTGCTGTGGTGTAGGTGATCACAGTAATTGTGTTGGGGCTCATCGTGTTAGCATACAAAGCCATGGCTCACAGAACTTGGAAAAAAAGAACAACTTGAAGAAATTGTGTTTCCTGTAGTTGCGAAATGATTGCAGCTGCTCGTTAGACATAAAAAACAGGAACCGAAGCAAAGCATTTCCCACAACACACCTGTTTTTCCCATTCCACAGAGTGGACAAAGCACAGTATTTTTCCATGTTGATGAGGATGATGCGTTTCTAATAGAAAACGGTGCCTGGCGTGCTGGAACGCCTGGGAAATCAAAGTTTTGCAGAGGGAGATCTCCATCTGGACAAGGGTATAGATAGGACAGGACTCCCCTGACCCCAAAGGGGGGAAGGGGCCGTCTCCTACAGGGGGGCGGCTCCCGAAGGGGAGAGCCGCCCCCCCTTTATTTTTTTTACCTAGAAAAGAAATTTTGCCCAGTGGTAGACTTCCACATGGATCGGCATTAAGCTAAGGTAGGACCCCGGGCGACCCCCCCACCCCATAAACAATTTTTTCTTTACCCTTAGAATACTTAAGGGGTGGGTGCGCCTATCGAAGGTGTGGTATGTCCTGTTAGGGTTAACTGTGGTATCATCTGCGGACTGAAGGGGTTAAATGTTTGCAGTGAGTAGCCAGGCTCCGGGTCCTTACGATGTGCCTCAGAGTAGTCTGGCGTGCATGTGAGGCAGCCTCAGTAGCGACACCCACTGAGCAGGTAACACAGGGCGGCGCCTTTGGTCTGCACAGCAGGCTTCGCTAATTTACGTGAATAATTTACAACAGGTAATTCTTCTTGCCACCTGCTGTACACACATTCGCTGCCACGCGAACTTGGGTTTGCGCGCGCACACACACACACACACACACACACACACACACACACACACACACACACACACACACACACACACACTCTCTCTCTCTCTCTCTCTCTCTCTCTCTCTCTCTCTCTTGTGTTCCTCTTGTATACCCAGTGAATTGAATTCTACACAGGTGAAGAAGCTCATGGCAGTTTTAGTGAATATTTTACAGTTGTCCCTTGTACCGCCTTGTATCTTACAAAGCACAGCAACATCTGCATAGCCACTTTAGCACTGCAGCACTAAATAAACAACACATCACTAACAAAACAACACACGGTATCACCAGCACAGCAACATTATCACCGCAACACTAACACAACCCTCACACTCATATATCCCCGCCTTAATCACCCCAGCACCCTCACACGCAGACACGTTTAAGACCAAAACTGCAAATTCCTTCCCCATTCCCTCTTTCCAGCGAGAGTATATACACAGAGGCGTGCTTAGCGGGGATAAAAACGTCCCTCTTAGGTGGATATGTGTGTGTGCGGGAGTGTTGGCAAGTGGAGGCTATGGGGGTGAACAAGGGGAGAGGTGGTGTATATAGATGGCGATGGGAGGGAGAGGGGTTATGGGGAGTGTGTGTGTGTGTGTGTGTGTGTGTGTGTGTGTGTTGATTGTGTGTTTTGTTGTCAACGTCCTGCCTGGTCGTCCGTGTTGCTATGGGTTACAATCTTGCCGCTTGTGTGCGTGAGAGAGAGAGGGGGGAGGACGAGGGAGAGAAAATAAAGAGAAAATCTCCGTTCTTTGAAAATATATATATTTTTTCCCTCTGGCTGTATATTCGTTATTTCTTTTTCATTTTCACTGTCGCACCGAAGTCGTTCACCCCGACCGAAAAGTTTTAGTCCCTCGCCGGTCGTGAAGCTTCAGACTAATCAATTAATTATCCCCCAAAGTTTCTCCATCAACTTTGCCCACAACTTTTTCTTTCTCTCTCTCCTTTTTTTTTTTTTTTTTTTTTTTTTAGTAATCAGAAATTGGTATGGAGTGGCTCTTTGTCTTTAGTTGTTGACACCCATACGCCAATATTTTTTTTTTTTTTTTTTTTTAATGAAGGCTTTATACACTATGGCTACAGTTTTCCTAATTTTGTATTTTCCCGTTCTTGATTCTAGATCCTTCCCACCCAATAAATTAGTAGGAAACAGGGCTACCAGAGCGTTGACGAGAAAGATTTGTTATCTTGGAAGTAACATAGAACCAGTAGGCATTTTGGAAGGTTTATAAGGAATGTGGGGAGGTTCATTTAGTTTGAAATACGAAGAGAAGTACTTTGCGATTATTCGTTCATATGTAAAGAATCGGGATTTTGTCAGTAACTGAAAGACTGTTTGAATTAAAATGCGGATAGAAGAACTAGGTCTTGATGTGTATTTTCCGTAACAGGAAGATTTTGGGGCATCTATTTTTCATTTTTTTTTTTTTTTATCTGATGGAATTATGGATTCTGTCAGAGGCGCTCCACTGTTGATCTTAAAGTCCTTCCAGACTCTGGGCTACCCACCTTTATGGATATCGGTGAACCGTTTGCTTATACACACGATCCATCCCTGGCATTCGATTGAGTCTTTTCCTGATCGCTCCCCTTGTTTCAGTGCATTAAATAAATCGGTGGTTAGTATTTTTTTTTCTAAGAATTGTAATACCTGATAAAATCTGGTTGAACCACCAGAAATACATGCAGGTTGTCCAGAGGGTTAGAGTGGTGCCTGTGTTGAAAGCTGGCCTGGCGTGATACATGGGTTGTTGCATATGGACGAGGCAGCAGACTGACTCCCACTGCCACCCTGAACACCATCCACCTAAATAATCCACCAGCAATGAACACCTTACACCTACCAGCCATTGGGGTGTGGCCACCAGAATATTATGCACAGCATATTTTGAACGCCTTTAGTACGATGGCCGGTTTGTTCTACGCTCTATTTTTTTTTTTTTTTTTAAATCTAGGAGATACTTTTCGAGGTGGAGGGGTTTGATATAGTCTTCCTTAATCTTTTACTTCCAGGGGACTTGATAGCTGAGTGAACTCGCTTGGTAGTTGCAAATATATATATATATATATATAAACTAGGGAGGGGGGAGGGACATCGGAGTGAATAGGTTAGCGAAGTGAAACCCACGAGTAACTGCATTATTTTCAAGTTTACGCCAGACATAAACCCTTATGTGCCACATACGGTTACAGAGCGTTAGCCCACTACCCCACCAAGTGCCCAGTTACTTATATGCTTTACACATGACGTAGTTTTTTTTTTTTTTTCCTGTTTGACTTGCCACACAGTAGTCTGAATGAGAGTGTGGTGGCCGCCCCCACCTATGTCATCATTTAGGGGAAACAGTACAAGGTATTTTCACATCTTCATAAATATAAACAAAGTCTTGCTCATTATAAGAGAGAAACAAGAAAAAATATTCATTCATAAACATTACATATATAATTTTTCCTGCTGTTCGCCATGGTAGCTACTGATGGTGGCGTAGGCGGTGCAGGGCAGGAACCCGCCGTCTGTTGCTGTTTTCAATTAAGGACAACAAGCCGGAGACAAATGGACGCCATTATATCGCGTCGGGAGGTGACCACCGCCCGATCTCTGCCGTCATTCCGGGCCTAGATAATTCTTTCATTCCCTCTCCCTGTTCTTTGTTCGGTGTTCGTATACTTTCGTTCTGTCTCTTGTTTTGTTCGTTCTGTGTCCATATTCTTTAATGCGCTTTTGTATTCTTTTCTTCTCGATTCATATTCTTTCCATCTGTGTCAGTTTTTCTCTCTGTTAATATTAGTTACTTGTACTTATTTATTTCTTTGTCCGTTCGTATTCAATCCTTTTAAGTCCATTATTCTTGTAATTCTTTGATGTGTGGTTCAGCATTCTCTCTCTCTCTCTCTCTCTCTCTCTCTCTCCCCAGCTGAGAGAAATCATAGTTAATCTCCTCTGTCTGTAGGAAGGGGTGTAAGTAAAAGATTCTGGGAGGGATAAGACGGCATCAAAGGAGTTGGAGGGCCTCTTTATTTGACCTCGGGGCCACTGAGACAGCAGGTCCAGGTGACGAGGAGGTGCCCATGGGGAAGGTTCCTACTTTTTATATTTTTTACACCTGATGATTTTCTTTCTGTTCCTGTACTAAGTTGTGCTGATACTTTAGCCAGTTTGGCATCGTTCTTGGTGATTATGTGGACGTTGCTGGCATTTTGGGGAATGTTTTTTCCAGTTTCTTTTGGTAACTGTTGGAGGTGAGGGCGGAGATGGGTGAAGCTGCGAGAGGCGAGAAGGCTATGGAGGGGAGGCTGGCGGAAGATGAAACGAGATTGACAAGGGTGGGAGCTGAGGCAGGTAGAAGAGAATACCAGTGAGATTGGTCGAAGTGGGAGGGAGCAGAATCGTAGATAAAGAATATATATATGTGAGCTACTTGTGTATTGTATGTGATGATGAATTTCAATGCCTGTGCGTCTTCTTTATGTAATCAGCAGCATATAGGCCATACTCGTCGGTGATCGAGTTTGTCGTTAAAATAACTTGATCACTTGGGCGTTCAAGTGTTTAGCAAAGAACAGGTAATTCGCAACTTTTACATTACTTGCCATAAATACCACCAAGTATCCTTGTGATAATTTCTTCATTTTAGAATATCTCCCCTTGGACTGAATAAAACCGCTTGGCCGTAACAAAAGTAGTGTCAAAGGCATAACTATTATATTGTACCGGGAAAAGTGAAGATGGCTTCCAACTCTGTTCCAACGAATGGTCCCTCCCGACTCTGAATATAACCATCTGGCGACAACAAGAATTAAATGAAAAAGATGACAGCGTCCTGGGGGGTTAATACAGCATTTTACAGAATACGAGGCTGCCTACCATTACATGCTTCTGAAAACCTATTCTGCGTCCCATTGTGACATAATCCTTATTGACCTTTTGTTTTTACTTATTTATTTATATTTATATTTTTATTGAGAGGGTCTTTTCAGACAAACAAACTAGATACCGTATAGCCTTCATTACCCCCATGTACATATGGTCTCCCCTAAGATGAAAACAGTCGTCTGAAAGAAATAAGAATAAAACGAAAACAAACGTCACCGTACGGAAAGGGTCAAGTGCTTGCTCTGTTTGTAATAAGAATATTTTTCTGCCGTTGTGGAAAAGTACACGAAGAATGGATATACTGGTAGACTCGGCCATGGAGAATAGTGCTGTTGTTTGCTCTGAAAATCATCCAGCATAGTCGGAAAAGAATAAACTACACAATATTTTGTTTTTAATGAATGGTTTATTTGTGAAAATATTTTTATCTCTGTCGGAGTAAAAAAAAAAAAAAAAAAAACTCGTTACTGTCAAGCGTGGCCGACTCATGTAAAGGAAATAGTGTTGTTGTTTGTCTGGAAAATAAAGCAGCGTAGTCAGGATAGAACAGACTAGACAATACCCTTCCCTTTTTTAAACACTGGGTTTATGTGAAACCATTTATTTCTTTGCCTGAGTGAAACAGCACAAACTTGTATAAAGGCTGCGTTGTTTGGCGGGATAAACTCATGTACAGGAAATGCTGTTCTAGTTTATTCTGAAAATAAAGCAGTGCGTTACAATTTTTGTTTCTCTAATAGGTGTATTATCTTGTTACGAACTGTATTATCTGCAGTTGCTATCCTTCTAAATGCTGTGTATTCTGATTACGGGAAAAATCAGTCTCGAGGAAAAAAATAATATGCGAGCAGGAAAACAGTATAAAATATATCTAGGGAAATAACGGAATAAAGATGAGAGGAAAACAAGGAACTCGTGATAGACGAAAGAAGGGAAAGTCAGGGAAAAGATTAGGAAAGTGGGCAAAAGGAGGAAAAAGAGAGAAAAGTGGGAGTGCATAGGGAAAAAGAGGGAACAAGGAGACAAAAGGACAAAAGGCGGGAAAATGAAAAAGGGATAATAGGAAAAAGAAGGAAAGGAAAAATAAGAACACGGAAAAATGGAAAGGAAGTTATAATTAAGAAAGAAAATAGAAGAAAAGGAGGAAAACAGGAGAAAAATAGTGTGTAAAGATTTATGGGTGGGTAGTGAGGGTTTACGTCGGAAGGGCAGCAGGTTGGAACATTACATGGTCCCGGTGCTCTCTCTCTCTCTCTCTCTCTCTCTCTCTCTCTCTCTCTCTCTCTCTCTCATTACGCTTTTTTTTTTTTCTTTTTACACCTCTCTGGCTTTTTTCTCCTGTTCTTCTCTCTGCTTTTTTCTCTTCGCTGTCCATCCTCTCCTTCTCTGTTTCTCTCTTATTTTTCTCTTTCTTTTCACTTGTTTTCATTCTACACCTTTTTACATCTTTTTTGGTCTCCACTTTCTCTAATTTTCTCTCGTCCAGTCCTTCCACTATTTCTTTCGCTTGTACGTTCTGTCTGTGTTTTTCCTTACTTTTTTTTTTCTTTCGTTTCGTTCATTTGTTATTCTTTGTTCTTACATCCGCTTTTACACCCTGTCATCTTCCTCTGCTTTATTCCTTTCTCTGTTTCTCTCTGCATTTCGTTATCTTTCCACCATTTCCCCGCTCCCTCTTGTTCACTTTCCTCCCCTCTCTCATTCTCTTCAGTATTTCTTTGTGTCATCCTTTCTTTTTTTTTTTTCCATTGTTTTTCGCCGTTATTCCGTGCTTCTGGTTGGGACAGCTTATCTTCTTCATTCTTTACGTTTACTTATATAATTTTCTTTTGTTCTTAAAATTACAGTTGGTGTTAGTTTCTTCATATACGTATTTATTATTTTCTTTTAGTGACAAGCCTCTCTCTCTCTCTCTCTCTCTCTCTCTCTCTCTCTCTCTCTCTCAGGCCCATACTTTCTCGCCACGTCAAACAGGCAAGCTGGCTCACACGAATCCCCTGTGATATTTCAGTGTACAAATGCATATCACTTAGGCTAAACAGAGGCCTAATGTTTTTTGTCTGACATAATACACAATGCCGGTGTTGCCTTTGGTCCGGGTTTTAGGCTTGATGAAGGAGCGTGAATGCGGGACACGACCTGCACAGAGCACAGGTTTGCATACGTGAAAAGGTATATATGAATGGACACAAGGGGGAGAGGGAGACAGAGAGGACGGGGAAACGGACGAACAGGGAGAGGGAGGTAACAGACAGACAGGCAGATAAAACAACAGAACGTCAGGCATCATCAGGAAGCGCAGGCAGGGACCGTGATCAACACAAACATCATTTGCGTAATTCAGTCCCGCGTCACTTCCAACTGTTTTCATGCGCCGCCAAATACAGTACCACAGGCAGGGCAGTGCCTCCACGCGGGGGGGATATCGCGGAGTGGAGTCTGCTGCTTTTATAACTCATACCTGGTTGGATTATTATATTCTCACCTTGTCCATTCAGATATATCCTAAGGATGTACGTATGTCCCCACCCTGATATTCTTGGACGATCATGCCCTCTTTGGTCTCTCGTGGTATCCTCATACCTTTTCTGCCAACCAAAATAACCCTCTGGTCTGTCAGTTTTTCAGTTGAGGCTGACAAATTGTAATGAGAAACAAACACTTACTTTCTTCTCATTTTAACTCATTCATGATCGGGACAACTCTAGGACTTTATTACATGTAACGCCAGACGATTTTATACAGCTGAGTGAGTCACAGAAGCCTGTGTGGTAATATTGGTATCATTGAACCTGTCATAGTAAAGACAGCTCTAGTATTCTGTGCCATCTGATGCCACAGTATGATGCTGAAAAGTGAGTCACAGAAGCCTGAGTGGTAATATTGGTGTCATGAAGCCTCACAAGGTGGAGACAACTCTAGTATTCTGTTCCATCTAATGCCACAGTATTTTATGATGCCAAAGAGTGAGTCAAAAGAGCCGTAGAATGTTAATATGCTGGAGTCCCATACACCGGGACGCCACCAGGTTAAATGGAGAACGAATTCCTCATTTTCATAGCTCGTTCATTCTCTGCATTTTTTCCTTCGCCACAGCAGCGTAAATCTTTCCTGGCTCAGGGGCAGGCAATTTATGGCCCAATTTGTATTTCCTGTGCCTGACAGCGACTAACAGATGTTGTCTGTTAATAAAAACTATTTACCAATACCTGTTATGCCTTCCTGGATATATGTATGGTGGTTTAGGAATCAAGTGGCATTGTAAGCTATATGATCGGCTGCCCTTGTGAGGTGGATCAGCACCATAGATCTCATGTGCTCTGGTTTGCTGTAGGGAACTGCGATGTGAAAGGAAACGGTTACGTTTGGTCCAGTGAATGATATTTATAACCGATATAGAGGCTTGAGAAAGATGCTGCTGCGCACATTGCATTGTTACATTGTAATTGCATTGTACATTGATTGTACATTGTAATTTAATGTTACTTGCATTCCGTTGTGTTTGTAAACTTCTCCTCGTGAACGACATACCCTGTCTTTGGGAATACGGCTTGGGAAGTTAATGAATATGTATTATAAACAGCGTCTGTTGAATTTCAGGTGAATCCAAAATAAAAGAAAACCGCTATTTATTCTGAGATGCAAGACATGATGGCTGTGTAAAAGAATAATGTCATCCAGGCAACACCACAATACCTCAAGTGTTTTCGGCTCTTCTCTCGCCGCCAGATCCTGCCGGTCCTCTGAGACAGCCAACCAATACCGTCGAACGCCCAGCATTTGTCAAAACTTTGCTGGTGATTCTCGTGACACGCAATACATTACACTGTCACAACAAGGCGCCGTATGCAAGCTGACCACCGAGACATGAAAATATTTTGGATGACGGAGAGAAAATTGTTTCTGTCTTTCGGGGACTATGCTTTTTCGTTGTCGTCTTTTGTGATACTTGAATATATTGTTTGTGTGTGATTTGCCTAAACAAAATATACATTTTTTTTTACAACCACTTTTTCAATAATAGACTGAGAGTTAAGCCTGTATAGAGCTGTCTGTTAGTACTGTAGATAGATAAAACAGATGATATTGAATAATAATGTATGCGAAATAAAGGAAACATACTTGAAGATAATTCCTTGCAGATTGTATGAAATTTGGCTAACATGTTTGTGGTTTATAATAATAATAATAATAATAGTAATAATAATACAGACGAGAAAAATTCCTGTTTCGGTTGGTTGGTGGAGCTCGCCGTAATGGTCTGGGCATTGTGAATTCAGCCTCTCCCCTGCCCGCCTCCTCCCTGGTGCCTCCTCTCCCCCACCCTCATCCCTCCCGTCCCAAACTTCTGCCCCTTTCTTCCTTCCTGTCATCACATCATCTTTCCTCCACACCTGTTCAGCCTTTCTTACGCTCTCCCCATTTCTTCCACCTTCCCCATTCCTTTTTTCCTCCTCTCCCACCCTTTCTTACCCCCTTTCCCCCTCCCTCACTCCTTCTCTGCCCTTTCATTTCTCTTTCACCTCTCCTTTTTCCAATCCCTCCCTGTCCATCCTTCTTTCCCCTTTATCTCATATATTTTTCCATTCTCCCCATCATCCCTTCTCCCCTCGTCCCCTCTACCTCACTTGCCTTCGTTCCCTCCTCAGCTCCCCTCCACCTCCCTCACCCCTTCTTCCCTCCCATTCCGATAGACATTAATCAAAGCCTTTATGTTCACCATCATATCCTTTACAACCCGATTCTCATCATTCCTTTCTGCTTCCCTCTTCTATATACCTGTCCTTCCTCTCGTCTTTACCTTCCCTCCCTCACGTTCACCCTTCTTTATATCTCCTCTGCCCCCTCCCCTCATACCTATGACCCACATTATTCCTCCAGCCCTCTTTTCTTCCCATACTTCCCTCCTGCCCGCCTCCTTTAGCCCTCCTATCCGTATTCACCTTCAGGCCCTTCTTCCGTCAGCCAAACCCTTCCTACCTCTCCCCTGACCTCTTCTCCCTCTCACTCCGTGGTTCTCCTTCCCTTCCCCAACATCACCCCTGCCTCTCCTACTCCTCCATAACCCCCCTTTCTCTCCCATCCCCCCACCATAACATTAAGTTGCCGTCAACAAGCGGTGGTATGGAAGCCCCACTCTTTTATTTGCACGTTGGGCCCCGCCTGGATCCCCGCAAGTCGGCACTGGCTTTATTCCCGCATTCCTTGAACTTTATAGGGACTGGTCTAACCGCCAGTGCCAGGATTTTTACATTTTCCTTTTTTATGTGGTGTTTTGGTTCGAACTGAGCCCTGATTTTCGCGGTGTTTTATATGTTTTCACTTTTATTTTTGTTTAGAGTTTGGGAGTTAAGAATGTGAGTTTTATG
This sequence comes from Coenobita brevimanus, assembly GCF_032717465.1. Taxonomy (NCBI): domain Eukaryota; kingdom Metazoa; phylum Arthropoda; class Malacostraca; order Decapoda; family Coenobitidae; genus Coenobita; species Coenobita brevimanus. The sequence goes on along the minus strand of NC_137004.1, from coordinate 40,780,046 downwards.
CTGCTTGTGTGACGTAGACAGTCCAATTTTTGTATTTTCTTTATCACATAGTGTTTTGGGTGTGATTTTAGGTATGAATATAGGTTTGTATGATAATGTTTGAATCTGATTTTTTACTGAGAGTTTAGGGGTACCAGTGTAACCTCGACGTTCTTCATTTTTGTGTAAGTTTGGGGGGTGAATAAGGAGTGTGAGTGTAGAGTGATTTTTTGTTATTTTTTTTTACATGTGTGACTTTGGAGTATGAGATCAGCATTACTCTTGTACAGTGCGATATTGTCGACCTGGAAAAATAATCCAAAATATTATGCCGAGGCAGCCAGGCAACGTTCATCCAGTAAATCCCTTCACCCTGAGTACGTGTTATTTATATTCAGCCACATTCGGACGATCGCATTTAACTAGTGATTTATGTCTTGTTCTGAAATGATATCTGAAGGCTGTATCTGACTCCTACTTACCCAAGAGTCTTCGTAAAGCAAAATAGAATTGTCTGACTTGCGAGAATAAAATGGAGAGAGTCATGGGATTGATGAGGGTTTATTTATAAAGTATTCTAAGCTTAACTTGTGCATAAGATTGCACAACACTTTCTTCACAGTTAAAATAAATTAACTATTAAAGTGACGAATTACAAAAACAAAACAGTCTGCTATATTATGTCTTAAAAATTGGTCGGAATCCTTCATAAACAGGACCCTTGGAGTGGCTGGCCCCACACTACGCTGTGGGCCAGAGGGAGAGGCAGGGTGGAGGCGACAAATGCGGGCTGTGAGTTCGATCCCCGCTGGTTAAAGGCCAATAGACGAGGACATTGGCTGGGTGGTGCCCGACTTGCGGTCTAATAGGACCCGTGCATTGGCCAAGCAATAAGGGAAATTGCAGGCCTGAATTGCCCTCTGAATTCTGGTGATTGGAAGAGGCAAACATCCTGGATTGCTGTGAAAGAGCCCACAATCCCGGCAGGGAACACGAGGCCGGAATCATGCACCTCCCTTCTTACACCCCCTATTCAGCCAGTCTGGGCTTCCATTTCAGCCATTAATTCAGGGTCATGCATACACATATTTAGGTGAAGCTAAAACACACACACACACACACACACACACACACACACACACACACACACACACACACACAGTGTACATGATATATGCATCTACCTGTCTAGTCTATATAGATAGATAGAGAGGGGGGGAATTATGTTTACCAATGTTCACCATTCCTAGGCACATATTCTGTATACGTGTATATGTAATCAGAAACACAAAGTTTGTTGTAGAGTTTGGTGGCTGCGTTGAAACAAGTCTGAAAGCAAAGGGAGGTGGGCCATTATAAAATTCCAGCAAGTAACATAGCTTGTCAATCAGGTCGTCATGTACAGGTAAAGTCTTAGTGAAAATTCTAAGCAATATGTCAGTATGCAAGATGACTGTGGAGATTCCGTGGATATTCAAACAGAAACTACTTACCTGAAATAAATATTGCATAAGCTGCCTGAGGGAACAAACTCTGACAGAACTACGTGAGGTAATTCCAGAGAGAAAGTTTGTGGTGAGACTTGACGAACTCTGGAAAAAAAAAAAGAAAAAACAGTCTACTTCCAGTGAAAATACGGGTTTACAGTCCACTCAGTACAGTGGGTTGGGGTTTAATTTTGTGATTGATATCTGTTGACGTAAAATCAATTGATAAACGAAATATCTCTTGAAACCTGACAGTAATAATATGTATATCTTCTCCCAGTTACCAGTATGGCCAGATTCCGATATGTTATGTACAGATAACATCCAGCTGCGTGTTAATGATACTATATTACCCAAAGTTGCTGTGGAGTAAATGTGGTCTGTTCACTTAAACCCAGCATGCTGAAAATCTTTGCCATGTGGGAATCATATTTCAGATACAACGCACTCTGGCGTAAAAAATAGCTTTTTTGACATATGCATACATCCCTTTGTGTTTTTGCTGGACTGTTGATAAACAGGTACCGGTATTCAAGTTACAGGTATCTGCCACGCAAACCAGACCTAATGGCCTATTATTGGAATGATCAGGAATTGGGAACTTAATATGCTTTTGATGAAATACGCAATAAGAAAAAAGTTATAATGGTGAAGGAAGAGAGAGAGGCGGGGAGTCGTATTACAGTACTGTGGTTTATGAAATAGGGTACACATAAAACGAAGGTTAGGAAAAATCGGGATGTAAAGTTCAGTGTGAAGAAATGTCTAAAAATTTAGAGATGAACGAAAATGTAAAGAGAAAGATTGCCGTAGTGAAGAATTATGATAAGAAAAAGTAAGACATGAATTTTGTCCACAATATGCTGTAGAAAAAAGATGGGCCTGTATATAAAAGGCCACATGAGGTATACTCGACTGACGGCCTATTATATGTATTTTTTGGGGCGATGAAAAATGATGTTGTTGTGAGGATGATTTATATGATCCTTCCTGTGGTGGACGGCCTACACCACCCCACACACTATCACACACAGCACCATAAATAGAGCACCACACACAGCAACATACCACACACAAAGCACCATAAACATAGCACCACACACAACAACACTACCATACACACAGCACCATAAATAGAGCACTACACCCAGGACACCATCTACCAGTCACTACGGAATACCATTAACAGAACATCCGCAGAGTAATACAAATAACGCATGCCATCGTAGCATATAGAAAATACCACCGACGGTTTTACAGAATACAAACCCACCATCAGTACACCAACACAAGCACTGTAGAAGACTATCATTAAACCTGTTTCTACTTCACCACACATCATCATCATCATCATTATTACCATCGTTGTCATAGTCACTTTGTAACGTTAAATCAAAGGTAAATAATTATCGTTTTCGTGCATATCTTTGAACTCCTTATCCAGGCCGCAACAACTTCACCGTATACAGCAGCAAGCATTAGCCTTTCTATCCCGGCACCGACCTTGTACTGTCTGGTAAAAATACGGCAGCTGGAGTCCACACCAAATTTATAATATTAATTCACACTTATACGGCAGAAGAAGATACTAAAAATAAAGAAGTCGTCCGTACAGGTGCCGTTACCTCGTTAGGATGTTGGCATTGAGTGTACAAGGGTAAGAATGCTTGTACCAGGATTTTAATTGCAACAGTGCGACAGGACCTGTGTCCATTAACTCGGACCTGAGAGGTTTCCCTGTAGCAAGTAATATCATCTGGTGGTAACTAGAACGAAATTAATAAAGTCTTCTCCCCAGGTTTATGTGTGAACTGTTGCTTTGCGAGAATGTGAATGCACGAATGAATTAACTTTTGTATGAAGAGTGCTGGTTGTTTATAGATTGTGCTGTTATATGGATGGAGTATGGTATTTTTGAGAGTGATGGTATTATGCAGCAAGGTTATGTTCAGAGAGACATGTTGCGTTCAGGGTCTTTGATGTAAGAGGCAGCAGGTCGTTTTTTTGTATCCACCCCCGCCACGCCCCCGCCACGCCCCCTGCCGGATGGTGACGAAGAAGGTGATGGGGCCTGACGCGTCATTCCCTTCACCGCCGCGTCCATCCATCTTGCCCTGATAAATGATTCCTGAGGGAGGCGGTACTGTGAGCCTGCCGCCACTCCCTACCTCACTCACCCGCCCTACAGGGACTCACCTCACACCATCGCTTTACCAGCCCATCTTTCATGGTTAACTTACACGAACCAAATGTCTCTGGCTATCCGACACTTTATGTAACTTTCCCCCCTGTGACTGGTATCTTTCTTTTCAAATGACGACGCTTCAGTCGGTGCCTGGTATTTTTCTTTTGTCTTTAATGCTTCATATTTGTTTTAACAATACGTCATGTACTTTTTTCTTTAATTGTCGTACCATTCAGTTAATAATATTGATTTGCTGTTTACGCCATAAAAGACGCATTGGTAAGATTTTCTTCTGTATCTGACTAGAACCATGTTACTATCAGATCTGGTCATTTTAACACGGAGTGTGCATATTCATAAAATAACATCTTGCAAGGAATTCATAGTAATCATTTTTGTTTCAGCTGCCAAAATATAATACAGGGATAGTTTTACAGTCTTTATTCTTTTGCAAAACTTAAGCAATTTTGTCTCCACACAGTTTTTCTCTTTCTCTCCGCTTGATTTCGCGTGGACACACACGCATTCCTTCTCTGTCTCTGTCTGTCTGTCTCTGTCTGTCTGTCTGTCTGTCTGTCTGTCTGTCTCTGTCTCTCTCTCTCTCTCTCTCTCTCTCTCTCTCTCTCTCCCTAGTTTTTATTTGTCCCACTTTCATATTTCATTTCCCGCTGGGATTCTTTTCTTTGTTTCTTTGCTCTGCATCATTTATCTCAAGTCACATCTTTTCTGCTTCTCGTGTATCCTCCAGGCATATTTTTCTAAAGCCTCTGGCACACTATCCTCACTTCCCCTCTCGTTCGGTAGTCTTTTAACTCTCCCTTTCTCACTTTTTCTCACCTTTTCTTTCCTCTTCAAGTCACCCCTCCTTCACCAGTGTTCTGCTTGGTAACTTTCGTATCTTATATATTTTGACCGTCTTTCACTGTTCCTTCTTTTGCCCGACTTTACCATCTTGTTCTTTCTTCCTGCTGTCGTTTCCTCTCAGATGTTTCTGTCTTTGCTGCCTCCTCCTTCCTGTACATACGTTCTCCACTGTATTTCCCTCCTTTTTCGTCCCTCTCCATTCTTAAGTTGCCGTTCCTTGTATGACATCACCCTTTCCTCGCTTCCTCTTTCCAACCATCACGCCTCACGCCTCTGTCCTTTCACATTCTAATTAGTTCCTCTTCCTCATTCCTTCTCTCCTCTCTAACCTACCTCTTACCATGCTCTCTCCTCCTGCCATCAAATTTCCCTCCTCCTGCTCCCCTTCCCCCCCACCTTCGTATCTCTTCCCATTTCCTCTCTTCCCCATTCCCCCTCTCCCCATCGCCCGAGGCTGACCGATCGCTACCCAATATTTGTCAACATCGGACGTGCCTCTCGAATCTGCATGGATTTCGGGCGATACCAGTAATATTCGGACGCTTTCCCATGTTGGGCGTTTTTCGGTGGAGTCGAGCCCGTGTCGTATGCTTGCCCACCATTGATTATCCTGTTTTTTGTCTATCAGGCTAACGAGGCAGGGAAAAATAGCGGGATAGACTCTGTATTCGCCCGTGTTTACCTTGCTGTTGAATGAAGTTGAAGGGTTGTTGCGGCCTTGTGGGGGTGGGGGGACTCTTGGCTTCTCTCCGCTCAACCTTTCCCTCGTGGCGGCGCTCTCAGCAGCGGAACCGTGATATTACTGCCAATCGGATGTTATTTCAGCGCGCGTCAGCTCAGTCGAGGGGCGATGTGGGGGGGGGGCGGTTATCCCAGCATTGAGCAAGAGTGGTGGCATCAGTAATAAATCCCAGGGCAACATGCTGAGTGAGGGGACTCAGGCACCACTTAATACGGAATGGCAGTAGAGTGGGATTGAGGCAGGACTTGATATGGACAGTACTATTTTGGGAATCAGGCACTACTTGACAGAGAATAGCAGTTGAATAGGGATGATTGAACGGAGAAACCTGCATCTGGTTATCCCACTATTAATAGACGCATCATGGTGAGACTGTAGCGTAGCCTAAATACTGCAATCCTCCGATGTTTAATAAATTATTGGATAAAATCAACAGTATAGATTTTGTGTAACTTAAATGGTAGCGGTAAAATACTCCCAGTCTCATGAAGTTGTTTCCTTGTCACGCATCAGTACCCTTTCTTTGCATTACATATGAACTGGAGTTACGTACAGTAATGCCCGCATAATTTCATGATATATATAGATGGATAGATAAGTAAACGGGTACAGACACTTACTGTAACACCATTTTAAGGTTCATTAGACCACCGACACACAACCAGTATTGTATCTAGTCAGTCCCCATCTTCCCAGTCTGCCAAACAGTACCTGCCACACTGTTATTGCACTCACCCCCTCTCGACACTTCCCAGCTGCCAGTGGCATGTGAATACATGTATGAAACTCTTACCTACAGCTCTGGTACTTGCCTTTCAATGAGTTTGGCTTAGACTCATCCATCTTTGTGACTAGGGCTTAGCCACGTAATGGATTTTGCTGCAGAGTACGTATTTATTTATTTGATTTGTGTGCAGTTAGTAAAGCGGTTTAGTTGAACTCCACAACAAATCATATTAGGAAAATAACCAAGGGCTATAAGCAGGTTATGTCAGGGATGGTTGACCCTTTTCTTCAAAAGGGTAAATGTATGTACGGTATATAATATATGAATAAGAAACTCTGAAATTAATATCAGGGGGTCAGAATCCCATTAATCTGGTCTTACTTTGAGAACACTATTTCAGAACATAACAATATATCTGGTTTCTTCTTGGAATTCAAATTGCTAAAAGAAGACGCAATAAGCTATTGGTAATACAGCTGCTTCGAAATGCTAGTTTTACCACCAGTAATACACACAGTTCAGGTTTGCATATCTAAGTAATATGAATATATGCTGGCAAGGAAATGTATAAACGTGTCGTTGTAAGCTACCGGGATAGTTATAACCTCAGTGAATGCATTGCAGTTGATTCCTCTACCACTGCTTTTATTGTTATAATAATTTTCAGCATTACGAAGTATGGCATATTTGTTTTGCTTTCCCTGCCGTGAGAGAAGTGATATATGGTATTCATTTTACATAAACCGTCACGTTACACACATACATGCATTATGCTTTTATTGTTATCTAAATACTTCAATACTTCTAAGTGTCGACCAACAGGCAGTATATTGCATTTTAGAGAATTACTTCCGTCCGCTTGAATGACGCGTGGATTGAAACGAGTTGGAATAAAACCAGCATGGGCCGAGATGGACTGCACTGGACGGGAATGGACAGGAATCGAACTGAATGGACTGTAATGGACTGAACTGGCCCGAACCAGCCTGGGATCGGTGCCTGACTGCCTGAGGTCGGACCCGTCCAGTTAAAATTCGCCAACTGTGCGTTTTTCTAAATAATTCACGTGGCCTTCGTTCCAGTTCCGGCAGCCGAATAAACTTTTGACTTTATCGCTGCGCAATATTTTTACTCTGTAAATGGAAAAATCATGGACTAGGCACCTCATTCCTTTGTTTGATTAATATATTTACTTATCCTATTGTTTTTGTAGTTATGCAGTACCCGGTAGTTATTTTCTTTCTTACCATATCAGTCTGACATATTTTTCTTGCTATATCCGGACAGTTTTATTAGGATGTTTCTCGCACTGGAGGTGTGAGGAGTAAGCTTCACCATTTTATTTGCTAGGCTGCTTTCCTAAAATGAATGATATCATCTGCAAGAAAAAAAAAAAAAGTCATACTGAAGGGGTAAGTGCCAGCCCAGCCTCCTGTAGCAATTTCATGGTATAAACGAAATCCGACATCGGAAATCAACCCATCGGATATTGACATGACTGATGGCTGGCCCGCTGGGGAAAAAATAGCGACAGAGAGAGAGAGAGAGAGAGTCTAGATGTTAAACACTAAAAGCTATTCTAATTTTCCCACCGTCGGGGTGTAGGGGCCCAAAACTAGGCTACAGTAGTCCAATACATGTAAAGGTAGACAACCAGCCTACTCCCCTCGGTATCATACATTTAGTCGAAAAGCCTCCAGTCACCTCGTGGAAATTGAATCAGTGCAAGACCTTCCCTCCGACTGGGGCGCTGTAACCACCAGTCCATCAGGGGCCCTAGGGAAGAAAAAAACAAAAAGATGGCTGCCCCCACGCCTTGTGATTTATCTCCGGACGAGGCCTAAACGTGTGGAATTGCGGTCGATGGAGCCGATCAGTGAGTGATGGCCAACCACCCACCCCCTTGGCCTCCTTCGCCCTCCCACCCACTCCCTTGCTCTCATTCGCCCTCCCACCCACCCACCTCATCTTCGTCCCTCCTACCCTCTTTCCACCTCCCCCCAAAAAAGTCGATATTTATCACCAAAATGCTATCATGGCTCCCGTTAGTGGTAATCTGAGCCTGCCTTCCATTACCCTGCCATGCCTCACCCTGACCTGTCTCTCTCTGCTCTTTTCCGCGACTCACTCTCGAAAAGGAAGGTCTCAGTGCCAGTATGAGATGTGCTAACTTATAGGGGATTGGCGCTTCATAAGTTGAAGAAAATCATCCAGTGGTAGCCGGAATGAAATGCGTTAGGAAGCTCACACACACACACACACACACACACACACACACACACACACACACACACACACACACACACACACACACACACACACACACACACACACACACACACACAGATACATACATAGCCCCTGTCTTCTCTTCCCGTCTTTCACTGTTTCATCATATATACACCTTTATAACGATCCTTCATCTCTTCTCCCCTTTCCTCCTACTCGTCTCCGAATTCCCACCTCCCTCATTCCCCAACCCTTCCACTTTCTTCCCCTATCATTCGTCTCCCATTCTCCCCGCTCTGTTCTCACTATTCTAAAACTTGTACTCTTCATTCTTACTCCTTTACCCTCTCACTCTCCTTCCCCACTCTTCCCTACCCACGCATTTCTTTCCCCTCTCACATCTCAAGCCCTTCTAGCTCTCGTAACAATAAGCTTTCTTCTTAACTCCCACCCATTCTGTATCTCTTCCCTTCCCTTCCTCTTCTCTCCAGTCCCCTCTCCCCTCTAGTACCTCCACCCCGCTCCTCTTCCTCGCCCCCCCCCTTTCTTTGTAACAGTAAGCTTCTTGTACTCCTACCCATCCTTTGTCCTTTGTCTTCTCCCTCTTTCCGTTTATAAACCGCCCTTCATGTTCTCTCTCTTTCCTTACATTGTTCCGTCCTTCCACCTCCCCTCGGCTGCTCAAGTTTCGCCCTTTCACGGCACAATCCTCTGTTCACATTTTTTACAGCACAGATTTTTTTTTTTCATCCTTCCCCATTGCTTCTCGCGCCTCTAGTGCTTGTTGTGTGATTTAATATATGTCCATTTTCTCCTTAAAGCTCATTTTACGACGGTGTCATACTTTCTACTTTCTTATGGCTGCCATCAATGAGAGAGATTAACAAAGGCTTTATCTAACCCCTCTTACTTAAAACCTCACCTATACCTGAATTAAATCCTCTGGAGATCGCAAAAACACGAGGATAACGTTAGTATTAGATTTGAGGTAAAGTCAAGCGGTTGTATTCAGCTTATAGGTATTCATAGCAGCTTGAGGGTATTAAACTTTTATACCAGTAACCGACTTTGAAAGTGTCCCAGTGGTTTTCCAATACTGAAAGTGAGGAAGCCAGATTAAGGAGTCTGACATGAGGGATAACTGAGCATGGAGGCGTGTGGGAGGAAAGGTAAATGATCTGCTTATCGAGGAACTGCCTTTGTAGACCTTACTGTAAACGGGGACTCCTTTACTGTGAAGAGTTGAATATCCTTTTTAATCTGTTGACTAATTCTTTATATATCTTACTCTGGCTTCCTCCTGACCTCTGATACGGAAGGGGTCAGTGAAGTCTGTATCTGATCTCAGTTTGAGAAGCACGGCTGATGTTAGTGAAATCCACCGGGTGATAGCAGGAATAAAATGCAAAAATACGTCATCGCAATGGTGAGGCCATACCATTCACATCTTATTAGTCCATAGGAAATGGGGACTCTTTGATAAGTCGAGAGAAATTTTTGAAATCTGATCATAATAAATCAGGGAAACCGACTGTAATTGGAAAATTATTTTTGCTGAGAACATTTTATTTTTTTATATATATGAGAATTTAGGTAATAAGTAACCAAAATGTTTCTAATCTGTTGTAATTGGGATCCTTCGGCTTTTACTTACCTTAAAACATCATTTCTAGTAGGAGGCTTAATACTGTAAGTCGTAAAAAATACTTTGCTGCATTAAAATCAATAGTTGCAGTATTCTGTATGCCACAAAACTAATGAATTAGTAGTACGGATCAGTTACCATATATATATATATATATATATATATATATATAATATATATATATATATATATATATATATATATAATCTATCCCTCAGCATGGCAGTTTACTGTATACAGCGTCAAAGAGCAGTGCCGGATACTGGCACACAGGCCGGCAAACGCTGTCATTGATCACCTTTTAAACGCACTCGCTGGCTCACTCTAAAAAATTGCCGACATTGGTACGCATGAGTCACGGTGTTTATACTTTTATTTTCGTACCTGTTTCCATTACAGCTTTGATTAAAATTTCAGACGAGGCAGTATATATTATTTCAAAGAGGTTATGTACACTAGATTTGTCTTTTTGTTACATTCGTTATTTTTTTTCTTTTATGTAGGTCGACGGATACGAGGTTGCTTATTAAGTGTTGTGGCTACATGTGAGTATTAATCATGGGTGATCAGGTGTGAATTATGTTCGGCCATTCCTGTGCCTCTGTGCAGTTGCTGACCTTGTACACAGGGCTTATTCATCCCTGAGAGCAGTACTGATATCGTGTGTGTGTGTGTGTGTGTGTGTGTGTGTGTGTGTGTGTGTGGTGGGGGGAGGGGTGCCTAATCACATACGGTACAGCTCTTCAAAACAGAGTTGAGGCAAAGACATTACATCTCATCAGCTTGGTTTCTCATACCGAATTTATTCAGCCTCCCCGCCGCTGTGTTGTATCTGTCTCGTACTATCGTTATATCAGGTTGCTCACTGGTCTACTAGGCTGTCTGTTCGTATCCTCCTTCGATTACGACGACCGTCTAATTGCTCATTCTCAGCTTGTTTCTGTTCAGTTCTTTGATGCAAGGATTAACCGATACTGTCAGCCCTACATGTACGCAGTTAATTAACCCTGGAATTGTCTTTCTTATTCTCTTTTTCATTTTTTAGCATTTTTTAAGCGAAATGTCTCAGTATTTTCCTGTCCCTGCGATTTACAGTATTTTTACATGAAATGTCTTGGCAAGTCGAAATGAACGGATCTTAGAGTTGTTCTTTCCCGGGACTGGCAAGTTTTACAGGCGTCCAGCTTTTGATTCTTAACTTTTGCGTTAGATAGATTTGGTGTGTGTCAAAAAGCCTCAGTTGCCAGCGAGAGTATACAGACATAGTAAGCAAAATAAGTAGTTACGCACAGTAATGCTTAGATGCAGTAAACAAAATAAGTCACTAAGGGATATAATAACCCCACCCTACCCCCCAAAAAAAGAACTTCACAAAGGGTAAGGTGCTATAAAATCTCCTGGCCCAAGGAGAATACGTGCCATCACCCGAGGGTGCTCAGGATCTCGCCATAATTTGTCATTGGCGGTGGGATACAAACTGGATCATAAATCACGTGTCTGGGTGGCAGGATAAAAATGATATCGAGGTGTGCAGTATTTCCCTCCCTGGGGCACTAATGAAAGTGTTATTAATTGACGCACATAACCTTGCCAACCCCTCCCCTCCCTCCTTCGTTAATAAATGCGTTGCTGTTAACGAAATTGTAGCCACCGTCGCTGCTTACCCTCTCCTATTAATATGTCAGATTGGATTTCATTATCTCCCCAAAGCACGTGGAATAAATAGCACTCGATGTAATGAGTTTCCTCCTCCTCTGTTATTAGAATTGAAATGTTTATCTTGTGTTTTCCGTTTTAACCCCTTCAGTATTATTATTATGTCCATTATATCATTATTGGCTTTTACATCAGACGATTGTGGTGAACTTAGGAAGACTCCCGGTCATGAAAGGGGTTAGACACACTATAGATCCCTAGATAGGACAGACCTCTTCTTATTTAATTTGTCTCCTCACCAAACATTTTCTTTGGGCCTGGATTCACATACCTTAGTCTCCGTTATCCCTTTCAATTTTCTTGCTACTGAGAGAGAGAGAGAGAGAGAGAGAGAGTCACCTACCGCTAATGTCTAGTGTCGCTCATGGGTGATCAGGTGTAATTTGTGGGTAATGGTATCCACTTCAGCCAGGTCTCTGGTTTTCATGAGGCAATAATTATGATGAACGACTCCTCTCGCCCCAAAACTCTTTAATGGCGAATGGCGGAGTTGGGTGGGAAGGAGATTGGGATGAAGGAGGCGAGGTTAAGATGCTGAGGCAGGATGGATGAGGTTTAGAAGCTGAGGTTAAGGAAATTGTTAGACTTGGTTAAATGTTTGAGAAGTTGTGATTAGATTTTGATATTTAGAAGATGAGGTTCAGGATATGGGGTTTTATGTGATTGTGTGAGATTGAGTTAGATTGCGGAGGCTGAGGTGAGGTTCAGGTGTTAGGTTGAGGAAGGGGTTAGGTATGTGAGGTTGAGAAGGTCAGGTGAAGGAAATGGGGTAAGATTTATGAGCTTGAGGAAGTAAGGTTGAGGTACCTATGATACTTTGAAGTTGTGAAGGCGAGGTTGATGAGAACAGTGGTGTAAAATTGAAGATAACAAAAATGAGTGTAGGTCGGGGAACAAAAATGAGGGTGGGTCGGGGAGGGTATCAGAGTGAGGTTGAAGTTGAGAAGGTGGCCGCCTGGGGGTCTAGTGGATTATGGTGTTCCAGCCAAAATATTGCCCAAAAAGGTTTACATGTAAGGGATGATTGAGGTTTATTGCTCACATAATGTCACTCAGGGACGAGCTACTGGTTGCTATCGCCCTAAATATAATTGTGAAGCATAGCCCTCCTTACACTCTTGATGAGCATTAATGAATTGTACGATTAATAATGCAGACAGAGATCGTTGTATTGAAGGACACAGAAGTCAGAATAAAACAAACAAGACTTTGTCATTGTAAGGGTAAGACGCGTAAGGACCTCTTGGAACACGAGAGTATTTCATAAAGTTGGTAGGAGAGGTGAAGAGGGATATGGACGTAGCTTACGGTAAACTTAGAAGCGGTGTGTGTGTGTGTGTGTGTGTGTGTGTGTGTGTGTGTGTGTGTGTGTGTGTGTGTGTGTGTGTGTTTTAAAATCTTTTCATTTCTCGTTCCTTCCAGTCCCGCGAGGCTAACTTTAAATTCATTCCATCCGAGACTTGCCACCTCCAGAACGTGGGTGGAATGTAAACCAGTGATCCAAACGCGTAAGCCTTGTGACATGACCGTTTTTTTCACGTTGTAGTTCAAGCCTGCACCCATCACGTTGCTGTAACGTACTGAAACGATGTGCCATAGCAGCGGTGGTTAATAGTCACTTGAAGGAATTTCGCTGTGTGCCTCTTGAGTTATTTGTAATGTGTAATATTCTGAACACAAGCAAATTTCGTTTGTGCCTCGATGAGTTTTTGTTGTTTTATCTTTATAATGTTTCGAATATGCATAATTCTGTTGATCGTTTCATAAAATCAGAGAGAGAGAGAGAGAGAGAGAGGTCTTTCACTGTCGTGTCAGTGACCTTAAAAAACTCAGGAAGACGAGAAAATCTCAGCCGCTTCACAGTTCAGGAAATTAGGAGGGTACTGGTAGGCTGGCCGTTTTTTGTAGGTATTTTTTTCGTTAACTATACAAGGAAGCGAGAAGTTTAGCCACCGGGCCTCCCTTTCATTGGCCGATGCTTAACAAAGTCGTATTTAATAAGGATCATAATCAGTTTGTACGATATGCACGTTTCTGTAGCAGTTAATTATTATAAGAAATTATTTTATCGTATTCTTACTTTGGTATTTACTCTAGGTTGGTTTAACAGTGTTTGGTAGCTATATGAGTGAAGGCAAAAGAATAAACACGCAACCCATTACATGACTTAAGCTAAGCAGAGTTTATAAATACGGTTGTCCAGATGTCCTTTCATGTCTCAGGATCTTAAGAACCTCACCACTCGAGGCAAGAAGCCACTCCTGTGTTCCAGGAATTAGATAGTGCCACATTCTATGGCGCCTGCTGGTCTATAGTTATTTATTTATTTATTTATTTATTTATATTTTTACCTGATGGAGCTCTCTAAGGCCTTTCAGCTCAGGGACAGTATTTATAAAGGACCCAACCATTATTCATTATTTTTACAATTCCCCAAGAGTAGCTTTAGATTTTCTTTAACTCTTAACTCTCTTTCATTTCACTCTTAATTTCATTGTTTAGTGTTAAGTAGCCGTATGAGTGCAGGCAAACGTAAGGTATTCACAGAAATCTGTTAAGCAATACAACTTAACCTTAGGAGAAAGTGAATCCCAGTTAGTGACCAAGTGTATTCATATTGAAGGGTCGAATTTTCATGTCATCAGCCCTTAATTGTATTGGACTGTAGTAGCCTACCGGCTCCTTCACCATGAAGATGGTAATATCGGCTTGGACCAAGATCCCTTCCAACCTTATGTAATCTCCCAGTAAGCTGTTTTTTTGTTGCCCCACATAACGCCCCAACTTTGTTTACACCCGTTGGCTCACGCAGGAGTCCATGTGTCATCGCTACCTGGTCATTATCTATTGTTCCCTTCCAGCAGCAGACATCAATCTCACCCAGGCCACCACCCCAGGCCTTGTCCACATCACACGATACCCTAATGAAATATGAGTATCCACCTCCCTCGGCCTCCGTCAGTGAGCCACGTTCTCGCCGACACTTCTCCCTTGGCGATTTCTTCTGTGGAGATCACTTAGGGTTTATTTAACGTTATTAACATTTCTAATATTGATAACCTTTGTATCATTCGCTTACATCTGGTAGGCAAAGTACATCGGTAAGGAGTAGGCGTTACGAAATCTCCAAAGGTCAACAAGAATAGTGCCAAATGTTTTACCCGCACTGCACACGTCTACAGTAGCTCAGAGTTTGGGGAATGTTGTTGTCTTTGTCTCTTGATGTTCTTTTGTCTCGTGTGAATGTGCTGCATAGGCTATTCTTTATTTTACTGTAAGGAGCTGAAGCTGTAACTCTTCACTACTTCGCTTGAAATGAATGATTTAAGCTGTGTGGTCATAATAGTTGAACTTGGGAAAATATGCAGAAGGTGCAACAGTGGATATTATTTCCATGAATTTTGTTACCGGTAGTTGTTTTTATAGATATTCTCCAGCTTCTGTTTTTACAGCCTCTCTCTGTTCATGAATTTCAGTGTATGGCACTCAGAACTGTTTAAGTCACTCAGTCCATCGATACATTAAAAACAAATATATATGTGTACTCGACACATCTCAGAGAGAGATTGGAGGTTAGGGGGAAACAGAGAAAGAAAATGAGAAGGAAGAAGACAGACAGTGTGGGTAAAAAACTGAGACGTACAGTTAAAGGGAAAAAAAGAGAGATAAGAAGCAACAAAGATGGTGGCAAAAGGAGGGAAGGCAGAAGGAAAGGGGAGGTGCGTGCGTGTGCTGGTGTGTGTACAGCTGATCAAACATTAACTGTGACACAAGTTTGGTAAACATCGGGTGAAAAGCGCCATCTGCAACCTCCCCCCCCTTTATGTCACACACACACACACACACACACACACACACACACACACACACACACACACACACACACACACACACACACACACACACACACACACACACACACACACACACACACACACACACACACACACACACACACACAAAAGAACCCATTGACGATACGCTGGTGAATGCCTGACTGGAAAGAAAGAAGGCCAATGAGAGTGGAAGCCGTACTGAATGGCGCCGTGGTTGTCAAGATGGAATCACGTATCAGTATGAATGCGGGGTTTGTAAAGGAACATACTCAGGGTGCTTTTAGAAATTTGGGAGGTATGAGGGTAATGTCTGTGTTGTTTGGCAGAGTGAAATGGCTGAATATTGGAGAAGGTCCTGTAATGGATCAGCTTTTATTGTTGTTAGTATACGTGTCAATACTTGTAAGAATTAGTGTTTTCTTTTTTATTATTATTTGAGATTTAACTACATTTTCTCATGTAATTCCGTGGTATTTGGAGGCACCAGGCAGGCATGTGATCTTATAACGAGTATCTTCCTTCC
Source organism: Coenobita brevimanus (assembly GCF_032717465.1). Taxonomy (NCBI): domain Eukaryota; kingdom Metazoa; phylum Arthropoda; class Malacostraca; order Decapoda; family Coenobitidae; genus Coenobita; species Coenobita brevimanus. The sequence goes on along the minus strand of NC_137004.1, from coordinate 40,764,113 downwards.
AGGCGCCGGACAGACGTGTAAATAACTGATGTGCCTCTGTCGTGCCTTAAGAAGGTACAAAATTTAAAACATTTCCATCGAATAGTTGCTGTGCCATGTCTTTGCAAATACCCACGAATTAACTGAGCCGTCTGTAATAGAACAGAAAAATCATCATATTACTACATGTAGTACAATTGTATTACTTATGATCATTGTTTTTATAATTTCTGCCGGACTGCGCCCACACTGCCTGTGTTGAATAAGGTATGAGGTTGCATCAGTCCATTATTTGCCTTGGCCATTTCAGATGAACGTGCCTGAATATATACTCCTATGTCTAATTAATTAAAACACTTGCAGAAAAAAACAGGATTAACTAGCTCACTGCTATATAATTGACGCATGGAAACTTTTTTGCCCAGCATTTACCCGTGCCTTCCAAACACTTGTGATTTATGCAGTGGTGATTTTTTGCAGTATTTTTCAACATCGATTACCCGGATAATTTGTTGTGTGAGCACGCGTGAACCCAACTTTTTTTTTTTTCCTGAGTTTCATGTTGGGAACACTGATTGTAATTGTTTGTGATTAATGCATAGTACTTTTATAGTTGTGTCAAAAAGTTGACAGGTTAAATATGTTTCGTCCCTTCCGTTTTCTGTTCATTTTTCTAATATTTGTAGGTTGTGTGTGTAAGCCATAGGAAATATCTGTGAGGCGTTAGCAGAAATATACTAGTATATATTGTTCATCTGTAACATAGCAGTAAACAGACCAGTGATGATATATCGATTATGGTAAACTCTAAGAAAAAATGGTATAGCGAGTGCAAGAATGTAAAAAAAAGACACCAACATAGTGAACGAGTTAAACGAGATACAGAATAGCATCATTGATCCATGAAAAAGAAATAAACATCACTGAAGATGGATCATTTTTGATACAGGCTGAGAGATCTGGAAGTTCCCTTTTCTTAAACTCTATAAAAATGGTTTGACGAAATTGTTAAATATTGAATGGTATAAAGAATAGCATCGTACACAAGACCGTAAAGACATAACACCATACCATTACCCAAAGCATACCATTAAGCAGAGAAGGGAAGATGGATTAATAATGGTGTAGGATAAAACTCGGGATTGTCTTAAACCGGACGAGGCTACGGCAATCACCCTCCCAGTATCTGCTTCGACTGACGGGATGGAGAGAATCACAGGCCTTGGATTTAGTGTGTGATCCTCCAGTGCGTAGATGGTGGAGGAGATGATCCCACTTGCCATACTGTTGGCCTAAAAAGAGAGAGAGAGAGAGAAGCAGAACATAGTGAGCAGATCTAAGAGATGAGAGACATTATAAGACAAAAAGAGAGGAATCAGGCAAGGGGAAGAATCCAGACAGAAGAAAGGGGAAATATAAAATAGAAGAGACAGAAAAGACAATAAGACAGAAAACTGACAAAATGGGAAACAAGAAGTGGGAAGATAGAAGAGACGTAGTTTAAAGGAGAGTGAGTTGGTAGGTGTAGAGAGGTGTAGCGGAAGGTGTATCCTGAGTCAGCCACTTATTCCAGCCACTGCACACTTTCAAAGGAATCTAAATCGACTTCCTCCTGAGTAGATAATCGGAGAGATATTTGGTACAGTGTGATGGATGGAGATTGTGTGTGTGTGTGTGTGTGTGTGTGTGTGTACGTGCGTGCGCTTTACCTCTGATCCCTTATTAATGGAGATAACACTAATAGGCTTTCCTGTGTAAGATGTAGCCTGTGTATAATTATCTGCTGAAAAGAAGGCAAAGGTTGGAAGAGTGTAGGAGTTCTAAAAAAAAAAAGCTAAATGATCGTTCCACCCACATGGTTGAACACATTGTGCTTAAAATATGGAGGAAAGACAGACTAAGGAAGACAGTACCAGGGGTGACGATTTGGGCTTCGTCTCTAGTAAGCAACTGTAGCTGTACATGATTATATATTCATTTCATTAAACTTCACATGTAATTAAATTGAAGCTTTATCTGGTGTGAATTATTCGATCATATCATGTTAGTATTGTGGTACGCAGTGGACAGATGTTATTAACTCTACTAATGCTGTGTGCGAGGTATATTCAAACTATTTCCTGATTTTACAGCTCACCGAAACGTTAGAATAACTGTACGAAAGTAGTTTATTTCAGAAAAGCATAAAGTGAGGAGAGAAAAAGAAACAAGTTTTGTAAATCCCATTCCGGTTTCCACCCCGCAAGAGCTGTCTGAGAGAGGAAACAAATTGCCTTACTTCTACCCGGAGTTTTGTGACTGAGGTTATGAGGCTACGTTGGTTGCACTCCCACTTTGGACACTCTGTTCTTTCCCACACACTCAGGCCGCTCTTCCTTAGCGTGTTTTTTCCTTTCTTCTCATCCTCCTGTGTCATAAAGCTACCTTCATCCTTTGCTCCTCCCTTTCAACTTCCTCCTCGTCTGGTAACCTTGTATTCCCATTTCACAGACTGCAACCCTCTCTTCATCCCTATATTTCTCAGGTAGAACATTTTGGCCTTTATTTCTGTCCCCCTTTCCTATATTACAGCCACCTGTATCTTCTGCTTCATATTCTTCTGTTAGGCCTTTATTCTTCTCCCTCATCCTCTTGGCGCTCTCTGTTCCTTTCTAGCACTAGCTCCTGTTACTAAGAACATACCGGTATTTTCTTTTTCATCTTCCTTCTCTGCCCTCCAGCATTTTTCGTTACCTTCCAGCATTCCTTTCCATCCTTTATTTCTCTTCCACACCTCCAGGCCTCCCTTATTCCCTCCAACAATCCAGTCGCTCTCAGCTAGTACACTTTCGCCTTTACTGCCATCCTCCTCGTGTGTCTTCCAGCTGCCTTCATCATCTGCTTCCCCCTCCAGCTCCCCCATCCTCTGCTCCCCCTTCCAGCGTCCGCTTTTCCTCTCATAATTCCATATTGCCCTTTCACAGCTCCCATCCCCTTCCACAGCCCCCCCCCCTCTCTCTCTCTCTCTCTCTCTCTCTCCCCCAGTGATTTTCCTCCCCTGCCATTCTCTTTATTCTCTCCCTCCTCCTCTTGTATCTCCCTGTTCCTCTTTTCACAGGCTCCAACTCCTCTCCTTCCCCTCACTCACCTCAGTTTTTCTCTCTGGACCCTTACTTTCCTCGTCATCTCCTGTCCTCTTGTAACCCCTCGTTCCCCTCGCTTGGCATCATCCCGTCCCTGTCCCTTCCCACACCTCGGTTTTTCTCACCCAACACGTCATGTTTCTCTCTCCTTCATCTTCCTCTTCTCTCTAGATACCTTCATCCCTTCCATTTGTCCCTTCTTCTTTTGGAGCTTCGTATTCTGATCTCCCAGTCTCTAATCCCTCTCTTTACCCTCCCGCACTCCAATCTTTCTCAGCCATTATTCCCGCCGTTACTGTCATCTCTTTCTTCTATCTTCCACCTGTCTTCTTCCTCTGCTCTTCCCTTCTCTTCTTATAACCACATATTACCCTTCCAGAGCATCCATCCCCACTCACCACCCAGCTTCTCACACCTAACTAAATACCCCCCCCCCTCTTTTTTTTTTCTTTTCTGTCCTACAGCCATTTTCACCTTATGTCATTCCGTTTCTTTACCACCACTTTGCTCCCTTTCGCCTCGGTCATCCTGGCCTCTCTTGTCCCTTCCATCTTCCGCCTCTGTCCTCCGGCTGTCTTTATCCTCCGTTCCTCCCTTTCAGCCTTCCTTCTCCTCATGTAACCTCGTATTTCCCCTCCCACAACTTTCAACACCGTCTCAGCCCAATATCCTTCTCAAGTGTCCGTACCCTCTGGTAACTGTTTCCTTCTCCTCTTCTTTTTCCTTCTCTCCGTAGCCCCAGCCTCTCTTTAAGGCTTCTGATAAAAAAATAAATAAATAAATTTCTGCCGCATTTTCCGTATCTAACTTCCTTTTAGTTACCTCTGTTCCTATTCATTTCTTATTCCTGTACTCCATCATTTCCATCACTCTCCTCCATCCATCCTTTACCCTCCTGCCCTTTTCTCTCACCCCTCAGTTTCTCTCTAGTTCCCCTTCAGCCGTCGTCTGCCACCCCGTATTTCTGCTCCCGCTGTACTTATACCCCCCTTCCCTCCCTCCCTTAATCCCTAGACAGATCGCCCTGCCATTGTCTACGCTTCTTACTGTTTCTCACTGTGTGTGTGTGTGTGTGTGTGTGTGTGTGTGTGTGTGTGTGTGTGTGTGTGTGTGTGTGTGTGCATGCTGTTGCATTCGTAGTCCAATCTAGATAATGGTCAATGTATATATAATTTAGTAATAATGATTGCCTGATTCAAAATATTCTTATGTTTCATTGGTGCCGTATAATTTTCTTGGTCATTGAAATAGAAGTCATCAGGTCGAGGCTCCCTGGAGCAGTACTGTATTTAGAGGCATGACCAGCATTCAGTAGCATTGGTTGGTGATATCCATGGGAAACAATGAACATTGATGGTAATGGGTTTAGTTTTATATTCTCGGAGAAGGAGTTTGTATCCCAGCACTTTCCCCCGTTGTTTTTGCCTTTTAGGATACGTAGTGAGTATGTGGATAACATTGATTCGTTGTTGTTAGTATATACCTAAGTAGATCGGTAGGTAGGTAAATAAGGTAGATAGATTAGGCGAAGTGAATTGTCAGTGTTACTTTTTTTTAATAATATTTCGGGTAGGGGGTCCCTCAAGCTTGAACTGCATTTAGAGAGGACGGAATATAGACAGTGACTACATAATATGAGTTAACCAAATTAATATGAAGAGCAGCGCAGTAGCCGTGTATTGAGTGCGTGGGAGCAGTACAGTATTACCCTGTGTTGTGGTGTGCCTGTTTACCGCGTATGGAGTGCGTGGGGACAGCACAGTATTACCGTGTCTTGTTCCGTGCTTGTTGACCGTGTATGGAGTGCGTGGGGGCAGTACAGTATTAGTCTTATACTGTGCTTGTTGGCCGTGTAGACGCTGGTGTCACAGGCAGAGGACACGTCGACACAGGATGCAGTGTGGACGGCTGCTGCATTCATTAACGTGGAGATGTGGTTGGGGTTGTATGTGGCTGATTGAATGTGTGCACTACAACCTTTGTGCAACATTGAAAACGGTGTAGGTTCTTGGGAGGACGTGTTTGGCTAGTTTACAACTAGTTTACTAGTTTACAACTATGGATGTATGATTTTAGTTGGTCTTTTCTGCAGCATTGAAAGTGATGAATATCGATGCAGATATGAAGTACATTTCTTCCCTTAATACAGCTAATGTCTTTCAAGTTGCTTAAAGTAGTTGGGCTTCTGTTATGCGCAGAAGAAATACTATAAAATTCAGTTTGCAAAGGAGGTTTATAATATTCAGTTACTCTGACTCTTTTTATCTTTTTATCACAAGACGCCTCAACCCTAGAGTAGGTAGCCATGAACAGATCACCTCACGTCACGCTGCTCTTCCCAATCAGGCAATCCTCCCTGCATCTCATACCACCCTTATTCATATATCACTCCACCCCGTCCCTCCACCTTATCTTTGATTTCCATTCCTCCCCCTTCTCCTCCTCACTCGTACGTTCTCCATTCACCTTATGTAGCCAGACTTTATCAGGGTACTTCTAACAGTTTCCAACACATCCACACCAAAACCACAGCTCTCACTCATTTCAATGTCTGTTTCTCCGCATACCTGCACAAACTGCTTTGATATAAACTAGACCAGTAGATATTACGTGACAGGCATCCGATGGCGTGGAAATAACTCTTGCATGTGTATCGCTTCAGGAAATTTGTATGGTCATATTAACAGATACAGTATTTCAAGTTGTATTGGTGTATAGTACCGTACCCCGGACAATATTATTCAGCTTAGGAAGGACCTGTGGTATTCATGGGATTAGAAAGACTATATCCAACCCGTCTACTTCGAAAGATCTCTCTTAACCTGAATTAAATCGTCTGATAGTAGCAAGATTCATAGTGACAGTCTTAACAAGCAAAACCAGGTTCCACAACACTGTTAGACTTTGGTACCGTTCCTCATCACAGGCTGCCGGTGTGGCCCAGAATATGATTATGAGGCACAAGGAAGTTAATTAACCTTCCATTAGGCCAGAGACTCGTGTACAATAGCGTTGCCTTGGCAATTAATAACCACGTCATTATAACATGCCCTCCTGCGCCAGGACACACCACGGCCGACTTAGCACATCCTTGCACTGAGATGAGAATCGGACATAGGATCGTACTCTAAGTGGCTTTGGAGATTTCGTGACACCTCATCCTTAACGATTTAGTCTGCACATTACATCTCACTATCCTCGTGTATGCTTTTAACGCAAAATGTGACGCTGTTAAAACACTGTAAATACTGTAGCATACAAAGTGTAATATGCAAAAATATATCTCTGAGTAGTAGGCAGCCTGTTAACCCTCCCTTCCTCCTCCTTCTCCTCCTCCTTCTCCACCAGCATGGTCAGACTTCCCCTCCTCTCGTCTTATGGTGTGTGGCGGTGTGCGTGGCCGTGAAATGCTATGGTCTATATCGGTATTGGACAGCCCTGGCCGTAACCGGAGCGTGAGAGGGGCGGGGATAAGAGGCACATAACAGGTGGAAAGCAGGGCCAAGAGGAAAGTTGGGGCTGTGGGCGGCTGAGAGGCACTGGGGAGCAAATTGACGTACGCCTGGTGTGGTGATGATGATGATGGCGATGATGATGATGATGATGATGATAGTGATGATGATGAATATATTATTCAGTGACATGCGGAGACCAAACTGGATGATGCTTTGTGAGTCACATGATTTTTGTATGTGGAGATCAATAAATGATGGTATGGAGGAGTAAGTTAATCAGTAACACAGAGTTTTTTAATGCGTTTTTATATTTATGTTGGTGTGGGTAAGTAAATATAGCAATATAATCCGACACTGTACACGAGCAAAATGAGGGGGACGAGTCTTCTATTTTTCCTAATTATGTGAGTTACTGACTCTTAAAATGATAAGAATAAATTATCCACATAAGGATAAGTCAGCGCCATAACAGTAAATATAAATAAGCGAGGGGAAATTGTGGTCCGATGAACAGAGGAGGAGGAGGAATAATAATTATAATAAATAATGAGAAGAGGGAAGACGTGAAGGAAGACGGCAAGAAGAAAAGGAGGAGACGTATCCGAAGGAGAGGGGGGAGGAGGTACGATATATAAAAAGGAGGAAGAGTGGAAAAAGAGGAAGAGGGGGAAAGGCAGGGGAGCGAGGAAAAAGAAGAGAAGAAAGAGGATGCAGGGCAGGGCAGGGCAGGGCAGGAAGTAGAGAATGAACAGCAAAAGAAAGAGAAGGTGGAAGGAGCAGGAGGAGGAGCAGCAACAATACAAGAATATAAAACAGTGTGTGTTATTGGGTCAGTGTGTGTTTGGTGTGGTATTAGTATTCAGGTGGGAGAGGCTGTGGTGCTGCTGTAGTTCCTTGCCCTGTAATTACTCCTTCTGTTGCCTACCAAATACCACCACACTCCACCCCAGTGCAAGCATGACGTGGCTCCGAATTCCTGTAGAGTATTATTGTAGGAGTGATAATTATAGAGTTCAGGGCTACTTAAAAGATCACTATATTGGAGAGGGTTGTTTTGGACGATATTTATCGTGTATGGACTTCACTTACCTAACAGTATTATCTGTTAGCCTGCATCTGGGTGTTATTTAGGGGAGTTACATGTTTTTAGTTATCAAAACTATTTCCATTGTCACTTCAGAAGAGAGATAAATGTATGAAGGTTGCTTGAACCCCAGATTCATCATCATCATCATCATCGTCGTCGTCGTCGTCGTCGTCGTCGTCGTCGTCATCAGTCATATCCCGTGTTTTTCCCCTCATTCTCGGCCTCCAGACCAGCTCACCCCATAATCCCTTCCAGACCCTGGTACACATAATCCTCTTTTTCTCCCTGACTTTTTTCCTTACACTATTTTTGTGTGCTGTCTCGTTTCCCTCTGATAATGCTCCAATTCTTTTTTTAATATTTCTTTTCTGTTTGTGCGGTTATGCCTCCAACAAAAGTAAATTGTATGTGAATGAAATAGTTTGCAGCTTGATTAATCATTATTCATCTTTTGGAATGCACTAGTTGTTATAAGTAAAATTTTTCCCTTTTTCCAAATGTAACATTTTTTTTAGTCCATTTAAAATCGTCCGGCGTCAGATAAATGCAGTTTAGAATTTTCGGTTTTCGGACAAGTTATCATGATAAATTTTACAAATCATCTGTCTCTCCCTCTTATTATATTTTTCACTCCATGTATTCTTTCCTTATGCCATCCATCTTTCTATACATCGTCCCTCCTTCGTTATCTCATTCTTTCCTCTCCCAGATTCTCCACTTTTTTCCTTCCACCATACTTTCTCCTTCCCTTTCTTACCTCACACCTCTCTCCCCCGGGCTTCCTTCCTTCTTTCACCCTCCGTTTACCTCTTTTCATCATGGTTCCCTTCCTTGTTTGCGGGTCAGACAGCAACGCTTAATTTAAGGTCATAATTATATTTCTTTGTACTTCCTTCCCGCTAGAGTCTAGATTTATCTTACACCCTCCTTTCCATTCTTCCATGTCTTCCTCCCTCCCTCCCTCACACCATCTTTACTTCACTCGTCTTTTCTGTCCTGTCCCTACCTCCCCCCTTCCCTAACACCATTCATCATTATTTTCCAGCTCATCCTGTGGTAGATCTGGGACTCGGATTTTCCCTCCTTCTGTATATCTTTCCTTCCACTGATATATCACACCATCCTTGCCATTGTCCTTCACTCCTACCTCACACCCTCCGTTTTTTCAAAATTTTATGCTTCCTAGATTCGTCTTACCATCCATGCGTGGTTATTCTCACCGTTCTTCTCTTTTCTCCTTCCCTTCCCTTGCGCTATCTTTCTCGCTCCTACTTCTCTTCATCCTTCCCATGCCTCCCTCCCTTATTCTCCACGAACAGAAGCTGTGGTCTAGGACTCTCGGCTACGTGAGATGGTTGACAACATTCAAAGCGATACTGTGGCGTTATTGGCTGTCCGTGGCCACCTACAGTGACTGATCTGTTTTGAAGGGAGCCAGAAAGAGGAGGAGGAGGGAGAGGTGGTGATGGGGAAATGGGGAGGAAGGAAGGGGGTTGAGGGCAGAAGGGGAGGAAAGGAGAATTATTGCTGGAAGATTGGATGATCGTTGGGTTGGAAGAAAATAGGTCGGAATAGGAGAAGAAAGGAGGAGGACCAGAAAGAAGGAACTACTTGGAAATTGATCACTTGACGTTGAAAAAAATGAGTGAAAAGAGACAGGTAGAAGAGACAGAAGAAAGAATCTGAAGGGATGATCGCCAAGGGAGAGACAAAGCTGTTTTGAAGGGAGGAGGGAGGGGGAGGGGTGGTGATTGAAGAGGGGAAAAAATGGCCGGAAGTGGGTGTGGAGGAAAGGACAAAGGGGAAAAAAGAAGAGATTACCGCAGGAAGACTGGGCGATAGTGGGTAGAAAGGAGAGGGTGGGGAGAAATGGGGGATGGTAGAGGTTATGGAAGGGGTGGGAGGAGTGGGTGTAGGCAGAAAGGAGGAAGGGAAAAAGGTGAATTACCGCTAGAGAACTGAATGATCGGGATGGGAAAAAACGAAAGAGGTAGGAGCGAAGGAAAAGTTTGGGATGGATGATGGCAAAGAGAAAGAAATAAGAGAATGAGAAGATTACCGGGAGAGAGGGTACTTCACGAGGGAAAGCGAGGGGAGAGGAGAGGAGGAGACGTAAAGAAGGGAACAGCCGGATGAGATGGTCAACCTGGAAGAGGCTTATATGTTTTGAAGAGAGCCAGAAAACGAAGTAAGGAGAAGCAGGTGGATAAGGAGGGAAAAATGTAGAGGAAGTGGATTAGGAGGGTTGCGGGAGCGTCATTGCATGTCGGGGAAGGAAGGTGGGAAGGAGGAACACTGGGAAATTGATGCTGCACCAAGGAGGGAAAAAAGAGAAGAATCGATAGGAAGAGGAGGAGACGGAAGGTAGGTTTGCAAGTGGTAGGAGCTGAAAAAAGAAGAAAAGAAAAAAATAAAGAATTACCAGGAGATTTGTGTTTGGAAAAGGGAAGAAAGAGATAAATCGATTAAAAAAATGAGGCAACAAAGATCTAGAATGAGTAGAAGAGAAAGTCTAAAATAAGAGAAAGTGGGGCAAGGTGGACGGTGGGTGTAGGGAGGAGGAGGGAAAAAGAGGAAGATTACCGGCGGAAACGAGTGGTCGTGAGGCAGAAAAAGGAGAATGAGATAGGGGGGGAAAGAAACGGAATAAAAAGGGTTTGTGGAGGTAAGAGTGAACTGAGAGGGGTAAAGGAAAGGAGAAGGGGAAAACCAGGGATTAGGAGGAGATTGAATACTTTGTAGGGGAAGAAATGGGTAAGGGATAGGATACGATGAAGAAAAAGAAGTTTAGAAGGGAAGGGAACGAAGATAATGAAGAATGTATGAAGGAGTGGGGGTAGAGGAGAAATAAAGAGGAAAAGAGGATCATCACCGAAAGATTGATTGGGGAAAGGTAGAGAGAGAGAGAGAGACAAGATTTTTTTTTTTTTTTTTTTTTTTTTTTTTAAATAGAGATGGGACGGGACAGGTTTGGGGAAGGAAGTGTGATTTAAAGATAAAGAAGCAAAAAAGGAGGAGTACCATGGAAAGACTGGGTGCTCGGTAGGCAGAGAAAGGGATGTGAGATTGGAAGAGGAAACTGGAGAGGATTGTAAGGGATGGGGGAGAGAGAGAGAGAGAGAGAGAGAGAGATGACTATGTCTGTTTTATTCTTGCTATCCCATGCTTCTTAGGAAAGACCTCTCATGGCGAAAACTAGTCTTGATTGGTTCCTTCACTGCAGTGACACATTTGCTTAGTTGTAACGCACCCAAAGTTCATTGCTTTGGCAGAACGTAATGAAAAGATGTGAAAGACGGAATGAAAGACTGGGGGTACAGCTGACAGGAAAAGGACAGGAGAAGGGAAAATGAAACAGAACAGAGAAATACAGAAAGAATAAAAAGGCGAAGTTAAGATGCAAGAGAGACGAGCGGGGAAAAGAAAGGAGGAAGGGAGGGACGCGGCGAGAATGTGAGATATGAAGAAGGGAAGAAAGAAAGGAATATTTGTGAAGGGTGTAAGGGGGAGCAGGCACGCGTAGAGGGTCAGAGGAAAAGTAAAGAAGGAGAATGTGTCAGAGAAGAGATGAGAAGTAGTAAAGAAGAAGAATTTGCAAGGAAGAAATAATGAAAACATAAAGAATTTGAAAGAATAAAAGAGAATGCAAATGTTGCAAGTAATCAGTATGAACTGTGGGTATTGGTGCTGGAGTGGTGACATTTGCATGTATGTGTTGTACGTACGTAGAATATATATATATATATCTATCTATCTATCTCTCTATATATATATATATATATATATATATATATATATATATATATATATATATATATATACTCGTATGTATTACAGCAGAGGCCATGATTGCAGGAATCATGACTCATCAAGAGCAAGAGATCTGAAGAAACGAAGGTAAAAAGGTAACAATCAACAGTATGGCTTGAGAAAGTCTGCCAGAAAGACACAGATAAGGAAACGGCGATCAGAGTTAAATGTACGAACAGAGATAGCAGGCTACCGGACTTGTATCACACACACACACACACACACACACACACACACACACACACACACACACACACACACACGATAATAATAGCCAACCTGTTATGCTCAGATAATCAGGGCACTGCATCAGACAATACATGCAGTATTTACGCTTCACAATTCCCATTTTTCGACTGTAATTCCCTTCAATTCCATGCTTTAATTTCGAGGATTTAAACTGCCGCACCCGCACAGTTATTTAATATATTGGCAGCGAAATACAGACCTTGCAACTTATTCCGCTACGGTTAGACGCTTTAACGCAGCTCAGAGAAACTTACCGTGGCAATTAGGTTAGAAATTCTCGTGATTAACCTTTGGCTGAAAATTTAAACTTAGTATTATTTCACCCTAATGTCCGGCGATTTTATCCATTCTAGGGAAACCCATTACAGTCACAGGATGAACCCCATCAGACTGAAGACGTATTTTCTGATTCATGCCTTCCCCAGATAATATTATTCAGCTAAGGAGAGACTTCATGAAGTGGACGGGTTCGGCATACCTCTCATTAACCCCTTCATCGCCACAGGTCTTTCCAACACTGAATAAAATCGTTTGGAGATAAAAAATAAACCAAAAAATGCGGCACCGTACTGAGAGGATCAAGGCAGGTGTAATAAACAGATTCACTACCTGACTGCTTCCTTGTCTCTTTGGAGCCTTTGTCACGTATAAGCCGTCGTTTGTTATCTGAATGAATTGCTTCGTGGAAGTGGGTCGAGGGTTGACTGTGACCTTTATCGTTTTATTGTTCGACTCTGAATCCTGTGACGAGACCTTCTTGTATTTTTATTCTTACCTAGTGACATTCCATCTTCTAATCAGTTACCATCCTCCCACATATGCAGTACTGCACCACCTTGTACTTAGTCTACCTAGCTCTTCCTGTTCTTCCAACCACTCCACTCTCCTACACTAACCCTGCCCCTCCACTCATCTAACCCTCACCTAACCCTCACTTCTTACACAGTCCCTGCATTACCCAACCATAGTTCGTCCATCTTAATTTGGCGGAGATTTGTGTCTTTGCACAGCTTCTCGTACATGAATGGCAGAATATAACATTACTATGGCGCGGCTCTGCATCCTTTCCATGGCACTTCTTTAACTTATACTCGACTCCCACCACCTCTCACCCTCCATTCCTCCCACCACCTCTCACCCTCCATTCCTCCCACCCAACTAATTTTCTTTACTACCTATTCTGTGCCCAACAGCCCAGCATAATCCCCATACTTACCCAACGCTATCCCTGCGTCCTCACCTCCCCCTCCCATCACCACTACCCCTGCACCATCACCTCCCCTTCCCATCCTCTCTCCCTCCCCCTCCCCCTCCCCCACATACCTGGTTCGCTGGGACTGATAAACATGCCTCCCGGGGCCCGTCTTTTCTCTTTATTGCTGGACACGCTGCGCTGCCTGACGTATTTCGCTTATTGCTCTCTCTCTCATTTTCTTCCTTCCTTCCTTTCTTTCTGTTATTGTTCTTTTCTTTAGGTGTTTCTGTTATTGCTCTGTCTTGTTTCCTTCTGCATTTTCTTCACGCCCTCGCTAATTTCATTAGTATTCTTTGCTCTGTTTTGCGTACCTGACGTTTCGCTTCTCTCTCTCTCTCTCTCTCTCTCTCTCTCTCTCTCTCTCTCTCTCTCTCTCTCTCCATGCCCCTTTGACCACTCCTCTTGTTACTCTGGCTTATTTGTGCATTTTTCTTATTGATTTCTTTTGCTTCTTTCTCTGTTTCTCTTATTACTGTCTGTCCTCGATCAGCGAAACCCTCTAATTAAGACGAGGTTAATGAAGGCTTTATCTTACCTTCCCAGTTCAGAAAGTCTCTCTAGCACTGAATAAAATCGTCAGGAGATAGCAAGAATAAACTATAAATGCCTTCCTCGGATTGAAGGGATCCAGAACGTAGATGTCAACCCATTGTATTATTTCTGAGTAGTGTCAGCAGGATCTCACTCTGTCAGCCCGGTAACGCGATTCATTTTATTCTTGCCACTGCTAGACGATTTTATTTCGTTTGGATGGATGTTTTTGAACTGAGGGGTTAGATATTACCATCATTAACCACTTACTGCCACGGGACTTTATTACACTGAATAAAGTCGCCTGAAGTTAGTAGGGATAAGATGTATTGCACAGCATCTGACTAAACGAGTTAAAATTTGGACGCGGTTCGATGGAATGTAAGCGAATTATTGACTGGAGCTGCACCTTTGATCTCTATTTTAATATCCCCCAATAACTTCTGCCATGGATGGGATAGAACGGCCCTCCAAAGCTTTTCAATTTTCTTTCTTAATTTTTGGCCTCACTCTTCTACCTCAGTTTTCCCTGTCGTTCCCAGTTCCTTGTCTCTTGCACACTTTACTGAAGTAGTCTTCCTTCCATCCGCAGCTTCCTTACATGTTTCCTGTTCTCCAGTTCTCTTTCTCTTCTATACTCTATGTTTATCTCATGCTTTTATATTTAATCCCACTTTATTTTACCAGTATTACTCAGCTTGTATTATTATCTAATAATATTTATACCTCGCTTTCTTCTCGATGTGTCTGCTCTTTATTACAATACAGTCCCGTTATGTACTTTATATTTCCGGTTTAGTCTTCCTGCCTCCACATGAGTTCAGCGAACCATGACACTTGTCCCCGCCATTAGAGAACGTTATTATTATTATTATTATTATTATTATTATTATTATTATTATTATTTGTGGGGTACATGTGGATTTTATTTAGCTGACATGCAATGTGATTTATCGGAGGGAAACTTCAAGATGCCAGCGTAATTACAACATCGTAGAATAAATGTTAAGAAACGTATATTCAGCCTGACTAATTACGAGTGATTGCGTTGTGAGAGCAGTATTAATATTTACTGAAAGACACACTAAGCTTTTTCTTTTGCAGTAGTGGTTCCTTTTAAATTATTATTGGCTTTGTTAAGGAGAACTTTATTGCGTCAACTCCTCACTGCCCTCGGCTCTCGTCTTTCTTTTACCTCCTTCCCCTTCGCCTCGTTTCCACCGCTTTTGTCTTTAATAATTCTCCCTCCCCTATTAACACATTTTTACTCAGTTTTATTTTACCTTTGTTATCTGCACACCCAGCACCCAGCCTCACTCACCCAACAATCCCCCACTCTCGCTTCTTCGGTTTCTCCCTGGATTCTTCCCTTTCTTTTCCTACGTTCTTTCTTCTGTCCTTTCTTGTGGTTCTTCCCGGCATTCCTTTTTCTTTGTCCAGTCTCTCTTCCTTTCTTCTTGGTGTTTATTTTTAATCTCCGTATTCCTCGTTCGTATATTCCTAGTTTTCGTTTCCTTCATATTCTTATTTCTTCATCCTTTCCATGGTGTCCCCTGGCATGGAAATATTTATCTCTGCTTTCTCTTGTCTACAGTTTTCTTAATACTATTCCTTTTACCTCACGGTATTGTTTACTCCTTTCCTGGTCTTCCTTGTTTCTCTTCCTGCAACATGGAAAAGTTTATTGTATTTATATCTTGTTTCTCCACAGATTTCCTAGTGCTCTTCCTTTCCCTGTGCCCTTTACATTATCTCTTTTGTAATTTTCCTCCTGCATTGCATATTTCTTTATTTATATGCTCCATTTTCTTATTCCCTTTCCCCATTATTTCTCCTCCTGCTTCCCTCATTTACGGTACTTGTCTTTCTCCCCTCCTCCCAATTTTCTGTTCTCCTATTCTTCTCTCCCACGTTTTTTCATTTCCTTCTCCCAACTCTCAATTCCCCATTCTCTCTCCTTAAATTCATGTTCCTTCATCCTCCCTTTATCACCGTCTCCTCTCTCTCTTTATTTTGTATTTCGTTGTTCTGCTATCGTAAATTTTTATACATCTTATTCTTATTTCATACTGACGTCCATGGGATCCTCCAGCATGGAAAAATATATCTTTGTTTTCTCTTCGCAGATTTCATCCCTCTTTCTCTTATTTTTTCCTTCTTCCCCCTCTTCATTATTTTCCTTCTCCCTGTTGCCTCTTCCTCCTCCTCTACTGCTACTACTTCGTGTCATTACTACTCGTTCTTCCTCTCTTCTTTCCTCGTCCTCCTCGTCCGTAATCCCTCTTTTCCCCTCTCCCCTCTGTCTTTCTCCTCTCTCTTTTTATTTCTTTCCATTTGTTTTCTCCTTTCCCTCAACCTTTCCATGCATCCATGACCCCTCCCAGAGGAGATTAGCGCTCCCTCTTCTTCCTCTTCTTTCTTTCCATTTTTCTCTTGTTTCGTTTTCTCTCTCTCTCTCTCTCTCTCTCTCTCTCTCTCTCTCTCTCTCTCTCTCTCTCTCTCTCTCTCTCTCTCTCTCATTCTTATTGCAGCTTTAGTAATCTCTCACACACTCCCTCACACATTCATTCAGTATTTTCTCACACACTCTCACACACTTTTCCAGATTAATCTGCTTGACGTTTGGTGGTGCATGCGGTACAAAGGCCACACAAACTCACACACAGGAAGTCTGCCCGACAATATCTGAGCTTCCACTTTGGTACCGGTAATTTTGCGCAATCTGTCTGAGTCAGGTCTTGTCAGTCAGTGGAGTGGGTTGTACATTGTGTGAGAAGGATAGCCTAGGTGCGTGTGTGTGTGTGTGTCTGTGTCTGTGTCTGTGTGAGAGAGAGAGAGAGAGGGGGGGGATGTCATAAATGTAGATTTTCGTAAGGTGACGTTTTTAATATATTTTTGCTATTATCACGCGATTCTACTTACCTAGAGAGGGAAGATCTCGCGTACTGAAGTGATTAGGTACAAAGGAAACAAATCACATCTCTACGATAACGTCCTACTTTATTATATTTTTGCTGTTATCAGACGCTTATACTCAGCTTCAGGGGTGTGAACAATATACTGCATTTATCCCGTCAGTACGAGGGCGATTAAATAAGATGGAATTATTGCTGGACTGACTTTATATTCAGGTACGGGATAGACCTCTTGTAGTGAAGGGTTGATAGTTCCACACGCGTCTCCTTTAGCTATTTCGAATTTGTTGCAGATATGATTTTACGGAATAGTATGTAGCTATATCTTTAATCATCTGAATCATCACTAAGGTAGTTTATTCTGCCTAATCTCTTTGCCGTTTATTCAGCTGAGGAACACCCTTAGTCCTTTGTGTAGAAACAGTTGTATTCCTTAAAAAAGACTAATATGGACAGTGGAACAGCAGGGAAGCATTCATCAATCCCTACACGAATCCATAAATGATGTGCCAAGACAGTCACCCAGGTCTCCCCGTCCCACTAGGCCTAAATGAGACCTATTGTCAGGGAATTGGTGAGAAGATTTACTCTGTCCCAGCCCATCAGCTTCTCCATTATGAGTTGTTGATTCTTTCTGAGATTTCTTCCTAGATTTTCTTCTCTGGTGTGTCTCTTGTTTTCTTTCGTTTTGACCTGATTAATTTGTGTTCTTTCGGTATACTAATCGTGTTTATTTTTCCAGGTAATTCCCTTAGCTTCCTCTCAACAACCCATTCTTATTCCTTCCTTTCAGCCACCCATTCTTACTCCATAGCTAGCTTCCTTCCTGCCTTCCTCTTCTGCCTATAGACGTAATCCTGTCTTCCTTTCTCCGTGTCCCCATAGCTACTGTCCTTCCTTCCCTCCCCTTATGCTTCCATACTTCCAGCACTATTTTTTTTTTTTTTTTAATTTGAAGGCTGATATCATTTCATTAAAACTTTTCTCGTCGTGGCTCTCTCTCTCTCTCTCTCTCTCTCTCTCTCTCTCTCTCTCTCTCATGGAAGTCCTGTCCATCTGTCCTTCCCTTTATTCTGTTTCTCCCTTTCACCCATCCTCCTCTCTCCTCTCCCCTTCCAAGCCATCTCAGTCTCTCCATTCCTCCCCTCCCCATTCCCTCTCTCCCTCGGCGACTTCCTCCACTCAAGATATATTCCCTTTTTGCGATTCTCTCCAATATCCTTCCCCTCCGGCAGTATTTCCTCCAGTACCAGATTTCCTCCAGCCCAAGGAATTTGCCTCCACTTCCCTCCAATTGAGTCTCTTCATCTACCACTGCTCCCTCCATAAATTCGTTTCCCACTTTTTTTCTCCGTGACGCCGCCGACATAATATTTTATGTCTATACTAGCCTTAATAAAATCGTCTGAAGGGCAACAGTAGTGTAAGAAAATACTACCTTTTCTCTTCTGGCTTCTTCCCGACATAATGGTTCAGAAAAAAAAAAAAAAAAAAAAAAAAGGCCTCAGCAATTGAATGTTGAAGAAGACCTTTTAATAACTCCTCGCGTTTGAAAAGTTTCAGTATCTAATTAAACGTGTCTGAAAATAACGAGAATAAATAAACACGTCATCGTAGTGAATGGATGTTGAGTTAATATAATGTTGTTGAAGGTGTAGGGATGACTTGTATTTATGTATGTATTTATATGTTTTACAGTAGGAAAGGTGCTGGGAGGAATGAAAAAAGTGTTTAAATGTCGTTCGCTTAGAATGGATGTAAAGAGAAGGCTGTATGAGGGTGTTGTGGTACCGACTGCGTTATATGGGGCTGAAACATGGAATATGGGTGTAGCAGAGAGGAAAAGTTTGAATGTAATGGAGATGAGATGTCTGAGGAGTATGTGTGGAGTGACGCGTATGGATCGAGTGCGAAATGATGAAGTGCGAAGGAGAACTGGAGTTGTTCGGGAGATGGCTGGTAGAGTTGAGCAGAGGGTGTTGCAATGGTTTGGGCATATGGAGAGAATGGATAATGAGCGATTGGTGAAAAAGATAACTAGATCTGATGTGAGAGGTGTAAGACTGAGAGGAAGACCACGAATAGGATGGATGGACAGTGTGAAGAGAGCGCTGGATGCGAGAGGGATGTCTGTTGAGCAAGGAAGAGTGGCTGTGCGTGACAGAAATAAATGGAGAGAAATTGTGAATGAATAAGTGATGACGCAGCCCTGAGGGGATATTCTCCCGCATTTGGTCTGATCAGCTAGTCAGGTCAGGTGCGGGTAAGGGGATGGGTCTGTTATGATGTGGCAGGGGTAAACCAGTTCTGCTGTCGGGCCCTGCTGTGGATGTCACTGCTTGCATTGCGCAGTTGACCCTTGTGCGGTGTGATGCGGTGAGGATCTGTCCGTTCTCCCCTTTGGGGCTAAGATGCGAATGAATGTGTTTGAATGGATGAGTAAATGGAGAGTGAGTCGTCCTGTCTCGGCTACCTCCCTTTCCTTGGGGGAAGCAGCCTAGGTATATAGATAGATAGATAGACAGTATTTTGCATTGATTCACCAAAATTTATTATCACTTCATTTTCTTTCTGTATTTTACGTCCTTTGTCTGGTCATTATCAGTTTACCTGAGCTAGTATCCCCTCTTTATCTTTTATTATTCTCTCTATATTATGTTCATCGGCTCCCCTCCCCTCCCTGGCTTCTCTGCCTTTCATCTTTCATCAGTGACCCTCGACCCTCCAAACAACATGTTATGATGGAAAAGTTTGACATGTTGAGCACAGGGCCGGGAGGTGCTGTATGGGAGAAGGGGGTGGTGGAAAGTCGTGAGAGAGAGAGAGAGAGAGAGAGAGAGAGAGAGAGAGAGAGAGAGAGAGAGAGAGGTCAACACTCGAATCCTCGGACATAAAAAATACCATGTAACCAAAACAAGACTTTTAATTCGTCCAGGAAATTGTAAAAGGTTGTACAAATGTAACCTGATAACCATTAAGAAAACATTGGGTTCGTTGGAGAGCTGCTTAGAACTGTCAGCGCATAAAACACACAACTTTAATATGCTGTGTTTGTCCTGCAATTTTGCGTCAGGTTTTCGGGATCCATTACACGGTTTCTTTGACCCAACGTTAGGAGGGCGTAGTCTTCTTTTTATTCTTGGTATTTCTGAGCCATTTTATTTACCATAGGATAGATTTTCTCAGGCTGGGTACGTTCTACTCTTCTTCATCCCCTTGACTACTTGGTGTCTGGCCTAAGTTGATTAACATCATCTGGAGAGGAAGAATAAAATAAGGAATACGTCAGCGGATTGAAGGGATTAAAGATTCTCCGCAGCACCTTCCGTATCAGGTTGTGTCTGTACTTTTCCTGAAATGAAATATTTTCATGAATGTTATTTGAGGGATCTGTTGTCCAATGCATATAAGGGTACATGACCAGCCTGCTTCCCTTGGTGGTGTCATGCAATAAACTTCACTCACCTCTTGCGTATGGAACCTATGTAAGGCCATCACTCCAACTATGGCGTCCTGAACCACTAGACCACCAGGATGCCAAATGCTGATTTATTCTTGATGTACCCAGTGTTTTTAACGTTACCCTTAGTCTGAAATTCATGGGTGTGTGGCAGATAGGACAAGTAGGGTGAGATTGGAGCGGCGGCATCAAAGCGTTGGGTGTGATGGAGGCATCCCAGGGGGCGTGAGGATGGGGAGGGGAGGGGGGAGGGGTGAAAGATTGAGGAAAGAGAGGGTGTGTGTGGGGAAGGTGGGGTCTTGGTGGTTAGGGAGTGTGGAAAGCTTTGGAATTGAGAGATTTAGAGGGTAAGTGTAGGAGAAGGTGGAGGATGGGGGAGTGTGTGTGTGTGTGTGTGTGTGTGTGAGAGAGAGAGAGAGAGAGAGAGAGATTGATTGCTAAGAAAGACCCAGTGACACTATTAAAATACATTCACAACTAAGAGTACAAGGCAGTGTATAACCTTGGGGGAAGAACGTTCGAGTCAAGTGTGAGGGATGTGGCAGGACGGGGAATGCGGTGACTGAGGTCAGAGTTGTCAGTATTTCATTTGAGCCATCCACACTTTTACTTCCTCAGGCAAATTTCGTCACGTGATGTATCCATAAACTGATGCTGAGTACCTTTTAACCTCTTCATTACCGTACGATAAACTTTGCAAATATATATATACTGTATATATATACTCTGTATATATATATATATATATATATATATATATATATATATATACTCTATATATATATATTTGTATTTCAGCATGTTTTTAACACATATTTTTTCCTCTCACATTTTCCCAGCTGACAGGCTGTGACAGATCAAAAAGCCCCAACACGGCGGATGCCGTGGGGGGTGAGGGGGAAGGCTGTCAAGATGTCTCCGGAGGGTGAAGAGATAAGCAAGATTGACAGCGAAGGAAAAAAGTTCAAACGTAATATTTTGGAGACCCGAAATGTGTGCGAGGAGAAAACTGAGACTGACATGGATGGTTTGGTGGTGAATGTGGCCGTGTTGATAGCAAAGGTGATGGGGAAGCGAGGGTGGGGTGTGTGGGGAAGTTAAAGATGGTGGGTTAGTAATAGGGGAGGTTAGGATGGTAAGAAATTTGGAAGGTGAGAATGATGACTACGGAAGGTGAAGTGGAGTGTGGGGAATGTGAGAATGATGAACTTAGTAAGGAATGACTAGGCATTGGGGAAGGTGGGGTTGATGAAGACCAAGGAAGTCGAGGATGGGATAAGAGGAAGGTTAAGGTGGTGAGGAGCTGTGAGGTGGGTAAGAACAGAGTTATGAAAGATCAGAATGGGAAGGGTAAGAAATATTAGGATGCCGTGGGTAGTTAAGGATGGTGGGGAAATGTGAGGAAGGTAGGATGGTGAACATTTTGAGCACTATTAGGAAAGAAGGAGAGTAAGGACCTTAGTAGGTATGTATGTTGAAGAAAGTGTGGACGGTGAAAATAGAGGAGGCTGTCGGTTGTAGTGAGATATGAAATTTTGTGAGGATGGCGGAGACGTAGGCAGTTGCGAAGGTTGTAAATAGAAAACACTTGGTTAAGAGAGTGGCAAACATTAGGATAAAGATTACTGTGTATAGAGATTACTGTTATCGCTGCGATTAGGAAAGCTTACGATCAAAAGAGGGATGCTGAAAATGTAATGGTTATAGCGAGATTATACGTGGCGAGATTGGTTATGACATGGAAATGAGTAATTGAAAGGGTTATGGGGTCGTTGAAGATGCTGCGGCAGTGATTAAGAGAACATGAGTGAGCAGTTAACGATGATGGTGATGAGATGAGCCGAGATAATGCGATATTATTGGTGGTTATGAGGGTAATGTTTGTTGCCGTTCAGTATAATGGGATTAGTAATGCGGGAATCAGCTGTACCCTGCCTCTGTAGTGTCTTCCGGCGTACACGATGCAATACTTTCGAGGTTTCATTGGCATTTTAGTTTTTGTACATACATTCTTATAAACACAAACTATAATACATACGGATGCCTTAAATATAGTGTTAAAATTATTTATTAACATTCTTGAGATTCATAATCACTTTAAGATCCCAAATATAAACATTCATGAAGGGTATTTACACATTTTAAAGGTGTAATATATGTCCCTTTATTAAAATTTCATGTAATGTACGTACACGAAAGGCCTTAACTTTGCATTTACCTTTTAAATATATTGACGTCTTTTGTTCATGAACCATGCTTTTTCCAGACGCTTTTATTAGATTTTTTTCCACTTGAGGAGTTAGCCAAAGCCTTCTATTCCCCATTACCAACAAAGATCCTCTTAAAAGTTGACTAAAATCGTATGTGGACAGGAATAAAATGGCGTAAAGTATGGCAAGGGTTGAATGATCTCGCGAATCTACACTCCAGAATTCATATTGTCTTTAACACCTCCCTTCCGAAGATGTTTTTGCATTTAATTCCTTCTGGTTTTTGACGTCTTAATGCAAGCCAGAAGGGAATTTTCGAGTCAGAGGGGTTAGATATAACCTAAATTAACTTTCCCATTTCTAGACATCGTTTCTAAGTCGACTGTAGTAATCTGGAAATAACATGAATAATAAAAAGGAAATAGCCTGAACCAAACCAGAACTAATTCAGCGGATTGAGGGCGTTAAGTTAGATATTTATTTCAGTTCCATCGCAAAAATTTCCTTCTCTCTCCCACTTTCTTCATCAGTCACTTTCAGGCAATTAGCAGAATTTATCTTCCTTGGCGCAAAAAGGAATCCTGTAATTAGTCATTTTTTCCACCCAAGTTTAGCTCACTTCCACAGACCTTACTGAAGAATGCTCAGTTTGGGACCACGAATGTTATGTTGAATTTATATTTCAATTTACGTTGTGTTAATCCTTACAGGGCAATGACTTTTCTTACTCCTACTATAACACACACACACACACACACACACACACACACACACACACACACACACACACACACACACACACACACGGGAGGAGTATACAAGGGCTTTATCTGTCCCTCCGCTTTTCCCATTTGACGCGAACATCGCTACATACACCCTTCCAGTCCTCCACACAGCCGCCCCCTGTAGGTGTAATTCTTACCTCCACATTCTCTGGCACATCACTCAGCTCCTCTTAATATGTACCCTCTCTATACCTGTTTTTCCTAAATTCCCTGCTTTTTAGGACCTCATTGCTCATCCCTACAATTTGGCTGTATTGTCTTGATTTGAAGTTCTGTCTTGTCTTCATTCTCTATTCTTCCCCCTCAGCTCGTCCCTCTAGATCTCCCCTGCCAATCTCTGTAAGTCGCCCCCCAGTCTTTTTCCTAAACACCCATTACTCCTCTTTTTTGCCCCCCATTCTGTCTCCCTCCTCTCTGGCCTTCCACACCAAACCGCTCCCTCCTGACCTCCTTTATGTCCCCCTTGTTCCCCACTTTATCCCTACGACCCTGTTTCCTCTCCTGTGCCTCTTTCACTGTCTTACTGCCGTCTACTACCTTCATGGACTCTCTCTCTCTCTCTCTCATCTGCGTTTTTCCCTCTTCACCCACCATTGCTTTCCCATTAGTTTCTTTCTCTCTCCCTTTCGTCTTGACTCGTATGTGACATCTCCTTCCTCAGCCTGTCTCCATCCCTGTCACTTTGCCCTCCTGACCCCTTCCGTTGCCTCTGACCTCTCCCTTCCTACCCTCTATCTCCCTACCCTCTCTCTGTCCCTCTTTCATCCTGACTGCTTGACCCACACGCCCTTGACTCCGTAGCTGTTCCCTCTCAGTCGCAGTTTCACTTTCTCTCTCCCTTGATTGCTTCTGTCTGATTCCCTCTCATCCTCTCTCTCTGTGAGCCTCCTCTTCCTTAACTATATGCCTTCCCCCCCCCTCTCTCTCTCTCTCTCTCTTCGCGTCTCCCTTTTTTCCTCCGTCTCTTTGCGTCTCTCCCCATTTTCTCTCTCTCCCTGCCTCCTCTGCCATCCAGCCTGCCTCCACACACCATGCTGTGATGTAGGCGAGGCAGAGGAGCACTTGAGACGCTGCCGACGCTACATAACCCACACTAAACGGCCTACTTAGACCCCTGATATCATACCACCACACCGTGTGCCCCAGGAGTGTGGCCCTCCTTCTGTCACTCTCCCCACCCCTTCTCTCTCTCTCTCTCTCTCTCTCACACACACACACACACACACACACACACACACACACACACATAGTGTGCATTTTTGTTATTTTCCTATTGATATTATTTTTAATACATTTCGTCATTCCCATTTCAAGTTCCTGTTTCCCTTCGCTCCTCGTCGTGTCAGATGTTCCCGTTTTGTTCTGTTTGGTCTTCCATTACTAAGCGAACTCCTTTTTATCTTTCATCCATATCCTCTCTGCTTCTCCTTTCTGATCCTCCTCTGTCACATCTCTTCTCCTTTCCCTATTTCCCTCATTTTTTATCATTCGTCTTCTCAAATCACCGTCGCTTTTATTTTGTCTATTCCTGTTTTCGTTTTTTACCACCACCACCTCCTCCTCCTCCTCCTCCTCCTCCTCCTCCTCCTCTTCCGCGTATCCTTTTTTTTTTTTTCCCCTCCCTCATGGTCTGTTTTCTTACTGTCTTCTCTTTCATTTAATCTTTCGTGTAATATTATAATACATCCCTTATATACTTGTGCCCTTTCTCCCTTCAGTGTCAGTTCTATCGATATCTTTTCTCCATCGTTTCCACTAATCTCCTGCATTTCCTTTGCCGTTATTGGTTTCTTTTCCCTCTCGTCGTCTTAACTCATTTATATCTTTTATTTCTTACCGTCTTCTCCTTTCAGCTCCAAGGATCTCGATATTTTCTCCGTCCTTTCTCTTCACCTCATTGACCTTTGCGTCCTTGAGTCTCTCATATTCTTTTTTCTTTCTTCGTATGTCGGTGCTCTTCGTTAAGTTCTCTGAAGAGTTTCATAGTACTGTACTGTGAGTTTCTCCATGTTGCTTTTGTATAATTATTAATTCTCTCTCTCTCTCTCTCTCTCTCTCTCTGTATTTATATGTATATATATTTATGGATGCAGTTATTAGGGAGGTCTTGGAGACAAGTATATAGACAGAGCGACTAACTTGAAACTAGAGGGAATGATAGTGAGTCTGTTTTCTCTTTGCAGGTAAGAATGCGGTGCTAGACGATGAGGGCGAAAAGCTACAGAGACTGGTGAGTATAATTGGCAATGAACGTACGTGAGTGACGAAACAGTACTATGAGTGTGAGAAGGGAAAGGTCATGGTGGTGGTTTATAAGGGAAGTACCATTAGCAAATGTTTTGATACGCGAAGTTGAAAAGATTTGGGAGGTATAATTAGCAAAAAAAAAAAAGGGGTGGGGGATTTTCTCTTATTTACTGCACAACTGGCGGAGTAAGTCCAAAGTCATGTCAGTGTTCGTCCTTTCGTCTTCGAACTAATCAGACCTTGAGAAGATAACTCATTTTCCCAGTGTATAATATGTTGGATATTTACCAAGGATGATACGATTTATGGGGAGGTGTGGGAGGTAGTTCACCACAGTAGGAATGTGACAGGTGTACAATTCAGGTGTGATGAGCGGAAGACTTTCAGAAGAGAAGTACGAAGATTACCTCATGACAGTGTGTTGGTGCCAGCGTTGCCTAATAGGACTCAAGTGTACGGTAGGCAGTGTTTTAAGGACTTTTGAAATGCGCTTCCTGGGGAGTGTATATAAAGTTGCACGGAGAAAGAAGTGGACAGATCGACGGGTGTGTAGTGATTGTTGATATAAGGGAAGTACGAGTATTTGAGATGGTGGTTTGGTTGTGGTGGTTTGGATACTTGGTAAGAGCTATGAATGCCTTATATGAATGTCAGAATTGTGTGTGTGTGTGTGTGTGTGTGTGCTCACGCATCCATATACACACTTCACACTCCTTCCCTTATAAAAAAAAAATCCTTTACATTCCCCCATCCCAGTGACCTCATTGTTCCCTCTCTCCCTGGCCTTCCCTTCATCTCCCCTCATTTAGATTGGCTCAAAAGTTTGCCTTATCTGCCTCCCCCTCAAGTACCATATTAAAGGAACACCAAGTTTGTAGAGAGGCGGTGAACTCCAGGCGACGTGCTTATGGGAGGGGAGTTGGGGTTTAGCGGAGAGAGAGAGAGAGAATTAAAACACACACACACACACACACACACACACACACACACACACACACACACACACACACACACACACACACACACACACACACACACACACACACACACACGAGGGGAAAAACGCTCTCTTCCTTCCCCAGCCCTCAACCCATCTTACACAGCCTTTAAATTCCATAATATAGTAGTGAGTAAATTCGTGGGGCAGGTCCTCGCCGCACCCGCCTGGCATCCTTTAATGGAGTAAATCCCACCCTCAGTGCTGAAATTTGAGCCTTATATGTCTTGCCGCAGGGGTCCCTTCACAGCTAACGGGAAGGCGTAACGAAACCCAGCCCTGTATTCCCGTCGGTTAAGGAGGCTCCCTAACACTACATCCTTAGCGATTTATTTTTGGATGTGACTGCCTAATATACGTAGATTTGTTGTGTTGAGTATAGCGTTATTAAAAGGATTTATATAACACAGAAGAATGCAGTAAGGTGTAATATACAAAATAAATCGCTTAGGAAATAGTGTTAGGGAGCTTCCTCAACCGACGAGATAATGGGCCCCTGGAACCAATATACCGCTCGCCCACTACTAGAACTATGGGGACCTGATGATGATGATGATGATGATGATGATAGGTGTAATGCCTATCGACTACACGAGGGCCATTAAGGCAGAGTAATTTCTTTCCAAGTCCCAGTTTTCGCCAGCAAAACAACATGCAACCGTCGAATGTATATCCAGGTCCCCACTTGTACTGCTGGATGAGGTGGCATGTAAACAAACTTTGTCTAAGATTCTGACCTGCCCAGGATTCGAACTGAGGTTGTTTTAATTGTGATGTGACCGTGTTAACCCACGCACCACCAGCTGCCCCTAGGCTGAGGTGAGTCTGAGATACGTGATGATAGAGACGCTGATACGCCCTGATTGTACGCCAGGTGGAGGTAAACTGAAGCCTAATTATAGAGAAACTGATCCGTAATTACAGACCCGACATCACGTGATTATACGAAGTGAAGAAAGAAAAATTAAGACAAAAGTAAATATCAGCTAATTAATTGCTGCGGCAAACTGGCTTAAGTATATTGGGAAAATCATTTTGAAAATCAGTGGGAAAACTTTCATGGAGAGAAATTCGTATGGGAGAAGTTATGGTAGACTCTGATAAATGGAATTCTGGCATTTATATCGCCACTCCTAACTTCTGAGTAGAGAGGGAAATTTCATCATCATCATCGTCATCGTTCATCGGCCTAACATTTTCTCCATTTTCACACGAATTGGGTAGTTCCATAACACGGACTTTTGATCTCACTACAGGTACATATTACAGGAAAAAAGTGAGTCCATGTGCCTTAGGAGGTTTGAGGCTGCTTGTACCGGAAGTGGTCGGCGATGGGTATATTATTATTCACAGATCCATCTTTTTCTGTAAACTGGTGAACCCTTTCCTTTTCATATCCTGCCTAGGTCCAGTTTATTTCATCGTCATAATTAGTTTCACCGTCTTGGACACTCTTAAATCATGTTTTCTTGCACCGTCAGATTTCAAAACATTTTTCGTCCGCCTTCCCATAAGGTCAAACTTCTCCAAGCTTTCGCCTCCGTGAGTCACACCACCACCCTCTTTATGCACCACCTCCGCTCTGCCTCACCTCGCCCTCCAGTCAGCCCTTCATCCTCTTATTAATTCCTCAGAAATCTGTTCCCTCTCTTTCCTAATTGGAGAGGTACCAGGAGCGGACACTAATATAGCCATTCTTCTTCAAAATTAGGGGCTCGTATTTTTCCTAATGACATCCTTCTTATTAGCATTGAGGGAGGAATGAATGTGATCCTTTGATTCTGGTGATTTGGTTAGCGTGAGCCTTCATTCAGAGAACAAGGTGGAAAGTGACGTCTGTTTTATTTTAGGCTATTCGTGTTACTGCCAGACACTTTGGATCAGAAAGAAAAGGTTCAGTACAAATATAGCCTTCATTGACTCTTCACTACGTGGACACTGTTAAGCTGATTACTACTGAACATTAGTATAGCCCTGTCTTCATGTAATCCTTTGATTCGCGCAATTTAGTCGTGAGTGATCAGGACGAGAATGAACCCCTTCAGTTCCAGCACGTGTGTTTGATTATACTCTTGCTAGTACCAGAAAAAATAACAGCTTAAGAGCGTTTGCTGTAAATTAGGTAAAACTGACAAGCGTTATAGGTAGAGATTCCATATTTTATTGTTGAATTCATACTATAAGTGAAGTAAAAAAAAGTACAATAATGGTTTACAGTGATATAACAGCCAGTTGTGGGTCCTCATTACTTCAGTGATATATCACGGGGAACAACGCCAGAGTAATGCAAGTGATGTGGCGGTATGAAAAGTCACCGAGTAATCACAGCATTTGTGCTCAGACCTGATTAGAACGGCGCTGCAGTTAACCCTTGCATGTCCTCCCGGTGTTTTGTATTATCAGTTCTTTTGGCAGAATTTGTTCTTTAAATGTACTGACTTAAAAAAGGCCATGCATAAATTACTTCGTCGTATTGAGGGGAGTTGTAAAATGGGAACTAGCGAATGAATTACCCTGTACAATTAAAAAATACTCTATCGTAGTGAATAGGTTTTAAAGATAGTGTCAGCTCTGTGAATTACCCTGTACAGGATTTTTAAAAAGGAATCGCATGAATGGGGGTTTAAAATGCTCGCTGGAAATAATGGCTTCCCGATATTGAACTTCTTTTAAAGAGTCATAACCACTTTTCATCTCTTTCCTGACTTGGAGAAAAATATAGGAAATGTGCTCTTTGAAATATTGGGTCATCGTTTTAGCAAAGTTAACGGGACGGAGAGGAAAAGTCAGTGGAAAAAATAAGTGTTTTGTGAGGAAGTTTATTCGCTGGAGAATGTGGGAGCAATGTGTGTGTGTGTGTGTGTGTGTGTGTGTGTGTGTGTGTGTGTGTGTGTGTGTGTTTATGTCTGTGTGTGTGTTTATTTATCACGTGTAATATAAATAAAATCGTCTGAAGGTGGCAGAAATAAAATTTAAAATAGTCATCGAACTGAAGGTGTTGTAGAGAAGGCAGCATGAGGACTTAACGCACACACAGGAGCCATTGCGTTGATTAATAACACTCTCCCGCCCTTAAATGAAAACGTAAGCACAGTGGCGAAAGGATTTTAAACAGTTTACTGATTAAACTCCTCCATAACTTAATTATTGCCCCAGGCCATTTTGGTTTTTCGTACTCTTAAATACTTTCTCATATTTGATTGTGATGTATAAGCCGTATATGTGAAGCCAGACTTTTATAATATTACTTTAATATACTGTTTAAGCTTAGGAAAGTTTATAGATACGGCAGCAGGTGATTGGATGAAGCCATCTAAGATACACAGCGACGACGTTCAAATCCTTCAGTATACTGCACCATTTAATAGGCTGATTCTTGAAAGGGCTAAATTAACAGCATTCAAAGTAATCTGTATTGAGAAATTAGTGTGGCATCATATGTACTATAATTCCAGGAGATACTTTTGTATGCATTAGTTATGTGCATTTTTATACAGTTTATATTAACCTTGTGAATGCTAGGATTGCTTTTGACTAGACTATGCAGAATTTATTAGTATTGGCCTCGGTTTAATTCTTAGTTGTAGCGATAAGAGAAGGGATAACTCGATTTTTTTTTTTTTACACCTCTGACAATAGGTTTTCTCTCGTTCGAAGAAACTATTCTGCCGTCAAGAATATTGCATACAGTACTCCTTGTTGGAATTATAAAAAGGGGTTTCCATGCCACTGGTGAGAACCTACTCGTTATCTCGAGGGTAAAATAACGCCATTCGATCCACCGGTCTAGGAGGTGAACGATGGCTGTAATATTTCAAGACAAATTGGTCCAGGATGAAATTGTTCTCTCAGGAGGCAATTTTATTAGTGGCTCGAAGACGTTAATCACGGCGGCCATACATCATCCACCCACGTGAGAGTCCTTCCCAGATTCCACCTTCCGCACACTCCACATCTACTCTACACCCTCTTTCTCCTCCATCCTCTTCACTTCTACTTATACCGGACTCTCCCTCACCTTCCTCACTGCACAGCACTTCCTTCCCACTCCACCCACTCTTCCTCCCTCTCCACACTTCCTCCTTATCACTTCTTCCATCTTCCTGGGTTTTCATCACACAGCTCCTCCTGCTCACACTCCAAACCCTCATCGTCTTCCACTTCACACTCCCTCCCACTTCGCACAGATTAACTCGTGTTCCGTCCTCCAACTTTACTACCATTTTCTGTCCCTTCAACTCCTTGCTCTTACGTCTCTTCCCTCTCGCTTACCCTCTTAAACATATTCTCCACATTGCATTCTTTTTTCCTTTCACTCCAATGGTATATCTCCTTCCCATACCTTTCCATCCCTTTCTACTTCCTTCCCTGCCCTCTTCGACCCAACCTCCTTCGTTTCCTTCTCCATTTCCATTCCTCTCCTTTCGTCCTATGCCCTTCCATCATTTATTTTCCATTGCTGTCCAAGGTTGTCACCTCTGTTCTTTTCCTTGTCCTTTCCACCATCTTATTCTCTTCCGTCCCATCCCCACACCCCCTCATCACACTCCACCATCCTCACATTAACTCGTGTTCAGTGCTCGTAAAGGCTTCGATTTTACCGTGTGGAGTCCAATTCCTGGAGCCGGGGTGAGGTGGAGGGGTAAACACTTGAGCTGAGATTGCTTCACCCTCACTTCCCACAACCACACTCACAATTCCTTCAATCGTGTGTGTGTGTGTGTGTGTGTACACACACACACACAGACACACACACACACATTGTATGTACCTTGGTTGTCTTGTGGTTTTTGTTTACTCACTATTTTTGCACGACCATGCAGCTCGGCCTGATTCTTGTTTGTTTAGTGTTTGCATCTGTATGCTTTTCTCTTTTTTCCTTGTTTTGTGACTTTTAATAATCCCAGCTGAACTATTTTTGGATCAGTGTTTCTTTTTGTTTTACTTTTCATTAAGTGTTCTTATTTTTTCCCCTTATTTTAGCACTCACACATGACTGGGTTAATTGTTTGGTTAGTTCCTGTCTGCGTCTGTCGTTCTTTTTCACATTTTCATATTTCTGTTTCACTTTATTTATCTTTATATATTCTTTGTTACCTTCGTCTTCTTCATTACTCTCTCTCTCTGTTTATCTCTCAATGGTCTCAGTACCAGTTTTCCTGGAACCCTCTCCTTCGTTCTCTTAGGGCAGGAGCTCTTCGTTCACTGATAATATTTTTGCACCACTCACATCTCGATTTGATTCTTCTCTCCTGTTTACGTGTTTCTTTTCTATTTCTTATTATATCCGATGTCTTCTGCCATTTTTTCTTTTCCTTACCGTACTTATTTCAATTTGTCGGGGGGCGCGGTAGCACAGTGGTAGCGCGCTGGACTCGTAATCGGGGGATTGCGAGTTCGAGCCTCGCCCGGGCTACCGTGCCGGGAGTGGTAGCTCGCTCCTGTAACCCTAGCGGGGCTATATAGTCCAATACAGGGCTTAGCTCGGGGGAACTCCATTTCTCCCATTTTTTATT
Organism: Coenobita brevimanus; assembly: GCF_032717465.1. Taxonomy (NCBI): domain Eukaryota; kingdom Metazoa; phylum Arthropoda; class Malacostraca; order Decapoda; family Coenobitidae; genus Coenobita; species Coenobita brevimanus. The sequence continues at coordinate 40,732,495 of NC_137004.1, read as the reverse complement.
TCAATTTGTGTTACTTCTCGACTTAATTCATCTTGTGTTTAGTTTTTACTCTTATTTCATTTTTATATTTTATTTTATCATTAGGAACTGAACTCTATTTATCGGTTATTTTGTGACTGTTTTTGTTATTATTGTTTCATTTTTATTGATTTCTTGGGGCGTTTATTTTTATACAGGTACTCTCTCTCTCTCTCTCTCTCTCTCTCTCTCTCTCCCTCCTCACACACACACACACACAGAATCCCGCCCGTCGTATCCAATCAAAGCTCTCACCACCTCCACAAAGCCAGATACATCCACTCCACTCTTCCACCCATCCATCACCATTCCCTTCTCTCCCTTCCCTCTGAGGACAGGCAGGCACTCACATCCCCGCCAGTATAAACACACAAACACCCTCCTTCCTGTTCTCTCTTCCCGAAATCCTTAAGCCTGGAGTCAACCCTATAATGAAGGTATAAGTATCCGTGCCTGTCATCACCACGGCTTTACCTTCCCCCCACTCACCACCAACAAACATTTTTGCCAGCTTATATACCCTCCTGCCTCCCTGCCCTCGTTTTTCCCGAACCCTCAAGCATGAAGCCGAACCGATACCAAAAATACAAAAACCCACACATGCCACAACACCACCGCCGCCACTATCGGCATTCTGGCCTCCCCTCTAGGGTTTGGGGTTGATTTTTTCCAGTGACGCTTCGTGGGGAAAATACTACGGTGGATATTTTTTCTCTGTGGCTATTTTTTATTGTATGCGCGTTCATTATAAATAATTGGATACGTATGTTCAGTACCTCAGTACGGTGTGTGTTTTTCCTATATTCTAGTTATCTTAGACGTTTTATTTTAATTAAGAGAGAGCCCTCGTGTTGAAGGGTATAGAAGCCGTTCGGTAATGCATTTGATTTATTTTTTATATTCTCACAACTGCCAGACGATTTTGCTCGACGTATAAGGCTCACGTGGTAAGGGGCTTAGAGTCATCTTTCAGTATAGTTACCTCGTTTTACTTTTATTGCCACTGCCAGATGATTTCATTCAGCCTAGGAGAGAGGCGTCATAGTAAGAGGGTAAATTAGGGGATGTCAGAGAACATTATGTTTGCTTTTTGCCTCGTATCATATGTCTTATATTTACACTTTGAGGCTTTTACGTCTCACTGTCAGCTGAAGAAAGTTACCTAAAGTTATCTGTTTTAAATACCAGAGTTGTCCTGATCAAGAGAGCGGTAAACAGTTTTGGTTTTGTTGCTTCTCTGTAAATATCACTGCATACACCTGTGAGGCGCAGATTAATGTCATTTTGACCATCTGAAAAATTCTACGCTTTTCATAATCAAGAACTGTATAAAATTGCCTGTAAAATCGCCTATCTTCACTCTGTTAGTAAACGCTTTTTAATCAGCATAAAGTGACTGAATACAGAAAAACATATAATATAGCCAGCTGTTACGGACACTTGTTTATCCTCTACGTACGCTTCGTTTGGATCGTTTTTAAAAATACTTCCCCAGGTATTTTTCCAGGAACCATCAAGCCGGCATTGCGTCCTCTTTTCCATGCTCTTACCTTCTCGGGAAATGTTTTCGTCATTAGAATTTTGCCTTTTGAGGCGATGGTAGAGAACTGCGTTTTCCTTTTTTGGAGAAGAATTTTATAAGAAAATGGTTGGCCGATCGAGGGATTCTTAGTCGAGTTTTATAAAATGTTTTACTTTAGGAGCGGAAGTTAAGAGTTTTACGTAATTTGAGGTTTTGTTTTTGTAGGGCGATAGTAACTTCTTTTGGGGGGGTAATAGAAATGTCAATTTTCTTAAGTATTGCGGTGCCTTTTTTTTTTTGGGGGGGGGGAGTTGAGAGGGAGCGATATAAGAGTTTTGTGATATTGAAGTATTACCATTTTTAGGGCGGTACATGTGTTTAGAGAGCAAGCGTAGTGTTGTTTTATACAAATCTCATGGGTTGTATTCTTGCCAGGTTTGGGGACTTCCCTGCACTACTTCCTTAGCAGTATATTTTCTTTGTTTCCCATTAATATTATCTTTGTTTTATTTATGTTTGTTTAAATATTGACAAAACTTCCATGATTAACACAAGAGGATATTTACTGCTGGGTAAAAAATCAATATTAAGATGTTATAAAGCCTACCGACCTTAAGATAAGACTGCCACAAGTGTTTTTCCATAAGCCAGCAAGGCAGCTTGGCCTCCTCTGTTCCCTTCTTTTATCCTCTCGGGAGATTTTTTCCTCCTTTCACGTCCCAGACAATCACTTTATCCCTGTCCTGCCATACTCGGTCCCCGACATTCTCTCTCTCTCTCTCTCTCTCTCTCTCTCTCTCTCTCTCTCTCTCTCTCTCTCTCTCTCTCTCTCTCTCTCTCTCTCTCTCTCTCTCTCTCTCTCTCTCTCTCTCGTGTCCAAAGAAATATTAACACTTTCAGTATGATGGCGATATTTAAACATTTTTATTTAGGGTCAGATCTTATTTAGACCTCGTACTGAAGGCGCTCCTAACCTCTTCCTGGTATGTCCTATCCAATACAGTTGTTTTTCTTCTGATTTGTAGTAATATTATCATGAAATTATCCCTTTCAGTATTGTATGTTTATTTTTTTCAATTGTACTCGTTTATCATCACCAACCAATTTTATTCAGATATCTGTGTTGAAGGGGCACTAAACCTCCTCTTGATAGATCCTAATACCGACAGTTTTCCTTTAATTCATTCAACCCCGTGATGCAACATATATTATATTCTTGATGAGACGATGTTATTCGGCCTATGAAAAGCGTATTTAACTTGAAGGGTGAAATGTAGCCTTTCTTAAATTCTTTGATATAGCAGGCCTTTGCTGAGTTGAATAAATTACATCTGAAGGTTGTAAGATTAACCACAAAAGGACGTCACCGAATTGATGGGGTTAATTCATGTATACAGTGTCCATATACAACTACATGAGTATAGTGAATCCCGCATCCTTGTAATTGCCCCCAAAACATAGTGTCACATTAAGCAACACCCAGATTCCAGTAGAGTAGCCTATATGAAATCTCATGAAGGAGAGCTGGAGTAGGTAGGTTGATGGGCAGTTAGGTAGGTAGACAGGTAGGTAGTTTGGAAAATAGATAAGTAGATATATACTTTGGATAAGTGGTAGGGAGATAGGGAGGTATAGATGCAGGTATGTAGGCAGGGAAGTAGGTGAAGTTGGTAATTAGATGAGAGAGAGAATAGTATGCAACGAAGAAGGCAGTTTGATAGTTATATTAGTAGATAGGCAGGAACGTGAGAAGATACTTAGGGAGGTTGGTAGATAGGTAGGTGAGTAGGAAGTAGTGAGGTAGGAAGAGGAAGGTATGTGTATTGGTTGGTATGTAGTCCATCAACTGAGCAAGGGGGGAAAAGATTGTGTCAATCCTCTTAGCAAGTTTTGTGGTGGTCGGATAGAGGCGTCGCTGTGGAAACAAGCCCCGTTGGTCCTGAGCCTTGTGATGGTGTGTGTGTGTGTGTGTGTGTGTGTGTGTGTGTGTGTGTGTGTGTGTGTGTGTGTGTGTGTGTGTGTTTACACATGCAGTATCTTTAATTTCACCAACATGGGACAGTACTAGAAGAAAGAAATGTTCTACTGTACTGTACTTAGATACTGAAATGTGAGTTTGATATACCGTAGAGTTACTGCCAGGTGCCGCACTAAAACTTCCTTGGCAGGGAGTCTTCAGGAGAGAGGAAAACGGTTAACTGCAAGAAGTATTTAGTCGATTGTAGAAATGCAAAATAGTTAATGTAAATGAGGTTAATGCTTCGTATTGATGACTAGCTGCTTTGATAAGTCTGCACCTTATGTTTTTAATGTAGTGTTAGTGCTTTCTTTTCGTGGCTAGTTATTCTGGTAGTATGAAGCTGTCTGATGTGGGTAATTCTCTCTCTCTCTCTCTCTCTCTCTCTCTCTCTCTCTTCCTCCTAGTACCATTAAGATGGAAAATATAAAGATATGAATGTTCATTTTGTCCATATTTCTTATATTACCACTTAGTCAGTCCTCATGGCTTCTGATATATATATATATATATATATATATATATATATATATATATATATATATATATATATATATATATGTACACCCATCTCAAAAAACCAAAGAATATATTTTTTAATGTTTTTCCAGTTCGTCCATGTCACCCATTTCTTGGGGCACCACGCTACTCCCGCCCCATACTCTTGCTCCATTAAGCGCCTCATGTCGGAAAGTTGGACCGTCAACCCTTTGATACAAACTCTGGCTTTCCCACCGTGTCCCCATACCCTGTCGCCGCCCATTCTCGCCCCTCCCCCGTCACCTTTCCACCTTGCCCTTTCCCCCCGCCACTTGTCGCCCTCATCCCTTCTTACTCTGTCCTGTCACTATCGCCCTACTTCTTGTCCTCTACTCCAGTCCTACCCTCCTTTCCTCTCCAACTCCTCCACCACTATTCCCATTCTCCCAGGTCCTCTGACCCCCTTCGTTCCCCCTCCTATTATTCTCTTGGCTCATTTCTTGACCTCCGTCTTTTTTTTTTTTCCATCCCCCCCCCCCTTCATTCATATCTACCTTCCATCCTCCAGGTCTCTCCACTTTTCCCGTCTTATCCCACTGGTTCTTGCTCCCTGCCCTGTCGTCCCCCCTCTTGTCCTCCTCCCTCCTCCAAACTTTAACTTTCATTCTATCCTCCTCATCCCTCCTTCCCACCCTTCTCTCCTACTCCTCCTCCCCTTTTCCCCAGGCCCCTCATGGCTCTCTAAGCTGGCGGGGACTTAATAAAGGAAAAAGAACTTGGGCTAACTTTTGGTGCTGGACTGTGCTGGTGGTGGTGGTGCTGGACTGTGCTGGTGGTGGTGGTGGCGGCTGTGGTGCTTTCCGCAAGGTGCTTGTTGATGCACTTACTTTTTCTCATTTTCTTTATCCTTGTTTGTGTTTTGTCTTTTTGGTTCTCGCTTTTTTCTGGTTTTCATTCGTCACTCAGTTTTTTTTTTTTTTATCCTCCCCTCCTCCCCCTGGTGTTGCTCTCAGGCTTTTATATATTTTTTTCTTTTGATATTTTTTCGGTTTGATATTCTCTCTCTCTCTCTTTCTCTCTCTTTCTTTCTCTTTCTCTCTCTCTCTCTCTCTCTCTCTCGTGTGTGAGTGTGTTTGTGTGTGTGTGTGTGTGTGTGTGTGTGTGTGTGTGTGTGTGAGAGAGAGAGAGAGAGAGAGAGAGAGTCATATTGCCCAACCAGACATAAATACCCCTTCATCCCATGTGATGGACCTGGTCTCAATACACAGCAGTTCTCTAGCAGTTTAGTTCACAGCAGATCAGTAACCCCGTCTGCTGGTACTCCACAGTGACCAAGATGGCGGAAACTGAGGTGGCGGAAAGAACATTTTATCCCCAGAGTCAGCTTTGCTAAGAGAAAACAGTATTTTCACATTGGTAAAGAAAACTGTCCAATATACAGTACGTGTTTGTCATTTTTATCCGACTCAGATGTATTTTTGTTCCCAACCAAGCTTCTTTTCGGCTGGATAAATACCAGAATTTTCCACTCATAGTATATTCTTGCAGTTTTAATAAGGGCAAAGATTACACTGTATGTGACTTTAGTACCAGAAAAGCAGAATTTCTTTTTCCACTGGGTAAAAAGTAAAACTGCATTTTAGTTAAACCCGCCACAGCCCCTGGGACCACGGTGCCTGGACTCTGAAATGTTTGTTTTAATATGCAGATGGTGGTGGCGAGAGGGAGGAGGGACGCAAGGGGAGTTAAGGGGGAGACAAGGGAGCTGATAGATAGAGGCAAGAGAGAGGAGAAAGAGAGGCAGGGGAGGGAAGGGAGAGAGGGAGAGGAGGGAAGGAGATACGGACGTGCAATTAGTAAAGAGGCAAATAATAGAATAGAAAAGGTGGAAAAACGTGGGAGCAAGAATGGGTGAAAGAGTGATGGAAGAACGAAGATGGGGATCACTGGGATTCCAAGGGAAACAGAGATTGGTGACAGTGATAGGATACAAGGAGAGGAAAGGTTGAGCAGAGGAGGAGGAAGAGCACAAGAGGAGTGAGAGGAGAGGCAAGGGAGGTGAGGGGAAAGCCTTTAAAAGCAAAAAGAATAAAACCAGAAATACGTCACCGGACTGTTAATGGAGGGAAGAGAGTGAAGGAGTGGCGAGGGGGGGAGGGAGGACCAAGTATGGAGGAACCGCTGGATAAAAAGAAGGTAACAATTCGTAAGATAAACATTGTGGTCAGGGGCTTAGAGATGCTGTTGTTGGTTGCGTGTGACTCTGCTCACAGTTTTCGCCGCCATTTATCCGGTGAGAGACAGGAGCAATTTGCATTTTACGGCGGTGTTTATGCCTGTGTGACGCTTGTGTGTCCCCGGGGCCTTGGCCAACCCTCCCACCTGACCCTCTTATGTTTTCCTCCAGTTTTACTTCACAGACGTTGCTGTTTGGTCGTCCCTTTGTTTCAATACGTTTGGTAAATGGCCTTAGTTTTAAATTTTGATTATTTGCCGTAACCTCGTGTAATCGATAGACATTCATCTACGCCAACCCACCTTCTGCTGTGACTTCATCTTATAGATTTTTGAACGAGTGTTTTTGACCATTTTACTTTGATCACTCGATGGTTATATATTCCGTAGCCAAATACTCTAATAATACGTCTAGATCGTCATCACGGAAACGTATTTTATTTTACTCTTCCTAACCCCAGACGGTTTTACTCAGTTTAGGAGAAACGTTTCTACTGCCGGGATTGGAAATAGCCTAAATTTTTTCCTTCCATAGTAGAGTTTAATAAAAACTGTTGAATAAACTTGTCTGGTTGTAGGAAGAACAAGGTAAAAAATACCTCATTAAACTGAAGGGGTATATATATGTTGGTCTCATTCATTCCCACAGAATATGAAGGAAACACCAGTTCCTAAGACGCTTAAGAAGCAGTGCATCCTGGACCTGGTGTCCAACATAAGAATAGCGACATTTAAGCATCCCAGCACACAGCATTTATATGTTAATGGCGTTGCTTTGCCATGAATATGTTTTTGTTATTCCAAGGACGTGCCTGCTTTGTAATGCGTTTTCTTCTTATGGCGGTGGTGGTGGTGTTTGCCTTCTTGCCGGGAGAATTATTGGACTTGTCTGAATCTGGAATACGGATACCAGCGACCTTAGTTACAAACAGTCGTAAGCTTCAGTTGTGTATGAGAGTCTTTGTACAAGCGTTGTTCACTTAACCACGAGGGACGTTGGGCTGTATTAACTAACTCTCATCCTTCAGATGTTTATAATATTGCTTGTACGTACGTTTGTCTTCACTTACACGACTATCATAACACTTCACATTGAGATTATAGTGACCATTAAAGAAACAAAATTCGAAGACAAAACAATCTGTGATAATAGTTAATTGTAATGGATACATGTAAATTAAGTGGTAATAAACATCTAAGTTTAAGTTGTGCCTAGGGTAGTTCATTCGCCCCGGAGAGGCAACTTGTGAGCACAAAAACCCAACGACGCCTCGGGTGTAGGCTCTTAGGGACCCCATCCGGTTGGAGCGCCTTAACTCACTAGACCACCAGACTTGCATTAGGTAAAATCGTTACCCTCCACAGAAGTAACGGAATTCCTGGATCACATGGAACAATTTGATTCGTTACTCGGTCCAGAGTGGATGGTTGGCGCCTCATCCACCATTAAAAGGCCTTTTTAATTCAAAAAGAATCGGCCAGAGCCAGTAAGAATATAACATTAACAAATATTCGCCTTAGTGGAGTGGCACTTGCCTCTACTATATCTTACACACGATATATTTGGGCAGAAAACTATTCCTTTATCCCCAAAGGTATTAGTGTGCAAATTCTATATACTTGATATTTAAATACGTCTTCAACACACACACACACACACACACACACACACACACACACACACACACACACACACACACACACACACACACACACACACAACCCTTCATTTTATTACCTGTTATCTTTACAACTTCTAATTGCATTTCCATACCCATCACCCAGTCCCCCACCTCCTTCCCTTACCCACCCTGCTAATAGTTCCACCAGTTTCTGTTCACCCTGTCTCCAGCCTTACTTTCCCTCTTCCACTCTGCACCCTCCCCCACTCACTCTCCTCACACCCCGTCACTCACTCTGTACTCCTCTCTTCTCAAGCACTCATCCCCTCACTCCATCTTCCTTGCCACCATCTCTTATCCCATCTTCATCATTCATTGTCACATTTCCTCCCCTCCCTCTCATCCATCATCCCTCACCTCTCCCCTCCCCCTGCTCTTTCCCCCTCCCCCTCACCATTAGTGTCCCTGTTATTACCTTAGCCTTCCGCGCCATTACTCTCATCGCTTTTTTGGTCACCGGTACAGACCATTTTCCTTTCCGGCCAGTTTCGTTTTTGCTGTTTTATGGGCTCAGTCTTGGTTAGTCTGGCTTGGGTCTGCCCTGCCGATTAGTTTGGTGTCTTGTTACGCAGTGGTACAGTATGTATATATATATATATATGATGGTATCTATGCTCTGTGTTACAACCAACAGTTGCACAAAGTGAATATCAGGATCAGTATCACAGTGGATATATCGTTTGACCTTTGAAAATCCCTTCCTTTTATCTTTGTAACAAAAATGGGAACAATATGGATGTGAAATAATGTTGACCAAGTAGCCTGGTTTTCTTTGTTTACAAAAAGTTGCAGAATATCCTCACATATCAGATATTTCCAGTGCTGGATCAGAGCAATCAGAAGGATTAAACAAGACATTAAAACGACTGATCTGAAACAGATCATTCTGTTGCCGTTACCATTTTTTTAGAATATGCAACTTTAAACATGTATTTTGCGGTTATTTGAACGATGATATTTATTTATAAAATCAGTAAACAAATTTATTCATCCTAGAAGAGACCATTGGAGCCGGAGGGGTTGCAGTTGTTATCTGAGGACATTGTGCTGGTGCAGGAGATGGAGTGCGTGGTAATGTGATTGATGTGGGTGTGTTGGCCGTGCGTCACACTAAATAAGACAGGTGTGGGATTAACGTGAGGCATTGCAGGTGAGATGATGAGCCAGGCATGACAGGTGAGGCGATACGTGACCTGTGTGGCGAAGGTGATGTCGTGCTGCATGTACTTTAAGCAGAGATGCAGCATACTGTATGTACCCTTGTGTTAGCAGGAATATTAACCCCATTAATCCCATGACGAATATTTTGTTTTATTGTTATCACCAGGTGATTTTATCCAGATTAAAAGTAATCGAGTAGAATATGTGAGGGTCCTATCTAACACTTGGAAAGAAATCATGAGGTGATAGCAGAAATAAATACGAATATTCGTCATTTGACTGAAAGAGTTCAAGAAGACTCAGGAATGGTGTTGTGTAATGTAAGAAAAAGGGGAATAAGTGAGTTTCCAGATTCAAAAGGTACTCTTCGTATATCCCTGTTGATGGCATCTAGGCCATCGATAGCTAACTATCTCAGTGTGAGAATAGACTTTTAGATTAATGGATATCCAGGAAGTGTAATATCAGAAGATAATCTGTCATCCTCCTATTCATAAGGGACTCATTTTGTATATAGTTAACCCTCTCATGGTCGGAACAATTCTAGTATAATATTGCATTCTAACACCAGGTGAGTATTTTATCAAGGCTATTTTTTGTGTATTAGTGATCAGGTGTAGTCAGCGAATAATTTATATACAGTTTACACCAAGTACAACTTTTCGTCTAAAGAGTGCCTCATCGTTGAAGTTTGGACCAGAAAATGAGTCATATCCCTTCAGTCCGAGGACTTCTTAATGATATTCTTGGCACCTCCAAATAGTTATTATTCGGCTTAGGAGATTCTTTTCGAAGATGAGAGGTCACGGGCAAGTGGCGGCCGATCAAACCATTCTTGATTCCTTTCACCCGTAAAATAAAATAAACACTCCGCCGAAAACCTGTCTGTCCATTCGGTCTGTTTTGTACTGTGTACCTTTGTCTCAGGCGAAGAAACCGTTCGTATTCATAGCTCAAAAATGTCCGTCAAGCAGCAGCCCTGTAATTCGTAGACACTCCCACGCCCTCCTCTTTCCTCCCACGCCGTTTGGGTGAGTAAGACGGCGATATTGGATTTAATTGTGCTGTCTTCTGCACTGGGAGGAGGAGTAATGGCCGGCGTGGTAAATACAGCAGGCAATACGACCCCCATTATGCCTGGTTTAATTACACACGCTGAAGGTGGCTTTTTCCCTCGGCCATTGTTCTGCATTGGAAGCTACCGTCCTCCTTCCCCTTCCTGCGTTGGTCAATGAGCGGAATTTACGGCGGTGCTTCCGAGATAATGCGGTATATGGAAGAAAACTTAATGTGATGGAGTTAGTGCTCACTGGAATACAAAGGGAAATAGAGGATGAGATACTGGATGAAATCCCTTCCTCGCAGTATTATCAGAATGAGTTTAACCCTGTCTTGGTTAGAAGGTGAACTGTTTTTCTGTGTAAGGTAACTGAAAACCAAATCAGAATTATTATATTTCATTATGGAAGTGCTGATCCTGCTTGATTACAGATGAAGGAATACAGACAACAGAACTCTATTATAGCACTTTATAAAACACCCCGTGACATGATTTTGTAACCATGCGAAAATTTTCCCAAAAGTTTGTAGCCCATTCTTTTTGTAATATAACCAAGCTGCTTGAAATTTATTATATTGGCATTTCATGGATTTTCCAGACCTCGCCAAAGTTGATTCACCATGCAGAGGTTTTTGTTTGTAGCAGTGCCAGTTGTGTTGAAGTTTAGTTACTTCAACTCAGGAAAGCTTGAACTTTGTAAGCATGTAGCGCATACAGATACCCCCGACTCCCTTGCCAGAATCCTTCATCTTGTATCTTACCTCACGCCTGTATCTTTCACCTCACTATCTCAGCAAACCACATCACTCTTCTCTTTCACACATCCATGGTACAGGGAAATACAAATCTTCTATAGCTTTGTTGAATGCTTTGTTGTAAATAAAGACCCATCTGAGACACACACAAGTTCCGAGAAGACTTTGGTTGTGCTTCGTTTGTTTTAAATTATCTGCAGTCAACATTGGACATTGTTGTTCCCCTGACTACCGTTGGACCTCGGTGAAATCTCGAGCATCATTTAAAGATAAACAGTTTTGTGAATTATTTACTTTTTGTGCAAGAGATAATTAAAGAAACTTTAAAAGCAACTGTAACTTATACACGTACCGGTACCTTGAAATATATTGCCATCAGAGATTGGTTATGATATTACACTGAAACTGGTGTGGAATGGAAATGCTGTGCTAATTCTGGCAAAATAATTCCTTGCCAGTTGTCGTGGGTGTTGGGAGCACTCAGGGCACATTAAATTCATAAGTGCTAATCTCCAGCAATTACCTCCACGTATTTCACGCGTTAACCCTTACACCTCAGGGACCAGTTATGTTTTACTGCAGCTAATACCAGATGATTTTACTTTTGTTTCTCTACTGTTCCTTCATTTTTCCTTCTCTTTTTCCTTACCTTTCCCTTCTTCTTCACCCTTTTTCCTTCTCCTTTCCTTTCCCTTCCTTCTTTCCTTTCTCTTCCTTCTTGCCATTTTCTTTCCTTCCTTCGTACCTCCCTTTCCCTCCCTTTTCCCATCCTTTTTCATCCCACACCCACGCAGTCGGAAGCACCCTGAATAACACTACATTCCCCCAGGGTTATTACGCCAAAATAAATTGCCTGTGTTATTATTCATTAAGAGCGAGTTTTGCCGCGTCCAGCCTTTCCCCTTCGTCTTTATTGCACTCTTCATCACTATCCCTCTGACACCTTGCATTCCTCCCACATACTTCACTCCTCGCTTTGTGTTCCCTCTACTGTTTATATGACATCTTGAGTAGTTCACCTTTGTCTTATTTTTAAAATCCTTGCTTTTTCCTCAACTAGCGGAAATGCAGGCATGTGACTGGTCGCCAAGGGGAAATTGCCAGTACGAACGAAGTGTGCAGTTATATGAGCGTATATTTAATAAGAAACTTTTTTTATTTGCGGTATTTGATGAGTCTAGGTAATCATAGCAAAAAGAAAAAAAGAATAATATTATCTATAATCATCTATGACTCCGCTCAGCGTACTGCAGCGTCGCGTCGTCAGCCGTGTGATGGAAGTCCTGTCAAGACATAGTAAATCACGTGCATGCCTCGGGAGTGCATAATCGGTAGAGAGTTAAATGGTAAAGGTTGATATATTTGGTGTATATTGTGGCTTCGGTGGCAGTTTGTTGGGGTAATATTGTGGATTTATCGGTGCCAGTCTTTCACCGGGAACCATTATGTCAACATCTATTAACCTTGGCTGGGGTCTTACCGATAACCATAAGTATGCCAGCACTAGCCCGCGCCTTCATACACCCATCTCCTAGCTCTCCGATCCCCTACCCACCCCCCGTACCTTCTCATTGATGGAGGTCGTGTTTTGAATCTAGGGGAAGATTGTGACTTAGCAAAAATTGACTGTCTGCCTTAATGACGTGCAGTCGATAGGCGTTATTCAGATTTTTTTTTTTTTTTCCGTCTTCTTGATTGCTGTCTCCTTCCTTCATCACCATCCTTCTCCTCCACACCTTATCCCCTTCCAACCCCCCATCCCATTTCTAAATCCTCCTTCCCCCCCTCAAGAAGGTTCCCCTCCAATATTCATCCACATATAACCCAACTCTCCCGCTTCCCTCTGATCTTACTGTTTCCCCTCTGTCTCTCTCTTAGTTCTATTCCAGCACTTACATCCCCTCCCATACTCACATCCCGTCTTCCCCAGTACCTTGTCTGTCCCCATGTTCCCCTTCCCCCTACCTCTCCAACCCTCCCATCTTCCTTTAACCCCTTTTAGCAGGTTCCCCTCCAAATCATCCATCCACAGTCTTCCACCAAACCATCCCTCCAAACAGTCCCCCTCCAAACTCCCACCCCCTTCCCCACTGTGGCCATTTTCGCGCTGGGCCGTAAATCCAATGGTGAAAGTCGAGTGACACGGTGGGAATTATGGCGGCGGGGGAATAAATCAATGGCCGCCAAATGCAGAGTGAATGAGAGCTTTTGTTGGACACGCATTTGTTTGGCTGCACCAATTCAGGCGATTCTGTAAAGTGGGTTAATAGGATTGGCTCTTGTTTTTGTGCTGTCGATGGTGTATACGAAAATATACTGTTATTGTTTTGTTGTTCTTGTTTAGATAAGTATAATTTCTTCAAGTACAGTTCTGAAAAAGGAGGACGTAGTTGAGTAGGTCCTTATGTTCAGGCAGTCCCTTGCGGGATGCTGTGTTGGCAGTAGAAAGAAAAAGAAAAAAAGATAAACTGATAGCGACTTTTCCCCTTCGTTTGGGGTGACGAGTTTATGGGATCGTGTAAAGCGAGTTAACAGTGTTTTTGCCCACCCTGTCGTTGTTATTTGTGTTTTGTTGTGAGTTTTCTCCTTGTTTATATATTTCAGCTGTGTAGGTCTATAATATCCTAATGTACAAGTACAATCCAGTTATGTAGGTCTGTATTAATATCGTTATTGTTCCTCTCAGTATTCAATGTTAGCTCCCTTAGATTCGGAACAACTCAAGTCTTCGTGGTCACCCAAATCCAGGCATGCTGTTTAAGTCTCTGTCGTATTTTGTCTTATGTTACTTCCTGGACATTACTTATCCCATCCGTATGCAGGAGAAAGAGGTCCTGATGATAATGATGATGATGATAAATTACGGTACCCTAGCCATGTTCATCCACGTCACATATTTATCACGCGCCATTGCCTCCCCGGGTGATAGCACAGATTTGCATTTTATGGCCTCACATGTACACAGGTTTAACCCCCTCACTACGCTGACCTATTTTTCACTTTAAGCTGCCACACGACGATTTTATCCAGGTCAGGAAGGACCTTTATTTGTGAAGGAGTTAAAGAAGGTTTTATGTAACCCCTCCAGTTCCAAAAGCAATGTGGAAGGAATTTTTTTTCCAGGCTTCCAGTCTTTAGTTCTTTTTGCAACAGAAGAAAAAATCACAAAAATGTAGAGCAACCAATTTGTCACTGCCTCTTGGAATCAACATGCGAGTGTAACCTGGGTAAATTATTAGGGGTAAATTTTTAAAACTGACAGCCACTGGTTAACGTGGGTTTGCTCGGTAATATCAGGTACCAGTACAGTTTAACCCATCCAGTTTAATGACGTATGTCTCAGTTTAATTTCATAACCAGACGATTCTGTTTAACAGTATTATTCAATCCTAAGTTTGAGGGAGTTCATATATATTATGAAATAAATTATATTTATATACATATACACGTACCGTATATATAAAATGAAGTAAATTATATATATATTATATGAATTAAATATAAAATGAAATAAATTACATATATTAAGTAATGAAATAATATATTTATAATTTCATCCCCGTGGTGTGATGTGCATTGGTTCAGCATCACTGGTGGCAGCTGAGATTTAGCTAGGTATGCGACATAGGCAGCTTTACATTGTAGTGTTTGTGGCTGATTTGGGTTAATGTTTCAGCATTTGCCAGCAAATGTTAAACTAGGACAAACAGACAAAAATGAAAATGCAAAATAATGTATGGATGCATGATAAATTCCCTGCATATCACGTTGTGTTTGTACACGTATTACCACTTTGATGTTTTTTTACTTTAATCTCTTCATGGTCGCGTATTCTCAGGTATTTTATTTCATTTTGTCAGACGATATTATTCACCTGAGAGTTAAAGTAATTTGATGGTAACGAGAATATACGTCATGGCACTGAAGGTAAGCAGTCTGTTCTCTCTGTACGCAACGTTCATGCGTCTGTGCTGGTGCATTCTGAAACGTAGAAGGATGGGATATGTAAAGAATGTAACAAAATACAATAATAAAAACCTTGGGAGCGTTTTTCCACTTAAGAATTTCAGCCCGAGGACTTAATTTATATTATTGCTGTTGACATACGATTATTTTTAACTAATTAGAAAATCTTGGTAGAAAAAGGAGCAGTGAATTACCATATCTAACCGCTATAGTTCTGAAAATATTGCGAACTAGCTAATTGCAGTTGTCTAAAGCTTACGATGATAGCATTAAAATCATTATCAAAGTCCTGTTTCTTCTTTTCCTTGTATCCTCCCCCCCTCTGTCTCTCTCTCTCTCTCTCTCTCTCTCTCTCTCTCTCTCTTTCTCTCTTTTCTGCTTTTCTTAAATCCGAACTTGCCTCATCTTCAGTTTCTCGTGCGGTCCTCATTATCCTCACTCTCATTAACTCTCCCTCACTGACACCTGCTCCTCTTTCACCTCCCTCTCCCTCCCTCCTTGCTTCTCCCTCTTACCACCTACCTCCCCCCCCCCTCTCTCTCTCTCTCTCTCTCTCTCTCTCTCTCCCTCTCGTTGTTTGCAATCTTTCCTCGTTCCTTCCTCCTCCAGTCCCTTCCCTATCCCCCTGCCCTACTAATTCCATTTCAACTCTGTCACCATATCCACACCTCTTCTTACCTTTATTCAAAATTCCTCTAACTATCCCTCCGTTTCTGCCTCCCCCGTTCTTCCGTTCAGTCTTCGTTCCTCCTTGTCTCCGTGTGCTTCATTTTTCGTCGATCCCTCACTACCCACATCCCTTCTCCCCTGCCTTCACTCTCTCCTGCTTAATACCTCCCATCTCTTCTTTTCCTTCGTTCTGCTCAAGTTTTCTCTCATTTTCTCTGCCTCTCAGGTAATATTTCTCCTTGTCTTCTTTCCTGTGTTTCATATTACCTTTCGTCTCCTCCTTCCCTCCCTCCTCCTCACCCTCCCTCCCTCCATTATCCGTCATTTGGCCTCAAGTCTCCTCCACCGCCACCATTATATCTCGGGTTTCCACGCCCTCAAGTTTTTCTCCCGCTGTGCAAGGTGGTCAGACTGAATTTTCGTCGCGGAGTGTGGTTTGTTTCTCTCTCTCTCTCTCTCTCTCTCTCTCACCATTATCACCACCACCACCACCATCATAGTCAACCATCAGCACCATTCATTATTACCACTGTTCACACTATCACCATCACAAAGAACCAGCCCTCACCACAATCACCCTCACCACCACCATCACCACCCCGGACAGTATTGGTGCCAGTATAACGTCTTACTGCCGCGGGAAATAGCTACATTATCACCCTTCTCATTCACTTTCCAATATCCCTCCGCCGCGTAGGCTCCAAGAATTTATTTCCTCATTGTCACCCGAAGCGAGAAATAACATCGAGAAGTTAATGTGGAAAAACTGAGAAGTGGGTCCGTGTGGGTTCAGACGCTGCTGTCGGGTTTTGTGGGGGATCAGGTTCTGTTGGTTTTATCGTCTGAGAAGGAAGGAAATTTTCTGGTTCAGGAGTTTTTTGTTTTCGAAAAAGAAGGGGAGGTTGGATAGATTATTAAGATGCTGTGTTGGTTTTATGTGCCTGTAGAAATGCAAGAATCTAATTGTGTGTGTGTGTGTGTGTGTGTGTGTGTGTGTGTGTGTGTTTAAAGGTAAGCAAGAATGAGACTTATTAGTTTTTATTGCTTTTTGTGACTTATTAGTGTTTATTGCTTTTTGCGACTTATTAGTGTTTATTGCTTTCAATTGTTAATGTTTATTGCTTTCAACTCAGGAGTTTTCGGCGCGACCAAGTAAACATGTTTGGGTGTCCTTTCGTGGCTTAAAATGAATTCTGTAGTTTCCTTTTACTTCCAGACGGCTTTATTTAGCTGAGAATAATCCCAGCCTTCTAAATGGTTAAGAGTGTTTATTGACTTCATGGCAAAAGAAATGAATGCTTTCCTTTCCGGCTTCATATTCGTGCAAGAAAGCAATTGGATACGCCCTTCGCTGCCAAGAATAAATCAAAGTGAGATTTATGTGTGTTTATTGGTTTTATCACAGGAAAGACGGGCACTTCCTCGCACCAGTTTTGTGTACGTGTAATAAAGCAGCTGGATATGTTTTTATTGTTTTGGGATAGCCGAAATTGAAGATAATATTTACGTGTTTTGACTGGCTTGTACGCTAGTTAGAAAAGGCGGTTTCCCCCGAGAAGTTTTCTAGGTGTTTAAAAAAATTTTAGTATATATTTTTTTGCCATGAATACACACTAGAAAGGGAATTCTCATAGCCAGTAAAAAAAAAAAAAAAAAAAAAAAAAAAAAAAAAAAAACTATTGAGATGTACCTTTTTATACTTGTTCGAAATAATTTCGGCTAACGAGTTTAATTATACACTCCCTTTTTTCCAACGACTGGAGGGAATGACGTGTTTACTGTCTACTTTTTGCCGCCTGACGATTTTCTGTCGCGTTGGACTGAAGGGATTGAAAGAGTATGACATGTTTGAGCCATAAGTCGCCTACATCCCGTAGTTACTGGTCGTAGAAATGGTTTATCGTCGTATTAACATTTTATCTTGAACCGTTTCAGTGCACTGGCGCTTTTTGTCATTTCCAGCTGTTTCCAGACGATTTTATTCAGCTTAGGAAATATCTCATCGTTGAAGCAGAACCGCACTGGATGCTTGTGCAGTATGTTTCATTTTTAACTATCTTAGTACGAAGACCTACATACTCGTATTATTACTGCCACCTCCAGATGATTTATCTAAACCATGAGTCACGTTAACCGTAATCGATAATGGTATATGGAATTTCATCTTTAATGGTAATGACTTTAGGGATTCTCTTTGATGTGGCCTTGGTGCCCGAGTGTACCTTTGATTACTGAGGCTCGGCTAACCTGATGCAGCCACACCAGACCAGCCTGACCTGAAGTAGTCCCTGTCATAGCACATACACACCACACCATCTCTTATCTCAGTACGTCTTATCCCGAGTCTTTACCATATCTCATCTTGTTTTGCCATATGAGATGCAACATTACCAAACCCTTCCCTGTCATATCCATCCCTACCATACCCATCCCCACCATATCCATCTCTGCCATACCCATACCCACCTTGTCCATCCCTACCTTAAACATGACTACCATATCCATCCCTACAATACCCATCCCTACCATATCCATCCCTACCATGTCCGTCTCACAGCACATACAGAGCATACCTTCTCTCAACCTTACTATATCTAATCGTACGTTCCCGTATCTTGTCCTTTGCTATAATATTTCTTCCAATTAAACCATTTCTGATCCCAGCTTAGCATAGTCTAACCAGGCTGTTGTTAAGAACGTTGTAGTCCACATCACAGCACGTATCTTAACATTCACAGGTTCAAATGACTCACTCAGGTGAATGAAATTGTGTAACGTTCCCCGCCCGGAATGGAATTCGAGAATTGCTCCGATTATTAGAGTGTTAACGGAATCTACATAAACACTCCAAGTTCCTGTGACTAACTCTAAGCTGAAAAAATTGTCAGACGTTAGCTGTAATAAAAGAGTTGTCCTGACCGTGCGAGAGTTAAGGGTGGTATGTTTAAACACTCCAACATATGACGGACCAAAGTGATACAAAGTTACACAGTGATACAAAACTTCTGTGTAAACGAAAAAGTTGGTAAATATATAAAAACACCAGGAGTGGCCCTTGACACAACTGGCTACCAAGATAACATGCCATGTGTGACCGTGTTAGAGGGCAGCGGGTGGACACATGGCACTGTCCCCCACCTGGCAAAAGTGGCAACCATTGTGGACTGAAAGTGTGCTGGATATGAACACGTTTTTACTCTGACTCACTGTTGGCCTAAGTGCCGGGGCAGAGGATTCATAACAGAGAGAGAGAGTGAGAGCATATATTTGATCCTTTGACTGGTAGGATATCTCTTTACTAAATCTAATGATGTGATGTTATCCGAAATAAATTCTCATTTGCATAAACACCAGTGAAGGGTTCATGGAGATAACAAAATGTGTAGATTTTTGAGTGTGTCACTGAAATGTTCAGCTCTAATTAAGAAATCACAATACCTATACTCATAAAGACAGTCGTATTTACAGTCATATTCACAATACTTAGAAGAGTTTATAAATGCGGCCTTGGGAGGGATGGTCAACAAAGACATCCACATCTCTCAAATCTCACTATATTTGGCACACAGCAAACAGTTCGGTAATATTTCACGTCTGGTACGACATCAAACTCGCGCCTCCCCGACCCCTGCCAGATTAAGCGACGTACACACAGGGTGATAAACTAACACTGAGTGGAGGTCGTAGCCATATCGCACGGTCATTTAACATAAACGGAATCCGGTATGCCATCCAACACACAAACACAAGTTGGTACATTAGACCCACCCGGTTTATCTCATGCGGCACACACACACACACACACACACACACACACACACACACACACACACACACACACACACACACACACACACACACACACACACACACACACACACACACACACACACACACACACATCTATCAAAACTAAATCGTCCTAGGTAGTCAGTGATCTTATTTTAATAATAATAATAATAATAATTATAATTATAATAATGATAATGATAACAGTAGTAATTATTATTATTATTATTATTTTATTATTACTGTTATTATCATCTCCCTATTACCACCTTCACTCCAGCTGCCACCTTCCCACAGTTGCCGCCCTCATCCCAGCTGTCTCGTTAGGCCCCGCTAGGACTATGAGGGAGGTTTACCGTATATTAGGGGAGGTGAGGTTGGGTCAGGTTAGGTTTGGTTAAGATAGTTAAAGTTAGGTGAGATGAAGTGAGGTTAGGTTGTTAGGTTAGGATAGGTTAGATGAGATGAGGTGAGGTGAGAAGTAGCGATACTGTGGAGGATGAAATGAGGTGAGGTAATGTCTGGTTAATATAAGTTAGACTGAGTAATGTTAGTTGAGGTGAGGTGAGGAGGGTAATGTATTCGTAGATGAAGTGAGATTAAGTTTTGGTTAGGTCAGGTTACGTTGGGTTAGGTTGGATAAGGTGAGGGAGGTGAGATAATATAATCTTAGGTGAGATGAGGTTAAGATACGTTAGGTTAGGCTACGTTTAGTTTACGCTAAGATAGCTACGTGACGCTGAGTTGAGTTACGACATTATTGGTAAGAATCACGTGAGGTAATACTGTGTTAGATGAAGTGACAATATATTTGGATACATCACATTACGTAAAGCTTAAGTTTGTTTACTATAGAAAACATCAGTTAACGTTACGTTACGTTACGATACGATACGATACGATGTGACGGTAGATTAAGATAGATAAAGTAAGACATAAAACCAGGTGAGGTAACTTAGGTAAGGTTACGCTTCTGTACCTTATCAAAGGTTAATAGTGCACATATTACAATAAAATCCACAAAATTGCTTCCATTTCATAAACGACCTAGATAGGTAGTCAGTAAGAAATGAAGGAATGGTGGTAAATATGAGGAGCTTGTAAGACGAGGGAACAGTAAAGGAACACAAAGTAAATAAACACTTAATCATCCTTGTGGCAGGGCTGTGGGAAGGTATAATTACAGTCTTTATTGTGGTGAGAGGCAATATTGCTTCATTATTCGTGTGTGTGTGTGTGTGTGTGTGTGTGTGTGTGAGAGAGAGAGAGAGAGAGAGAATGCTCCCTTGCCGGTTTGTTGGAAGACCATTGTGCAATTAAATTCTCTTGAAACTATGCAACAGCTACAAAACATAAGCATATCTGGTATCATCAGGAACGGAATAAAGTCCTCGGGTTGAAAGGATTAAAAGATTTTTTATCTGAATGACCTGTTGTTCCGGGAGTGCGTGTTGTTGGGAGATATCAGGCTGTGTGTTTTCCAATAGCCTCGGGGTCTGATACTAAGTGGGTTTGGACTTTTAAGGCTAATCCATTAACTTGATAAAACTCTGTAATTAACGCCATAATGTTTTTCACCAGTTTTTCCAGCCTGACTCAGGTGGTATTATTAACTGGACGGGGGAGTCATTTTTACCCTTTGGTTGCACAAGAAAATACTTATGGTTTATGTCGCCCTTCGCCAGGAAAATTATTATTATTTTTTTTTCTTATCCCTTCAGTCCAGTGACGTACTTTTCATTTCGTTCTTGATATCCTCAGACGATATTATTCGGATTTGGAAGAGACATCAAGTTGTAAAAGGTTCACTATAGATGATCACTCCAAACCTTTACAAAATCGCCTGGAGGTAGCAAGATTATAATGGTTAAGATGTCACCGGATTTAAGGAGTTATTACTCGTGAATACTGATGAGTGATACAGCACCTGATATAGTGCACTTACCTCACTTTATATTGCAGTATAGTAAGCTTGGAATAAATGTAATTGAACTTCAGCCTTCCCACGTATACAGTATTCTCAGTAAAGGCTTGTAATGGCATCAGAGTAATTAGACTGGTGAGCTGTCTGGTACTCACATCAAAGCACCATGTCCAGGGCAGGAGAATACCACGTACACCTGTCTCCTCTACACAGGTGGGTCTTAATTAAGGGCGTCAGGTAAGGGTCTCGCATAACACGGGTAGAGGTGTTAATGAAAGTCGCCCACGTGTCCGTGTAGTAGTACAAGGTCTCTCTCTCTCTCTCTCTCTCTCTCTCTTTGTGTGTGTGTGATTTCTTAAATATAAAGCATCCTTCGCTTCTTCAGGTTCTTTTATAGCAAGATAAAAACAAAAAACGTCATTAGGTGGAAGGGGTTAACTGGTCCCTTAACTTATGCACCATACACCGACCCACACTCCAGGGTTGAATCATAATTTACTCTCAACCTTGCCGCGTTTCCTTTTCCTCTCGTATAAATTTCACGTAAATTAACTTGCGCAGAGTAACTCCCGGCGTCATTTACCTGGTGTGAATTTAATGAGGACGTTGATGTAGCCACTTAGCGCGTCATTATACCCGGTAAATTAGTTCCGCCAGAGCCTGATGACGGATTCGGGAATCCAACGCGGCTGGGGGGACGGACGCTGGGGAGGGACACGGGTGGAGTTCAGGTGGGAGGGAGAGAAAAGAGGGAGGCTGGGGAACTGACTGGAGGGTAGACAGACAGACAGATGGAGATAGATGGATAGATAGATAGGTAGAAAAGATAGATATAGATATAAATAGACAGAAGGGCAACAAAAATGGTGGTGGGGGGGGGGAGCGGATGGACGTGAAGGAATGACAAAGCAGGTGTAGTAGTGATGGAGAAAGTACACGCCAACTGCAGACAGGGAGTGGCAAGACAAGAAGATGGAGATGAAAGAGTGGGTGAGGAGAGAACGTCAGCTGGAGAGAGGGAGAGAGAGATAGTACAGGAAGAAAGAGGAGGGCAAAGATGAAGAGAGATGACAGGGAAAACTCTACGGAGTAGAAACCAGACCAAGGGAATAAAGAGAAGAACAGAATGACTCGAAAAGGAGAGACAGCTAAGGAAGAAGGGGGAGAGGGGAAACAGAGCAAAAGTTTCGATTAATGATGGAAGAAGAGACGAGGGAAGAAAGAGGGAAACAAAACAGAAGTAAAAATAGTTGATGGTGACCTATGACACACAGGAAGGATAAGACGGAAAAAATGTAAATAACGAAACCTTTAAAAGTCAAGGATCAGTATCAAAGAAAGGGGATGGGGTAAGGGAAGGAGGCGACAGAAGGGAAGACATAGAAGGTACAGAAAATTGGTGGCGGTAAAGGAAAGAGGGTATATACAGAAGCCATAGAGACTGAGGGAAGAGAGCGCAGGGGTTGTAGGTTTGGAGAGAGAGCCGTCCATGTCTGTCTCGTCATCTTTGTGTCTGTCCCTCTTGCGTTGGTGCAAAGTGTATTGTCTCCAGGGAAACCTGTAGTGAAAGGTTCGTCAGCGTGAGGTACTACGGCGGGAGGAGGTACGGAAGAAGGAGGTGAAGAGACCATGGGAGGGAGGGAAAGAGGAAGCCAGGACGGTAGGTAGGTAGGAAGAAGAGAGCATATTAGGGAGTAATGTGGGAAGGCAGGGAGAATACCAGTCTGTTGCATCATTGTTTAACATTTATGAAACGTTGAGACTTTTAGAAAGTTTCTGCAGTCGTCGTCATGCTAACATATAAAAGTCAAGTGTTTACGGAACAGTAGTAGTAGTCCTTCTGTCATTCCAAGTATTTTTTTTTCAGGTTGTTCTTTTTTCCTCTGTTACACTGCAAAAGCACCTTAACCCTTAAATCTTGGTCAACAACTTATTTATTTTATAGGTCGAACGCCAGATGATGATATTCGCCAGTAGGGAGGCTCCCAATGTCTAGGAAACTATCTCGGTAAAGGACACACAGTTCGTACCATTTCAAGGCAACCTGACCTTCACTGTGTCCTTAAGCATAAACCCATCCTACGGTTCAAATATACATGAACTGGTGTGATCTCAGCTCAACTAGTATGATGCTGATTGTCGTTTATTTTCACTTTCACATCTGTTCTGCTACCGTCCTCGCCTCTTCCTGCCTCCCATACATTTGGCTCGTTTTCTCCCGCTTCCCTTTATATCTTCTTCCTGACTTTTGCCTGTTACTCCTTTACCCACCATTGTGAGTGTTTTTTGTTATCGTTCACTTTTTGTGTGTTCTCAGCTTTATATTCTTTTGCCTTTTAAATATTTATATGTTTTCACTTTGTCTTCACATCCACACCTGCACTACTGCCTCTGCTGCCTTTACCTGCAAATCTCTTTTATTTCAGTTTCCTTCCTCTTGTTTCCTTCGTCTGTACAAATCTTTCATTTTGCTATTATTCCAATATCTGTAATCTTTGTTTTCGCTACTACATCCATTCAGCTCCCATCCCTCTCACCGTCTCCTCGTCTTCGTCACTTTCTCCCCGTTCTCCCTCCGTCCATACATTCCGCTCATTTTCCTCGCTTCCTTTTCCTTTATGTTCTCCCTTCTAAATTCCCTCCACCTCTCCGTCATCGCCAGCGAGAGAATCTGGTCGGAAGTCGTTGGGTCTTCATCATCCCAGGCCGGGCCCACGTATCTCAGGGTTAGTTAATAGCTTCTTTATCTTAAGACACGCCAGCTTTAACGAAATTTACCTTGGCTATTCAGCGGATAATTTGAAGGATAACGAAATTTAGTCTTTTTGTATAGTAAGGGAGTTAGTATCTCCTGAAGGTGTGGTTATAGGTTCTTTATATTAAGGAACATCAGCTTTAAAGAAATTTGTGTAGGTTCATCGGCGGATAATTTTTAGGGACAACGATATTGGGTCTTTTGTGTGAGCAGTAAAGAAATGACCTCCTTTTGCCAGAGGAAGTCATTTCTTACGTTCTTGCTATTTCTTGCTATTCCTGACGATTTTATTCAGTTTCGTAAAGGCTTTCCGAACTGAAACACGTAGAAATAGCGCTCATTAACCCCTTCACTACTAGATGTCTGTGTTGAGTGAAATCGTGTGGAGATAGCACGAGTAACGTTAAAAACATGTCTAATCAGATAAAGGGGGTTTGATTCTTACTCTCATGAACACTGACGCTTACAAGACCATCGGATGCATTTTTGACACTTGCAAAGTAAGGAGGACGAAGACTTGTGGGGTTTTGAGAGAGAGAGATTGTAAATTTTTATGTGTTGGATTACAAGTGTCATATATTAAGAAAAGAACAAGAGAATAAACAATGAAGATCTGAAGGGAAACACATAAGGGAAAAATAAAGATATAAGAATAAAGATGATGAGAAAGGGAGTAGTTAGAAAAGACAAAGGAAAATCAGCGCGATTCTCTCTCTCTCTCTCTCTCTCTCTCTCTCTCTCTCTCTCTCTCTCTCATCCTAAAGCCCAACAGATTAGAAACTTTGTTAAGATGAAGCGCAGTTAAAACGAGGGAGAAAACATAGTCTGATGATAATAAAGATAACGAACGGGACAGAGAAAGGAAACTGCTAGTTGAGGAGGAAAATCACGGCCATTGTCATCCTCTCTCATACTAAATCCCGACAGACGAGAAACTTTGTGGAGATGGAGACCAAACCCCTGGCCGGATATCTCCCCCGCTGTCCTCACTGCCGCGCCGTGGCCTCCGCGGGAGGCAATAAGAGAAAATTACCAGCCCCCGCAGTGCCGGCTGAGTGAATGTTGCGGAGCCTGACGAAGGAGGCCGACCAGGATTACGAGAAAGACGACTCAGGGGAAGAGAACGTGAGATGAAGTATATGTATAGTTCATTTTCTTAGCATATTCAAAGTTGTGTTGTGCAAAAAAATTTACGGTTGTCTTTTCAGTCGTGTCAGTCAACAAATCTATGAGAGGATTCTGTTGAGAGGACAGAAGCCCTTGATGTACCTAAGGCCATAACCTTAAAATAAATTTCGATTACGTGATGTGCATGTATATGTATCACGCCATCTGGGTTCATTTGTATAATCATACTATACTCTTTTAAGATAGATGGACAAATAAATAGATAGACAGATATATGATTGTTTGCACATAAACGGGATGCAGAGCATATTAATCACACATATGCAATATTTTCCTGACTGACCCAAACGACAGATGGTGACACTTGGTGGATAATACTGAACATCGTTATGTTAATGGTTTAAGGTAAAGTTTCATTGTTCAGTGCACAACATAGTTCCAATTTAATTTCTTCAGTTTCATGACTGCATTTGAAGATGATGTACTAAAAAGAACTAGACACCCTGTCCCTTTCTTGAAATTTCAAGGAATTTTTACGAGTACAAGTAATGCTTTCTTACGCAGTGCTGTCTTTTACATCCCTCGCCATCCTTAATCTGTCTTCTGTCAATATTTGTTCCTTTTCTCCGAATTCCCTCAAGTACACTTCAGTGGTCTCAACCCAACATTCGCGTTTCTCCTCCACAGCATTAAGCTGCACTGTGGTTGAAGCAATGTATTTTGTATTTTGTTCGTATATTTTCATTTCTCCTACAGAAAAACGTACGAGGTGACTGGAACAGGCATGAAGGATTTCTTTAATACATGAATGTTAACTTCCTCAGTGTCAGGATAACTCCTCCATCTAATAAAGTCGATTTTATTGAGTGTGAGTAAAGGAATCGTAAGTTGTAATACTGGCAGCATAAACCCCCTCGTCATCGGGACAACTCAAGCATTCTGTTGCAGTTAAGGCCAGTTAGTATTATCTGTCTGAGAGTGAGTATAGAACCTGAGAGTGTTAATGACATATCTCCTCAGAAAAACGTTACGAAATCTTCCAAACCAACGAGAAAATACGGCCTTAGACGCAATTCCTTCTTTCCAGTCTTCTCGACTCCTTACCCCCTTTCTTCACTCCCTCTCTCGCTCTTTCTCTCTCGTTCTCTCTAGTGCATTACTGCTTCTCCCACAAAGACCCACTTGACAAAGGAGACAACATTTTTAGCTCCAACTCTCTCTCTCTCTCTCTCTCTCTCTCTCTCTCTCTCTCTCTCTCTCTCTCTCTCTCTCTCTCTCACACACACACACACACACACACACACACACACACACACACACACACACACACACACACACACACACACACACACTTTATCTCGCTCTGTGATATGCTCTCCCAACCTCTCGCGTTCCCTTCCTCTCTGTGCCAGTTTTTCCCCTCTTTCTTCCAGTTTCACCTTTTCCCTTGTCTTCTTTCAGTTATTTCTTTTCCCCTCACGCCAGGCCCGGGGTAGAATCAGGGACACACAGATATTCAGAATGGACACTGGAATAGTACTGAACTGAATTTTTGACAGCTTGAGAGATTTCGTAACATCACTGTTTGCTGAGTTACCATCGGAATACAACCCATAACGCTCCAACTGACATCCAGGTTCCCAGGTGTACTGCTAGGTGAACATGGACGGAGGCGGGGGTGTGGGGGGAGTAAGGGGGATGAAGATTTCGTCCAAGAGTCCGACCGGCCAGAGAATCGAACTCGGGTCCTTCCAGTTCCCAGATGAATGTGCTAACCAATACGCCCCAGCCTCCTGGTGGTCGGCGCCCCATCCCCGCCCATCACTGTATCACCGTGGTGGACGCTGCCCTGAATACTGATGTTCCCCCAAACTCATTTATCTTCACAATACTGTTAGCTGGGCCAGAACCGGCAATGCCTCGTCCCACCTGCAAGAATACTGATGCAGCCAACACTCCTTCTGCCGCCTCAGTTTTACAGCGTCTTGCCGAGTTGAGGAGATTGGGAAGAAAGTGATTGTGTGTGTGTGTGTGTGTGTGTGTGTGTGTGTGTGTGTGTGTGTGTGTGTGTGTGTATTTTTCTTTTTGCATAGAGGTTCTGCTTTCCACATTTTTCCTCTTTTCTCCAGGTATCAACAGTACGTGTCATCAGATTGTTTCATTCTTTTAAGATCTTAACTATTAGTTTCATACCCATGTGTCCTGCCTCCTTTTTATCTAACTCTGTTTTTCATTTTACTTTTGTCACATCTTCAGGGTAGTTTCAGTGTTGCTTGTTGATGATACATCCGACATTGAAATTCGTGAACGTTGTGTGTTATCCATGTTTGTTTTGTGTTCTGGCTTCTTGTGCCGGACATCGTTAATTCAGAAACCGTTCATATTGAATACAAGCTAGGGCTGTCTCATACAGGACTGGTATGTAGGTATAGGGCTGTCTCATACAGGACTAGTATGTAGGTATTAGCAGGGATATTTTTACGACATGTCGTTGGGTCTTCTGGTAGATTAGCAAAGTCTGCTTTAACGAAATTAAAATCCTTAAACCGTACCGTGCCCCAGTCGGGAATCGAACCCGCATCCATTGGGACTGCAGGCAAACTCTCGACCGATTAGGTCACCGCCGAATTCGGAAACTACAATTTCTGGAGAAGTTTGTTCATTCATTTGATATCGAAATTCTCCCTTAACTGTTGGACGTCAGGGAACAGACTGTCTTGTGTGCCTTGAGTTGGGGGGGGGAATAAAAAGAAGCTTGCCTCAGAATGTGTCCGATTCCGTCTTCTGTGTGACAAGGCTTTGAAGAAGACCTTTTCAAGACTTGAATATTGCTCTGACCTTTCAGTATTTGCACAAAGACTGATGTGTCATGAGATTATGTAGCTATTCCGAGTGGGGGTGGGGGGGCTAAAGAAGAGAGAAAACTGCATGGTACGTTTCAACTTTGTTGTTGTTTGTTGTGACCTACTTGTGTTGAAAGGTTGGTGGGATATTTACGGCCTTTGCAGGAATCGTTCGGGAAATCTTTGAGGGAATTCTCTCAATTTGTTTTCTATTATAAGCCTCCCGTACGTAACCCCATCTGTACAATGACGTAATTTTCGTAATTTTTGCTGCTGGAAAACCCTATTGTACAGAAGATAATGATGGCTTTATCTAACGTTTTACATTTTAAAAATCTGTCTTAATGTAAAATCAACCGGGGGCAGCAAAAATAAAATAAGTCATCGAACAGGAGAGGTTAATATTCTCCAGTACTTCTTTACGGCAAGTGTGTTATTATGCAGAATCATTTATCTGACCCTATGTTATACTTCTCTTCTTACTCACCTTTTCTCGGGCAGGCTGTTTCTTCTTTATACCTTGGCCAGAGTGACCTTTAACTTTGCCGTTTGCTTTCTCGTTACCTCTTTCGACCATTCTCATTGTTTTTCAGTTATTCATAACAAGTCTGTTGCGTCATTTAAGTTTTTTCTTATTACCTCTTGCGTCTCGCTTATTCCTACTTTCAGTTTTCCGTCACATAGTTTTCTCATTCGTATTGCTTTACTCTCTTGTGTTTACTGAAGCACTCCTTTTTTTCTTTTTAAAATGCTTTTGGCTTGCTGCATATTTTCACATTTTTAACCCTGTCGTGATTGGCACAGTCTAGTATTCTATCCAGGTAATGCCAGACAGGTATATTCCGCTTAGAGTGATGCTGATAATTGAACCTGTTATTATTGCCATCTTTAACCCTCTCATGATAAGCTCAGCTCTGGTATATTGTATTCCAGTATCTCCTGACGGTTATATTCAGCCGCAAGTTTAGGTGCCAGAGAGTGTTAATTCTGTCACCATAAATCTTCTCATGACTGGGACAACTCTTCTGTTCTATTCCAGCTAAAGACAGACGATAATTTCAGCTCAGAGTGTCAGATGAGCCTGAGAGTGTTAATACCGTCACAGTGATATCATGATTAGGACAGCTTTGGTAACCTGTCTCAGCTGACGTTACCCGATTGTATTCAGCTGAGTCACAGGAGCCTGGGAGAGTTTAAGCATCTGAATTTATGACCACTTCTCCCCTGGCACCCTCGTCTCACCATAACCGTAATCTCTTCTCACTCTCTCTCTCTTTACACTTTCATTCCCTTGGTATGCAATTTCCACACTGTAGCCTCCTCTTTACCCGTCACACATGTCCGTCCCTCACCTTTAATCCCGCCTCTGCAATCACCCCTCCTCCTTTATGCTCATTCATTTCCGTCATGTCATCGTTCTTTCCCTGACTTTCACCTGCAGTCATGCCCATCATTCCCCTCCTTCCTACCCACCCGTCATACCAGGTATTTCAGTCTCTTTACTTTAACGTGGCCCTAAATTGACACCTCTTCATCTTGAATACGGATACCGGTGTTCCCGTTCTTCTGACCATCGCTTGTTGCCACACCCTAGCTAGATTGGCCTGAAACTTACTCGGCATGGGATGGTGGTAGGTGTCGGCGTCCACATCCATTCACTTGTTGTAGATCTACTTTCAGGTCATTTTGCATTGAGAGAAAGCCAGATGGTTTCCTATAACCCCAGATGCCATTCACGAAATTTAACGGCAAAGATGTAACTAATTAGACGCCTGGTATTCTGGTGGGTTAAGACGCTGCAACTGGATGTAGCCCATAATGGTTTACGTAAGCAGATGGTCAGGGTTTATTGTTCACATAATGCCACTCAAGGGTTAGTGACTCACCTGGGCCTTTATATGTGAGGACTGAGTAGCCAAGCCCCGGACATCCACGCTCCTGATGGGACAAACAAGGACAGAATAGAGAGAGAGAAAAGTAAAGTAATAGAAGAATGAAATCCCACATGCTAGCCTTACCCGAGCACGAGAGAACTATTCTTCTCTGCGGGTGCTATAAAAGTTATTTAGAAGAAATATGAGTGTGAGGGGAAGCCATTGTTTATCGGTGAAGTAGTGATTTCCAGCCGGCGCGTCCCGTAATTGTGAAATATTGACAATAACCAACAGTAATTAAGATTTGTGCTGCGTGGCAAGGATCTTTAAAAATGTGCCTTGTGAGCTTCCTGAGAAATAATGACGTGTGCCTCCTCGCCGCATTTTTTATTATAAATTTCACTGATCCTTTTATGGTTGTGTCTTCTTTGGTATTGTTTTTTTCCAGCCAACACCACAGTGAGTCATAGGAGTCGGAGACTGTTAATGTTGTCACCAGCAACTCTTGTCTTGTCAGCACAACTCCAATATTTAACTCGGCAAACATTTGGCGATTTTTTTTTTTTTCAATCGAGTGTGTCACAGGAACCTGGGTCTGGAACCTGGTTGTGCTCATGTATGTTTAGTGAAGCCGTGAAATATATTGTGCTTTTTACTGTATTATTTAATAATTTCATATTATGTGAAAGAGATAAGAAGATTAGCCAGGTTTTTGGCTAAATACAAAGATATTATGTGCAAAGAGTAACATATATATATTGCATACATAAACCTTTATTGTTATTTAATTGTATATATTTATTTTTTACAGGTAAGTGTGGGTTTAGAAGACGGTTGGTGTTGCTGTGAGGGCGTCATGTAAGTAGTGTTTGCTTTCTTTGACAAAAATGATGTTATGAACCCCTTCACTACGAGTGGTCTCCCTTGAGCTCAAGAAATTCATTTAATGGTAGCAGGGATATAATATAAAGCAGATTAATTTTACTGAAGGAATGATTGATAATGCATCGAACTCCATCCGTATCTTGAGCTTCAGTTTTATCGTTTAGTTGTAGCAAAATTGTTAAATAAATGTTACCAAAGCACTGAAGGGGTTAATGGATGTTAATTATTACAGTATCGTTTTGAATAACACTGTCAGTTTTGATATGATGGAGGCTGAACTAATATATTGAGCTACATGTATAGTGAAGTGGGAAAAGTTCATATCCTGTTTCACCTCTTGTAGGTCTTACATTCCATTGCTGGCAAATATTCATACCCTAATTGAGACTTAGTAGTTTTTCTGTCCATGGATCAGTTTTTCTGTCCATGGATCAGTGTTTCTGTCCATGGATCAGTGTTTCTGTCCATGGATCAGTGTTTCTGTCCATGGATCAGTGTTTCTGTCCATGGATCAGTGTTTCTGTCCATGGATCAGTGTTTCTGTCCTTGGATCAGTGTTTCTGTCCATGGATCAGTGTTTCTGTCCATGGATCAGTGTTTCTGTCCATGGATCAGTGTTTCTGTCCATGGATCAGTTTTTCTGTCCATGGATCAGTTTTTCTGTCCATGGATCAGTGTTTCTGTCCATGGATCAGTGTTTCTGTCCATGGATCAGTGTTTCTGTCCTTGGATCAGTGTTTCTGTCCATGGATCAGTGTTTCTGTCCATGGATCAGTGTTTCTGTCCATGGATCAGTTTTTCTGTTAATGGATCAGTTTTTCTGTCCATGGATCAGTTTTTCTGTCCATGGATCAGTTTTTCTGTCCATGGATCAGTTTCATTTCTCGTTGACATGATGCCTCAGGAGAAAAGAGACGGACATAACAGGTGAACTTTTATTCCTGACTGTACCTTTAACTTTGTCATTTGTCACAGTTTGTATCAGAATAGTTGTGTGATACATTTTTTACTATGATGATGTAGTTAATAGTTAATGTCGGTGGAAAAGTACATTTTGAGATGGTTCAGAAGTGTCTAGAAAACGGGGAGTGAGATCGATGAGGGGAGTTACTGAAGGTTAGGTGGTGTGTGTAGGAGAGGGAGACCGAGAACACAGTTGACTGGTAAAGTGTCAGAGAATGGAAAGGAAGATGACATGTCGTGGGAAAAGTTATACGTGAGTTGGGACAGAAATGCAGGGAGTTTTTTTTTTTTTTCTGGATGCGGCGTCAGACAATAAACTGATAGACAAATACCAAGGTAGATAGAAAGACACTTGTTATTAAGGCACATATTGTCTTGAGTCTGAATGCGTTTTAAAGAGCAAAGTAAGGTTGTTGTTGTTGTTGTTGTTGTTGTTGTTGTGAGGGTCGGCTTAAGTTAATGACCCAGCCTCGTTAAGTCTGATTATTCTTAAAACTCTCCGCCACGGTAGTTTCTCTCTCTCTCTCTCTCTCTCTCTCTCTCTCTCTCACACACACACACACACACACACACACACACACACACACACACACACACACACGTTCTTGCTACATCCTGACAGTTTTATTCAGATTAGATAGACTTTCGAAATGAAGGGATAAGATTTATTTAGCATTCTTTTAACCGCTGCTAAAAGTAGTTATCTGTAGGTAGCGTAAAAAAAAAAAAAAAAAAAAGAGTGGGGGGGAGTGATATTAGTGTGAAGTTGTTAGAGTGGATTAATAAGGGCGACGAATGAATGTAGTTGTTGCTGTTGTGATGCACTGCTAATGTTGGTAAATGACAGGTAATTAGGCTAATAAAGTTAATATATAAAACAAAGACGTCCTCAGGGTGAAAGGCCAGTCTGCTCGGGCACAATGGCAGGTAAGCGTTGTTGTCGATGTTGTTGTTGTTGTTGAGGGCCCGGGTCAAGTTAATGGGTCGTCCTCGTTAATTTAGCTTAATCTTCACTACATTAGCGGTTGTTTACTGTGAAGCGGAGGGTGAGCTCTGGGTAAGCGGCTTAGCAGACACTGAGAAGTAATCCTCTTGTGCTGTAATTACCCATATCAGGATGACCCACCCCTTCCTTCCCGGCCCTCTTTGCCTGGGATTAGAATTACTTAATTGTAGTGGTCGTGCTTTATCTTTCCTTGTTTCTTAATGATACAGCAAGTTAATAGACTCCAACCCAATTACACACACACACACACACACACACACACACACACACACACGCACGCGCACACACACACGCACGCGCACACACACACACAGCGGTAAATATTTAAAATCCACTTCCCGCAAACCTTCCGTCACCTTGCTTAACCCTCTGAATCTGGCGACGCATTGTGCTAGATTATTCTTGCAACTGACTGATGATTTTATTCAGCCTGGGAGATTTCTTTTTATAAGGGGATAAATGAAGACTATTTAACGACTTCCAGTTTAGAGTCTCTCCTGAACTAAACATAAATAGCCAAATGGTACCAAGAATAAGCCAACAAAGGACTGTACCCCACCGGATCGAAGGAGAAAAAATATCCAGAGATTATAAAATGAAGATCTTGGCAGCCCTAGTTGGATTTTAATCAAGGGTGGTGGGTGGCAGAGAGATCCATGTTGGCTGGGTGATGTAAAGGCAGCACAGAATTATTTACTCCACCACAGCCACCTGAACAAATGTCGACACAATTTTACCTGTCCGAGGCATTTTTAATTTTTCAAAGTGATGGCCTTCGAATGTTTAACTCTTATCGAAGACCTTATGCCATTTTTTCTTACTGTCTGCAGACGAATTTTTTCAACCCAAGGATGGCTTTTCGAAGTGGAGGTAAGTTGTTGTTCGTTAGACGCCGATCCATCCTCACTGACTTCTCACCATCATCTTCATTATGTCCACCCTCATCCACCTTACCACCCTAATCCACATTGCCTCAGCAGTCGTCCATCTCTCCACCCTATTCACCGATGACTCCGCCCTCATCCACATAGCCTTCACTTCCACCCTCATCCACATAGCCTTCACTTTCACCCTCATCCACATAGCCTTTACTTCCACCCACTTTCTCCACTACTCAATTTTGCCGACGCATTCACCGCACCCTCATATCTTTTTTCTTGACTCTTATCCACAGTATCTTCATCTTCACTCCATCTCTTATCCACCTTTACATCCTCATCCACACAGCCTCCACCTCGCTTGTCCACCAGCCTTCCACACCTGTCCGTGCATAATTCAGACCGGGCGACCGAGCGCTCCCCCTCATTTATTAATTCACTGTGGCTGCTGTTGTGTTTAGGACAGCTTATTCTGAACCAGGTGTATATTGTGTAGCAGCCGGAGATATAACCTTATTGTTCGTTGCAGTGGAGATGTATTGTTCGTTGCAGTGGAGATGTATTGTTCGTTGCAGTGGAGATGTATTGTTCGTTGCAGTGGAGATGTATTGTTCGTTGCAGAGGAGATGTATTGTTCGTTGCAGTGGAGATGTATTGTTCGTTGCAGTGGAGATGTATTGTTCGTTGCAGTGGAGATGTATTGTTCGTTGCAGTGG
This sequence comes from Coenobita brevimanus, assembly GCF_032717465.1. Taxonomy (NCBI): domain Eukaryota; kingdom Metazoa; phylum Arthropoda; class Malacostraca; order Decapoda; family Coenobitidae; genus Coenobita; species Coenobita brevimanus. The sequence goes on along the minus strand of NC_137004.1, from coordinate 40,698,169 downwards.
AGATGTATTGTTCGTTGCAGTGGAGATGTATTGTTCGTTGCAGTGGAGATGTATTGTTTGTAGCAGTGGAGATGTATTGTTCGTTGCAGTGGAGATGTATTGTTCGTTGCAGTGGAGATGTATTGTTCGTTGCAGTGGAGATACATTGTTCGTTGCCGTGGAGATGTATTGTTCGTTGCAGTGGAGATACATTGTTCGTTGCAGTGGAGATGTATTATTTATTGCAGTGATATATTTTTTCGTTCCAGTGGAGATTTTTGTTGTTGTTGTTGTAATGGAGAATTTTTGTTTTTGTAGTAGAGATGTATTTTTTCGCTGCATTGGGGATGTATTTTTCGTTGCAGTGGATTTTTTTTCTTTTGTAGTTGCAGTGGAGATTTTTTGTTGTTGTAGTGGAGATGTATTTTTTCGTTGCATTGGGGATGTATTTTCCGTTGCAGCTGAGATGAAATTTTTGTTGCAACGGAGATGTACGGCAGATTTCATTGCTATAATAGTTGTATTTTTCGTTGTAGTGGAGATGTATTTTTCGATGTAACTCCTAACTATCATTGCAGCAGTAAACATCTTCCTGTACATTAGTCTATTCATGGTCTTTCGTGTTCATGGCCTTTTGCATTTTATTCCAGTTAATGTCAGAAGGTTTTATTCGGTAGGAAGCATAGTGGCCGGACTGTTAATAATTCTGTGACCATCAGCCTGTCATTGTTAGCACATCTTCATTATTCTAGTAATTGTTTTCTAGGGTTACGTGTTGTCAACGTTTTCCTCTTAGGTTGTATCTCCGTAATCTTGTTGACATTATTTGCCGGTCCAGTGAAAATACTTATTCCATTTTGTCATGTGGAAAAGGTGTCGACTGCAGAAAGAAAAAAAATATATTTGCGTGCGTGTAACTGCATATTTACTTTGTAGAGAAGATACAGTGATACGTTATGGGACAGTGTGAGGACTTCTGCATTATGTTTTTGGCTTTGTACTGTACTGCATAGATTTCCTGGTATAAAGGTATCGGTTGTTAATTTTTTTAACAGTTCGGGAGTCGAGAAAAATGAGCCTGAATTTGTACGGGACCGATTTTAGTGATTGATGAGCGTAGCGTGAGGCAAGACAGAGGTAGTGTATCATATTGGTGTGTTTTATGCCACGACGTCACTGGTAACCAATGCTATAAATATTTGACACACATACTGAAGCGTCATACAGACCTTCTGTCTTCTGTAGTTATGGTTTGTGAAGTAGTGTCCTGATGGCATATGGGAAAATTAATCCCTTCAATCAGATGACGTATATTTCCACTTCTTGCAGTTTAAAGACAATTTTATATAGCTTGGAGGAGAGTTTTGGAGCTACAGAGGTTAGATATAGCCTTCCCTGACCCTTTCACTTAGAGAGGTTCTTTCCAGGCTCAGTGAAATCGTCGGGATAAAGTAAGAGAACAGCGCAGAGGAAGAGGCGGTGCGAAACATCCAAAGTCAGCTAAAAACATGGCCTTTAGTTTCACCCAGGGATTCGAAGCCTTGTTCCTGTCTCTGCGGCTGTGTCGTTCAGAATGTTTTGTCATAAGAGATTTTCTAGTTTTTCGTCTTTTATTTTCTTTCTTTATTTTTTTCCTTTTCCTCGTGTAAGTTTATTTTTTGGTCGTTTTTTCAGAACGAAGGCGTCTTGAGTCTGGTTAAAGTCCTTCTGTCCGGTAACTTATTTTATCATATTCTTGCTGTCTGTAGGGAATGATATTGAGTTTACAGTTCTCTCGTAGTAGATGGGTTAATGAAGGCTATACCTAACCCCTCCAGTTTGAAGTAAATTCATGTAGTTTCTGAATCTTCTATTTCCGTTTTTTTTTTTTTTTTTTTTTTTTTTTTTTTTTTTTTAACAAAACGGTAAAATCCTTTGTCTTCAGTGTTTTTAGCTAAACATATTTTAAGCCTAATGCTGTTACGATGAATAAATTATTTGAAGACATTCTCGCCAGCAGCTTCAAAAAGAAAACTCTGGGCAGTGGCTGTGTTGCAAGATGAAATCTTTTTCATCGCCGATGAAACGTGTTCCTTAGGATCTTACAGTATACCTACGGCAGTCTTTATACCTGCACTGTCTGCCTGAGTTTCATGGATTTGTCAACAATATCCTAAATTTTATTGCAATCTAATGACTCCGTGATGAATTATATTTTTATCTCACTGTCGTTCTTCAACATAGTTTTATTACCTTATTAGAGTGGAACATAGAATGGTAAAAGTGAAATGGTACTGTAAGCAAATAAAAGGAAGGAGGGAAAGAAAAGAAGGAAAAGAGAGGCAAGAGAGGTGGTGGTGACAGAGGAGTCTTTCTTCCATGACCCTGACACACCAGTAATTGGCAACTTTACAGCCATCGCCAAAACTTTTCCTTCCCTTTTTACCTCTGTAAACTCAGAGGTTTGTCCATGTCTCTGACAGACCAAAACTTGTGTAACTTTTGCTTCGACTTCACTAATTTTCTTCTGCATCTCCCATTGTAGGTAAGAGCCAGAGACGGAAATGTTTTAATTGGCGTCATTGTAGGTTAGTGCTGACGGGTTGTTCATACGCACGACACGGAAGACACCAGTTCATTCCGTGTCTGAAACGTTGTCTTCATCACCAGCAATTTAAGTGGTGTACACTTTGCTGGTGAGTGCAAGAGGTTTACAAAAGCCGAACAAAAACCGTCCACCGTAAACCAGAGAAGTATTTTAATCATAAATATAAATTTGAATAAATAAGCAAATATTAGTTAAATGCCTCGGATATATTCACATCAGGGTTTAGCCATGAGACTCCTTGAACACAGCAGCCGTGTGCTGTGTCAGCAAGGCCAGCCTTACCACAATAAGGTGAAGCCCCACGTTGTGGGAGAGGAAGAACTCCTCTAACCCAGTGTGATGGGCGCTGAGGAGGGGGTCTGTTGTTGTGCTGAAGGGACGGCCAGGTGCTGAGTGTGTCGCTATTGTTGACATCTTGTTAAAGGGGCGTCGACAAACTCCCCCCCCCCCTCCTCAGTCATGTGTATAAAACTGTCTCCTTCAGTCATTGTGGCGGGACAAGGTTCTCGTTGCCATGCCTCCCATCCTCCATCTCCTCTTAATGCGAGTGATAGTTCCATGGGAGAGAGAGAGAGAGTTGAAAGAGGAGGCAGAATTGCAAATTTTGGGTATTCACCTGTCCAGGAATGACTTTTCCTCTTTTCCTGCCTGTCTGTCAGTTTTAATATGAAGAAGTACAGGAACAAAAATGTTTCTATTGTTGGCTTTTCTGCTTCATAACTTTGACATCTCTCATGTTGGATAATAATTCATGCAAACAAAGTGAACAAGTTGATTAACACACTTCACAGTGAGATTCTGTTGACATTCTCTCTCTCTCTCTCTCTCTCTCTCTCTCTCTCTCTCTCACTGCTTTTTATTAAGCCCTACCATCTGTTGACATATTTTTCTTTACTCTTGCTACCTTCAGACATTTTTTAATGCTCTGAAGAACCCATTTGTCATCAATATCTCTTTCCAATCTAATTCCTCTCTCTCTCTCTCGCCTGAATGAACTCGTCTTAAGGTAGCAAGAATATAATAAACGGCGTACTATCTAAGTGTATCTAACCTCTCCATTTCGAAGTCTCCCTGAAGGTGAATAAAATTGTCAGCAAACATTGAAATTAAGAGATAAAAATGTCGTGATACTGAAGGTGAAAATTATTGCACTTGTCGGAAGCCTGGAACGGATTATAATGAAGTTTGGTGGTCAGTGGAGAGAGAGATTTACCGCGTCCCTCGGTAGCTCAGTGGGGCGCCCTTCTTCGCTACTAGAGGTCTGCCCTACAATGAATATAATCGCCTGGTGGTAGCTAGAGTGAAATAAAAAGAGTAGGTCAACAGATTGAAGGGGTTAAGGGAGCGAATTGCATCTGCAGCTGCGGTTATCCCAAAATATCTAAAGCATTCCACTCTGTTCGTTATTCGCTGTCTCTCTGCAACACCTCATCACTTAATTTAGTCCACATTCATTGCCATTTTCCCGTCTCCCTCACTTTCCGAAACTCAGGCACAAATATTTAATTTTCATCTAACTAGTCTGCGGCCAGAGTTGTGTTATGTGCACACAATAACTGTTTGCGTTGCAGCCTCTCCCTCACCTTGCCTCCCTTAGGTATGCGACCACAGTAACGGAAACATTGTTATTAGGAACATTGTTGTAATCACTCTAGACAAAAGCTGTCTGCATTGTTGGCAACAAACTCGGACATACGAACACAACAATGTACCATTGTTGGTAAAAGTTGGGGTAAAAGTTGCCAGCACTGCTGAAAACAGAGAGAAATAAAAACATAGTCCAGACCCGTCAGGTGACTTAATGAGATGATGACGGCGAGTGAGAACACCTGATGTGCAGAAGCCACAACTTTGATATTATATTGACTTAGGGCCAGATCACACTCAGGTAGTGACTGAACCCAAGCTGATGCAGTATGTTGTATCATGTACCGGTAGTTCTGGATAAATTATTCAGTAAGGACAAACCGCTACATTAGACATCGTCTGGCTATTTCGTTTCTGAGTCACAGATATTATGCAGGTGACAATATATATGCATTATGCCAGTCCCTAGATACCTGACGTCATTATACATCATTGAAAGTGTGACCAACGATTCTAAAAAACACTCTCCCCTTCTCCCAGGACCTCCTTTCTTGAGATTTGCTCATGTAATCCCACTTATCACTCCCCGTGTCCTATTTTTCAACAGGTGTACTGCCTCCCCTGTCACCTCCTCCAACTCCATCATATCCAATGACACACTCGCCATGTAAACCCGTACCGGGAAAATATTTCTCTTTTGTCACTCGATCATCAGTTGATTCGAGAGAGAGAGAGAGAGAGAGAGAGAGAGAGAGAGTTGTAATTTTCGCAGCGTTGGCTTCGTATTTTGAAGCAATTTCTCGTCAAGAAAAATACAGACCTACATTATTATTCATTAAAGCTCAGTGTCAGTGGTAGGAAAGGAACTTTTATTCCCCATTCCCTCGTAATATTCTCTACCGCATAATTGGATACCGCTCCACTAAAAATGTATGAAAAAATAAAACATAATATGCTGGGTGGGAAATGTTTCAACTTGCAATATTTCCTGAGCACAGAACAATATATATACTGGTACCGTATTTTCAAGCTCGGGCATTAATCCTCGTCACTATTTCGGTGTGAGTGAGTGAGAGTGATGCACAAATGGTCGCTCTGAATGCCCTTCATGGGAGATACGTAATGAAAGGAGCCATTCAGAATCATTCCTTCGTAAAATCAGAGTACTGTGTTACTCAGTAGCAATGGCTTCCTCTAATACCTAGATGAAATGTGTGTGTGTGTGTGTGTGTGTGTGTGTTTGGAGATAAAACTGAGAAACAAGTCTAAAATGAAAGAGAATAATAACATACTTCCAGAGCGGATGATCCCTCCACAGTGAGAGTGAGAGAAAAGAATCACTGGGCTGTAATAATGGCTGTAATCTGTGTACGCTACTTAACGATAAACAAAAGCTAATCCTTTTTACTTAAGAATATTTGCAGGAGAGGTGGGTGGGGGAGGTTGTGGGTGTGGGTATTCATGTTAGAGAGAGAGAGAGAGAGAGAGAATGTGCCCAGAAAATACTGAGTGGTCGAGGAGAAACTAGGGTGCATCCGCGGTAAAGATTCAGTGAAGCTGCACCAGGTAAAAATTATGGAGACAGATGGGAGGCAGGTGAGGCGACAGGTGAAATGGTGGGAGGGTGGCGATGTATTGTGTACACCAGACCCACCGGCCACCACGACTACTGCTGGTGCGGGAGTTGTGGCCAGGCGTGAGCTGGGTTGTGGTGGGGTCATGAAATGGGGTAAGGATGCCAGGGTGTGGCTGGCTTTCATGCGAAGTTAATGTATTATCTTTACTAAAGGCTTAAACCCGAGTATATTGTAATAGTGGAGTGGGGTAATAGATTAAGGATTGCTATGCCTGTTTTTAGGAGTACAGGTTGATGGCGGTGGAGTGGACTAATACACTGAGAATTTGATATAAGTCTCTTGGAGGTGAAATATGGCTGACTTGACTGAGTGTGAATAAGTTGTAAAACAAGTGAGGAAGCCTCAGAGTTACACTTTCTGTTCCCTAGGGAAACTGTTTTTTTTTTCTTTCTTTCGTTTTTTTCAAAATAGACACAAAATAGGAGAATGCAGAATTTTCCCATGTTTGTTACTGCTCCTGTAGACAGGTATTGTTAGAAAGATAAATTGACTGCTGATTTGTTGGTGTAATGAAAGAGAATCTGGTGTCAGACTGCTGTAGCGGAAGTAATGTTTGATGTGATGATGTGTGGATGAATAATGCTAGATTAAAAATTGGGCTGTATTAAAGTCGTAAATATACAGTGGATAGAAGATTGAGTTTCTCGTTGTCTTTTAATGGGGGACCATCGCGGATGAGTAATGAGTGACTCAGGATCAGTGCTGGAGGCTAGGAAGTAAGGATCAGGTTGGCTGTTAGTGGAGAAGAGTACGGTTACTGGTGACGAGACATGGCTGCAGTGTTAAGGAGATTTTAAGAAGGAAACATTAGGTAATATTAGAATAAGACTTGTTATTAAAAAAGCAACTTCACTACGAGGACATCTTGTCTTATTTTCGTTACCTTGAGATGATTAGATTCAGCTTAGGAGAGACTTCGAACTAAGGAGGTTCGATTTAGCCTTAGGTTATGCCGTGGCTACCACGGGTGAATAAAATTTGCCGGTAATGGAGGCTATATATATATATCTCTATATATATCTTTTTATATATATATATATCTATCTATATCTCTATCTATATATATATATATATTTACACACACACACACACACACACACACACACACACACACACACACACAATCGGTGGAGAAGGATCATGAAGAAATAAGATACAGTACAGACCAGAAAAACGCTTATTGGAAAGTGTCCTGAAATATGTCCAGGAGAAAACGTACCGTGACCTTTCAGCTTGTAAGATCTGGAGCTGTGAAGATGAAGGTGTGTTTGTGGAGAAGTTTGTGGTGTTTGTTTGTGGCGAGGACGCAAGATTTATTGGCAATTACAGTGTGGGCCTGGGTGATGGAGTGAGTCGGGGTTAAATCTGGTTTAGGAGGGTGTAAGTGTTAATGACGGCGGCACCTGGGGAGAGAGTGGAGGGGGGGGAGGGGACAATAGGGAGAAGAGGGGCGGGCTGAATAAATTCGTCGGGCCGTCTCAGAAATAAAATTTTTAAAAAGGCATAATTTTACTGAAGGGATTAAGTACTTACGAGAACTAATCGAATTATGCTTATTTTGTATACAAATGAAATTGATGTATTCTTAGCCATTTCAGGTAGGCTATGTGCAGTAACCTTTCGGATTGACACAAGTATGAACTAATACACTTATATAATAATTACACACGCCCTCACGAATGATCAACGCATCCCTTGAAAAAAAATAAATAAATAAAACGCAGTATATCTTGAAACAGCCCCCGGACCAATAACCAGGTGGCTGTTGTCAGGGCGTGGTTTGGGAGTTACTCAGCCCATCAAGACAGCTTCATTTATTAACGCCAAGTAAATAATGGGTCCAGGGGACAGTGTAAGCCCCCGCTGTCCAGAATAATGAAGGGTCCAGGAAATCCATTAGTTGGCCATACTTAGCCTCCTCCCCCGCCCTTTAATGGTTGCGTTAATGGAGGTCGGAAAAGGGCGATGGCTTGGTCTTCCGGGTGGTTTATCTTGATCACTGGCCCGGCACGGACACAGCCAACCCCCAACCAACCCCCACTCCCCCCTCCCCCTTCCCGTCCCTGTAAGTTAGCCAGGTTCACTCCCCTCTCTCTTCATCCTTCCCCCTCACTCGATATACCGTCTCCCTTCACTGTTCGCGACACCTCGTTTCCTCTCTCCCATAACTAAGCGCATTCCAGCCGTCTTCTCCTTTCACATATTATTAGCTTTTCCCCTTAACATAGAAAACGCCATTTTCCTGTGCCACGCCTCTTTCTGTTCAACCATCTTTCCTTAACATATCAACTCTTGTCTCTTTCCACCCAACTCCCACCACTTGTTCAGCTTTTTCCTTCCCCTCATACAGCACACATCTTCCCTTCACCCCACTCATTCTCAGAACCCTTACCTCTACCCTTTCATTCCTCTCAAACTCCCGTCCATTAATTACCCTCCCTCCTCCTTGACACTCACCCTCCCTTCCTCCCTCCCATCCCCATACCACACACGCCACAACTGGTCACGCCATCAAGCCCCCTCAAAATCCACACCCATCCCCCTTCGCCCAAGACCCTTCTTCTTCCCCTCTAATCTCTCCCCTCACGCCTCTCTTTAATCTTCACATTCCCTCCTCTCCCCTTGCCATTTACCCCCCATGTCAACAGCACCCTTGCCCTTTGAACACACTCCACATCCCACCCTCACTTCACCCCCACCCTGACCCCTATCCACTTCTACCTTCAGCCTAACCCACACCAACACTCTCACTCCCACTACCACCCCAACACCCCCTCTCTACCTCCCCTCTTACCTCATGCAACCAGCTTCCCTTCAGTCAACCTCTCCGTTTCCTTCCATGCTGAACCCCCCCCCCCTCTCCCGTACTACTTCTCTCCTTCTTTTGTCCCTTTTTGCCGCCCTCACGAAAGGACCAGTAGGTTTGTTGCTCTTCGCTTTCCTTCCTATTCTTTTGCCCTCACCTCTTCTCTTCCCTTTAGTCCCTTCTCTCCCCCTCCTCCGTCCTTTGCCTCCCCTATGCCCTTTCCTGCCCTCCTGTCCTTCCACTTTCCCCTCCCCCTCCTCCGTCTTCTCCTCCGTCCCCCTCCTCCATCCTCTCCGACCTTTGCTTCCATCTCGTCTGACTGACACCATTGACGCGGATATATTTCTGTTATGTGTGTGTGTGTGTGTGTGTGTGTGTGTGTGTGTGTGTGTGTGTGTGACCAGTATATTCTCTTTATTGTACTGCCTTTGACCCCTTCAGTACTATGACGTGTTTTTGCTACCACAAGACGATTCCTGAATATTGAGCTTAGGAAGGATGAAAGCGTAGAGGAAATCAGTAACTACCACCTTCATTTGGAAATGTCTGTACTTAAGTAAACATTATATATATATATATATATATATAAAATAGGTACTGTAGATATATAGGTATAGATAAATATAGGTAGACGTAGATAGACAGACAGATTAATAGATAGATGCAAATACGCAGATAAATAGATAGACATAAAGACATAAGCCGTAGCATGAGGGGTAGAGTGATGTATTAATACACCATTATATCATAGATTTCCCTCTTTTCCCATCTGCTAATGAAAAGTGGTTCCAAGAAATGGCAGGGGATCGGCCCAGTCTGGTGTAGTGCGGTCAGTACCTCCATCTTTCATGTCCTGTTCCATATTCCTTTGCCAGATTGATTCCCGATGGGCCTTGCCTTGTCTTACGGCCGTTAATTTAACATCAGCACCGCACGTCACAGTAGCTGAAATACACAGGCGGAGATGCTTAGTGGGAGGTGGAAGGGTTGGGCTACAACCACAGTTTACTAACATTTCATATACAGTATTTTTATGACTAAAGGGAATTACTGTTTTCTTAACAGTTCCTTTTCTTTATCTTTAAAATGTCCTCATTCTTAACTTCAGTGCGATGGCTGACATTTAAATTTCGTTCTGTTGTCTTCACTTGCCTTATTGCTTAGGAGAGAGCTTTCGGAGTGCAAGGTAACAGAGAGAGAGAGAGAGAGAGAGAGAGACATGTTAACTCCTTCAGTCCGGTGATGCGTTTTATTGATATGTTCTTGCTTCCTCCAGACATTTATATCTAGTTTTTAGGAAACTTCTTGTCATGGGGTAAATAAAAGCCAAAGGAGACTTTTGTGATGGTGTACATGAAGGTTAAATGTAGCCTCTGCAGTTCGACAATTCTGTTTTAGCTCCCCCCCCCACCCCCCGGGGAAAAAAAAAAAAAAAAAAAAAAACGCCTGACGCAGCCAAAATAAAACAGAAATGCGCCACCAGATTAAGTGTGCCGGTAAATGAGTGAATAAATAAGTTAATAAATAATGCGTATATGAAGAGTGTCCAGGATGGCGAGTTTCGACGTCACAAACAGCAGGACAAAAACAGCGAGTGTGAAACTTGAAAGTTCTGTTTTTCTCCTGCAGTGATAACCTAATTTGGAAACAAATTCTTTTATAACATGGCGAGGTAAAAAAATATTGGTGCAGGACAGAGAGAATGTTTTTGAAGTGTTTGTTTTGGTGTGTATGGAAGAGCGGGATTGGGAAGGAACAATAAAGGATGGAATACAAAACAAAGAGGACAGACAGAGCAGTGAGCGGTGAAGACACAACAAAAAGACGGCTTACTGTTTGGGGTCGTCGTCCAGCCTTCAAAATATATCGGGTTTTATGACACTGCTTGAATGTACGGTGTTTTATTTTTCGTTCTTCTTATTTGTACATGCATGAGTCATTCTGGATGGCATCGTACGCTTCGTAACACTTATCTGAGCGATTTATCAGGCTTATCATCCCAAGATCCTTTTAATGTTACCTTACTTTTAATACGGGCATGATTTACCACAGTAACGTAGCAGAGGGTAATCAGGTGTAGTATGCAAAGTAAATAGTCAAGAAAAATGTGGTGCGAAACCTCTGATGCCACTTTTAGCTTACTCGTTCAGTCCATACATGCAGACAAATGACAGAATACAAAAACTGGACGCTTTATAGAAAATGTCTTTTTCACAGCAACCGATAGCTAACAATACTGTAGCATCTGATTGTGCACTGCGAATGTCGTTTTTCTTTATAAATACGTACTTGGACGTTGAAATATAACCATCATATCCAGTACTAATGAGCAGGAAACCTTCAGAACGCAGGACAGCTGCTCCAGAACAGTCTCTTGTGAAATGATGTCAACCTGGATCAGAACTGCACAAACCACAGCCACGTCGTGACCTAACTTTGACCTTGGCCAGTGATCTTTACCTGTAATCGATCTGAACTAATATCGTTTTTTCTTTTATTCCCATCCCAACACACATCGTTTGTGCCAGGTAGTATCGAGATCGTGTCAGGGTCAAGTGTCAGGAAATATTAACATAAATATAACAGACAGACACATACACAGACCGACTTGACCACAATAGCTATACCATCGACGTCGTTATAAATAATAATGTTACTGCTTTATGCCTAGTAAGTAGCAACCAAGGCAGCTTTGCCGTAGCCTTGGTAATGCAGACCGGGACTGTCCTGAGCTGGGTAGTTATGTGCGGGGCAGGTAGGTGTTTATGTGACAGGCGTTTACAGTGCGGAGAGTAACTGTGGCGATAGTACACCTAATTTAAGTGGGTCGCGTCGCGTCCTTTTGTGCCTCCAAACTTTATGGGAGGCTCGCCCGCCACTCTGTAATTGCTGACCCACAACACTATTTTCTGGCCGGAAAGAGACTTAGGGAAGCGTTGGCGTCTGCCGGACTTATCTCTCAGCCGAGGTTGTTGTTGGGGTGGTGTATGAGTTGTTAATTGGGTGTGCATGGAGTGGGTAAAATCAGATGCTTTTAATTTTGGAACTTTTATAATATTATATTAAAAGTTTATAAGACATCGAAAGAACGCCAACTCACCAATGTTCTTTCACAGATATATCCTTCGAAAAGTTGCGTTCAACTTCCAAGTTTGACTCAAATAAGATCAGCCATTCTCGGGATAACGCCGCGCACTAAACGCCTTGGACTGGCTTTCCTAGAACTTTCTTATTCTTTCAAATCGGGTCAGATATTCGTGATAAATTTTGTTAACAAATACATACAATGATAAATAAATAGAAGGGAGTCACTCACACTAGCTACGCCTCCTGCATCGATGAAACTGTCGTCCATTTATTAATTTGTCAACATAACAGAAAAGCAATTTTGCCCGCCTGTCCAATTTTAACAATTCATGGTCACTGAATCAGCCTTTCGAACAGTTGCCACTGCACTGGTATTGCTGTGTGTGTGCCTTGTTGCTGTTTGGATTTGTATATTAAGGTATCAGTACGTTTGTCATTCTGTGCCTGTATCAGAAAGGATTTTTTTCTTCTGAGTTGTGTGATGACAAGCATGTTATTAATAGACGGGCGCCCAACTTCCACTCACATGATGTGGTGCCACCTTTAGGTGGCTGTGCACCGAGTAACGAAAATGTCTTCTTGTAGCCCAAGAAACAAATTAATATGTTTGATAATAACCATATAACCAAATGGACGTCTGGTGGTCTAGTGGGTTAAGGCGCTCCAGTCAGATCCGGCCTTACAGGTTTAAATCGGTGTGATTGAAATTTACGTATAGCTCACATAATGCTATTGAAGGGGAAACGGCCGGTTATCCCTGACTTATTTGTCTGCAGTAAGTGACTTAACACTGGATTCCTGTATTCCTTACGGGGCAGTAAAGGATTGGCTGTTAGACTGATAGTAATTCTTTGTGGCTGTGGAAGAAAATCACCGAATGTAAAATGAAAATGATGTAATTTAATGATGTTGCCACTGAGGGTTTCTTGGAGCCGAAGACTCTGCTACAACATTAACCGGAATATGATACAAAGTTCACATTACGCTTCCAGAGGGTTCAGATGGACACACAAGGAAACCAGCAACTATCGAATACGCATTGAGTACATCGTTTACAACTTTACCGTCCTAAATTGATAAAGTCATTCGTAACAGGACGCTGCAGTAGCGAAGGCAGCTGATTTATCGGGAATATGTGATTTATAGATTTACGTCTTAAAGTTTTGATTAAGTTTTGGTGATGTCATTGGTAACGCGGCCCTGATATAACTAAGGCAGCTGACTTGTGTGGTTCATCTCCGCAGTGTAATTCAGGACGATGAACAGCAAACACACCTACGCAGCGCCATCTCTCGCATATTACCCTGGCTCACAGCAGCCTTCCAGAGCATAAATCAGGATGGTGCGAGACTCTGACGGGCGCGTGAAATCCCGCCGCTAATATATCCCACGGACTCACAGACGCTGATTACCATGCACGACTGACAAATGCCGGGGCAGGGGCGGGGGTGGGGTAATTAGGGGGAGAGCTATAGGGGGGCTGAGTTTGAAGTGGGGGGATGAGGAGGGGCAGGGATGAATTTGAGATGTGGGAAGGGGAGCGGAGGGACGAAGATGAGGTGTGGGGAGGGGAGAGGTGGCCAGATGTGAAATGAGGGGAGGGGAGAGAAAGGGGCAACTTAATGGTGAAGGGAGGGGAAGGAGACGAGTTTGAGAAGAAAGTGGAGATGTAGATGAAGTTGAGATGAATGGAGGGGAAGGGTTAAGTTTGGAAAGGGAGGGGGGGAGGGAACAGGGTGAGGGACAGGGAGAGCGAAAGGAGGAGAGGGAGATTTGAGGTGACGGTAGGGGAGGAGGGGTAAGGCGTGCAGATGTGTGAAATTAATCTTGGTGGAAGTCACTGCCTGCCTGGTGTCAAAGAAACGTACTTAAATCCCGTCAGAGAAAATTTATGAGAGCAGGTAGCAGCGCGGACCCAAAGCTGCTAATATAACCCCATTTGTGTTCAGATCTACATAATATTTTTTTACTTTTGTCTTTCCTGTTCCTGGTTCCCTCCTGCCCCATGTAAGTGAGAAAGAGGATGATGCTGGTGGCGGTGGTCCAGCATCAGATTGTAATGGCCGCAGTCGATGTTGTCAATATTCTGGATTTACTATACATATTTACAGCTGTCTAATCATTACTATCAGCACAGGGCCATTGCAGAGATTTCTGTCAGGGATTTGATTTCCTTACCATTTCCGAAGCTGTGTTTTTCTTTCATAGCAGCTGTGTTACATGTGAGACAATTGAAATCGCAGTGACCCACCAACAAACCTCTGTTATTTCTCAGATATCAGAATTATTCTTTCATCCCATTCTTCCGTGGTCCTTTCACTTCTCCCACTTGTATTTAATTCATCCATTTATCTCCCACCTTTGCCTCGTCTGTCCTTCCTCCGTCTCCTCCATACATTCTTCATCATGCCTCCGCGTCCCCTTCCTCCCACACTAAATTATTGGCGGTGTTATCACGTCAGGGGACAGGGAGGGGCTGGCAGCTGGTTGTACTGCATCGAATAGGATCAGGCGGGGGAGAGAGAGAGAGAGAGAGAGAGAGAGAGAGAGAGAGAGAGAGAGAAACTAACAGGGAGTAGTGTGTGGAAAGGAGTTAGAGAATTGTGTACGACATACAGACAGACAGTCAGACAGACAGAGGACACCAATTAAACAGGGGAATGGTGTGAGGCTGGGAGGTAAAGGAGAATGTGTGTGTGTGTGTGTGTGTGTGTGTGTGTGTGTGTGTGTGTGTGTGTGTGTGTGGAGAGAGAGAGAGAGAGAGAGCGGAGAGTAGGAGAGATAGAAGGGAGGACGACAGTGGAGGTGTGAGGTTCTGCTACTGGATATTACGTTGTTCCCAGTTGAGACAGGAGCTATGCAAGGGTGTGTGTGTGTGTGTGTGTGTGTGTGTGTGTGTGTGTGTGTGTGTAGATATCCTTAGGCTGTTTGTCTTAATATATTCGTGTTAATATATGCACCTTAGTAATCACATATGTATATGATGGAAGGTACTGCAATATAGCTTTGCTGGCTATAAGTTTGATAGTTCGGAGCGCCCACTATCCATTCACTGGATGTAGTGCCGTCTGTGGGTGACACTTCATTGAGAGACAAAGCCAGATTATTTCTATGTCCTCACTTTAATGTCTTGATTTAAACAGCCATATTCTCGGTCTCTGCCTTCCTGATTGAGCAATACATGGTTGGTTGATGGGTGGATGAACTCCTGTTTTGCAGTATATTGTATTACATTCTTAGCAGTATATTCTGGGTCCGTACAAGAACAAGTAATTTCCTTTCGAACATAACATATTTCGAGGTCTGATCATTTACTGTCGATGTTGACTACGTTCGGTGATGTTTGATGCAGTCTCATCTCTTTTAATAATTGGAGGTGTTCAGGAAATGACCGTAAAGAAGAAAAGAAAAAGATTAGAGGCTTGCTTACACCTCTCTTTACAAATTTTGAACTAAATGAACACAAATAATTCTCATAATTATTGCCAAAGTATGCTAATCATGACCCAGTATCGTGCGCTTATTATAATCCTTCGTGTATATAATGACCCGTGGCCTTTAAAAGTGACTGTTACAATTAAGTGCTGTTCATTACATTAAATTCAAAGCAGTATTCCGCTTCAGTACTTGCTCATCATTACGCCCACATTGAAGGGCCAAGGTCATGCTGTGTATGGGCCGGAGGAGGCGGGTGTATTTTTCTCCACACTCATCTCTAAGCTCATTCATGGAACCGACAGCTCGTTAGCCAGAAAAAATTGAATGAGAGAGAGAGAGAGAGGAACACACACACACACACACACACACACACACACACACACAATCCTCCCCTCTATCACTCTCTCCCTCCCCCTACTTCTCCCCCCCTCCCCGCTACATCTCCCTCTACCCCCCTGCTTCTCTCTCCCGTGCTCCCTACTTCTCCCCTTCCCTGCCACGTCTTCCCTCCTTCCTCTCCCATATCACCCCATCTTATACTTTTTCGTTTCTTCTCATCTCCCACCTTTTCTCCCCTCTGTCCATTTATAATCCTTTTTTCACATCCCTCCCACTCCTCCCCCCTCTTTCTCCCCGCCTAGGTCTCTCGGGAGGCAGTGTGAGGGGTGACGGGAAACGGTGTTGAGGGGAAGTGGGTGTTTATGGCTTAAGGGGGAGCGCCGCGCCTCGAGACAACTCCCGTTATCATATCACGTCCTCACGAAAAACAGCAACGCCTTAACACGCTGAGGCTCCTGTGACTCACTGGTAGCTGAATGAAATTGCCGTGGCGTTAATTTGCCCTGGACTAATTAAGCCCTTCAGTCCAATGACATTTATTATTTTATATATAAATTTAATTCAGCTCATGTTTTAAATCTAGAGGAATTAGCTGTGTATAGCCTTAATTGGCTCTTTCCTCACAGGACATGTACAAGCTAAATAAACAACTAAGTTACTGGTACTTCTGTGCAGCATCAGTTGATATGCACAAGATATCACGCTGAGAGTAAAAAGAAAGGAAAAATGTATTCACTTGCGTGCCCCAGGAGGTGTGTACTGCTGTGTTGTGCCCGATTCCCAGAAACCCCACAAGCACGGCTGTTATTCACAGGTTCATCTTGGCAGGCAGTTACTTGTATGACGGAGGAGATGAGTTAAAACCCTAAGGCAAACAGTAACGTAGGATATGCAGTGCTGGTGTGTTCCATTGTTTGCTTCTTGTGTACTGTAGTATTGAGTGGACATTTAGAGTACTCAGCATCGGAGGCAGTACTTGAAGAGTATACTTGGAACAAGTAAATGAATTAATGTATTAAAGGGAAACATCTTGAGTATGCTGTTGGTAAAATTCATCTTCATCATGAAGTTCTTACACATAGCAAATGATCGATCATCAGAAGCAGAAATGCCATTGAAATGTGAAAATTGGACAAATTGTTTTACCTGTGAGGTGAGACGTTCGGACTGAAAGGGTTAAGTAATATGTTGCAGGATCTACAAACATCACACTTCCTACATCGACAACGTTACAGATATCAGTGCCAAGTGTTATCGATTATCTTACAAGTTTCGTATATTTTCTAGCGATATCATAGAATATGTTATGATTAGCGGTATTATATAAGATCTGTTTAGAGGAAATTTAGCGACGCTTGTGAGTGTCTTGTATACATCTGTTGACACTTGCCGCTGAGGGCAGTGATCTCCTTCCCCGCTGCAGGTCAACACAAGGCCCTGAGCACACACCTTTGAGGCCACCAATTAAGGGGTTGATCCTGCTGAAGGAGACATGGATGAGCCTTGAAGGAGGATGACGACACCACTAGTTACACACACACACACACACACACACACACACACACACACACACACACACACACACACACACACACACACACACACACACACACACACACACACACACACACACACACACTTTGCTTTCATGTCGCAACATCAAAGGCGTGCATAAAATTGTGTGGGATGTGTTAATGGTGTTTTCCTGTGGCCGAACTCTAAGGGTCCCACTCTGAGTGGCTTTGAAGATTTCGTAACACATTTTCCTTAGGGATTCATTCTGGACGTAACACCTTAGTATCCTCTTGTATGTTAATATCCTCTTGTATGTTATGGAGTCAAACTATGTCGTCATTAAAACGGTGTGTTTAAAAAAAAGGATAAAGTTGTTATATAAAATAAATCGCTAAAGCAGAGGTGCTAAGAGGCCTCCATTGTCACCTAAAATACGACCACGTTACGGACCGATTGTTTGCTTCTTCGCCGTCCGTAGAAGGTGTGTGTGTGTGTGTAATTCACCGGGTCGGTCAGGATCACTTGATGGTCGTGATCGTCAGCATTTTACCCTCCCGGAAGGGAGCTGAGAGCTCATATAGTCCGATCTAAGGGCAAGGCTGTGACCTTCACACACCCACACACCCGTCCCCTTGCTCAAGGGGGACAGTAACCACCCACTTCGTCAGTGAAACTTTTCACAACCTGAGCGAGGTGCGAACTCCCGTCTACCAGATGGCAAGCGAGAACGTTACCACTGCGCCAGCGAGCGGTGTGTGTGTGTGTGTGTGTGTGTGTGTGTGTGTGCGTGCTTTGATGCAGTGATCTCTGTATTAGACATATCAGGAACTGGGCCAATGGGCAGTGGCAGAATCAGGGGAAAAAATCGTCACACCTTCTCCACTTTGTTTTTGCGGGTTGCCGATGACTTTGGTTGAGGGCAACGGTGAGGGGGAGGGGGTTATGGGTCGATAGTACGGGTGGGGGGTGGGGGATTTTGCAAAGGGAAGGGGGTGGGGAGAGGTGGATCAAAACAGGCAGGTGAGGCAAAATATAAAAGCAAGGTGCTCTTGCCTCCAGCTACCACACCTGAACCCCTCTCTCCCTCCTTCCTCCCCCTCCCTCCTCTCCCTCGCTTCCTCTCCCCTCTCTCCCCTTCTCTGGCTCCCTGTCCCCTTTCCCCCATCCCTCGCTCTTTACCCACCCACCCCCGGCCTCCTTCGCTCCTTGTCCCTTCCCTCGCTCGATACTGATTTTTTGTTTTGTTTTTAGACAGTATTTACATATTTTTTTCAGCCAAGAGTGAGTCATAAGAACGAACCTGAGTGTTATGTAGAGTACAGTGAACTAGAAATATTTGACCATGTTCTTGTATCCCGCAGTAGTACGGTGTTCTGTCCGTTCTAGCTTATTATGTATCTTTATTGCAGTATCATTTAATAACTCTTGAATATCAACACAGTATCTCTAAATTCGCGGATAAAATATTCATACTGCCATCCGGAATAATATAATACATAGCCTTTTTCCAGCGTTTATTTCCTGCATGTTTTATATTTCATAACCTTTGACATATAACCATGTTGGGCAATGTTTTGTTGTTGTTACATAACCTTTAATACTTGGAATTACAGGCCATAGACACAACAAGCTGTTACTCTCACATGAACCCCATGTTTTAACCGGGAGGTTAAATATTTAAATATCCGCGTTTTTTATTCGGTGTATGTTTTCTGTTTTCTTTTGCCTTTCACCAGATCATTTTACTGAGGTTAGATCAGACCTGTTGTAGCGGCGGGATAATGGAATTTATCTACACATAACCCATTCACTACCAGACGTCTCTTACAAGACTGAATAACTTCAACAGGTAATAGTCACAACAGATGTATCGTCATCGCAGAGTCACTTGTGATGGCCTTGAGATGATGGTGATGAGGATGAGGATGACAGTGATGACGATAAGGATAGTAATAATGACGATGTCGACGATTGAATACGATAAGGATGATGGTAATGATAAAACTTATAATTATGATCATGCTGCGAACGACGACAATGGGGATGACAAGGACGATGACGAGTCCTCTCCCTTGGCCTACGGTCCTCTCCAGTCATGCACCTCCCTCCTCACCCCCCCCTCTCACATCCACCACCCAGATACAGCTAACATGACCAAACTTCATAACTGGGTTTGCCACGGGTCATGTGCTGGGGGGGGGGGGATGCTCGCTTGTGGGAGTTGGGTCATGAGGCTGGTGAAAGAATATTAATCTGAGGTGGGAGTTATGGTCGCCGTTACAGGTTTAATAAGATATGATATATGGCACTCTCTGGGGCAGGCCCGGAGCCGGAGATCCTGCTGCTTAACACAATATTAAACTTCACTGTTGCAGTGTATCATTGTTTTTAATAGTGCTGCTGCTGCTGTGTTGGGGCATTGAGACTCTGATATCATTCAGATGTCTGTTGGCAGCAAGAATAAAATGTGAGGACTCATCTTGTAGAAGGGGATGATGCTCATTAATATAACGTGCGATGTGCAATAAAATGTTAATGAATACACCCAGGGCTGCAGCTGTACAATAAGCCCCAATGAACATGTGTTTCACAGACCACAAGTATACCCCAAGCCCTAAGACCGGACCAAAAGGAACTCTTTCGTCAGGACTGCAAGTATATTCCCAGGGCCACAAGTATACCTAGGGACGCAGACAACACGTATACCCCAGGAACCTGCCGTACGTTGGCCAAAGTGCAAAAGTTAAGGCAAAATATTGCTTTCTCTCCGTTATCGCCAAGCGAGGGGACTGGAGGTAATGGAAAGCTCAGAAAATAACCCTTACTGTGGGAACTTTGGCTGATGCTGTCCCGTCCCCACAGCCCCGACCCCCCCCGCCTCCTCCTTCCCCAAGTTTTCCCCTTTACGGCCACTCCCCTCTCCCCTCATCCCTCCACTTCTTCCCCCTTCCTTCCCCCTGCCCCTGCCCCAGCGAATGAAGGTGGGTGGAGGTGACGGCATTCAGGCACTATCAGGTCGATCCCGCTGAATGAAGCTCAAAGTTGGCCTTGGCAGTTCTCGGGGCTTAGATAGTTTTCCCTCTGAGGCGATGGAAAGAAAACGGCAAACGCATTCCGTCTTTATTGATTTTGTATTATTTATTTCTTCTGTTTCCATTGGAGTTGAAGAGAAAATTTTTAATGTATTCCTTCTTTCGCTTCTGTTTCTGTTTCTCGTGGAAGTGAGGTGTATATGTAGTAATCGTTTACTTTTCTAGTCGTTTCTACTGGAAATGAAAATTGAAGTGTATATTCGTTGTTTGAGTGGTTTTCGAATTTAGATTTCAATCTCTCTCTCTCTCTCTCTCTCTCTCTCTCTCTCTCTCTCTCTCTGATGGCGTCACGGATTTCTTCTCGATTTATTTTTCATGCCTTTCCCGTCCCATTTAGGAATAAGAAAAAACATGGAAAAGAAAGATCGTATCTGTTCGTCTTTGTCCTACAGATTTCCGTCAAAAGTGTATTCCTCGTTTAAGTCAGCGTATTATTTCCACAGGAGATGAAACGTGCAAATGTATTCCTGGGTTCAGTTTTCATCCATTTTCTGCCAAGTTTGAATTTCACATTGCTGATTCTCCACTGTATGCCTGATTGATGCAGCATTATTTTTCTTGTCACTTTATTTTTTTATGTTTTTTCTGGTAATGTGAAGTTAAAAGTAAATGTGCAAGATTAGTCCGCCTTTAAGTTCTCTCTCTAGTTTTGCCATAGTCTGGGTTTCACGATACTGGCTGTCGTCCTTCCAGTGGGTAGCTTCAGTGTTTTTTTCCTGCAAATTTATTTCTCGCTCCTGTTGTGTGGAGTAACAAATTACAGAAGACAGTGATTGCATCCTTTCATCTCTTCCTCACTACTGTCATGTTCCTAAGCTCTTCGTCCTCCTGATTTATTTTTATATTGGTGATGGAAAAGGTGTGATTTTTTTCTATCTGCCGGAGTTTGAATTTTATTGAGCTGTCGGAAGATTATTGATTTTCCTTTTGAGAGCGTTTTTTTTTTTTGTCAGATTGTTCTCCTTGATTTTTTCCCCTTTCACTTTGGAATACATAGAAAACATGAAACACGATGATTGCATCCCTTCATCTCCTCCTCTCTGCTGCCGGGTCCCCAGCTCTGCGTCCTCCAGATTATCACCAAACAATCAGAGGGTCGTGATGGGGTCGTCTCCTGAGTGCCAGTCAGACAATCAGAGAGCATCTTGGCGGCTCGGAGGTCCTAATTCATGTAAAATCTCAACCAGTTCTTACGATAACCAAGTCTCCTTAGTAGGTAATTGTCATCAAGAATATTGTTTTGGTCATGTTTTCCGCTTTGATGACTTGATGTGGTGATGTATTTAGTAGCCGTACGAGTGATGGAACAAATAAGCAGTCTTATACATATGCACAGCATAAAGATAAAGAGGGTTTGTGAATACGCCTGGAGGCCCTGGACTGGCATGGAATCCTGGCGTTGTGATGGGGTTTTGATGCCTTGGTGTCTCTCAGGGCGGCGGAGGCAGAATTGGCTGGAATATAGCGGGGGGGGGGGGAGGCTGAGGCTGGCAAGCATCCTGGAGCCATCAAGTGCGCAGTATTGCGGTACTGCGGCCGTACGCATAGTCAACGAGCGTCTAAATGCGTTGGTGTCGTAGAGCCACAGCCGATGGTCCCTGATGTATCAAGAGTTACGTCTTGGTCTCTCCGAATAACCACAACTTAAAATTTCTGAGACCATGAGGTGTGCAATATCTCTTTACAGTTTTACCGCAGTATTGAACAATACTGCTGTGTTACACTGAACCGCTCGCGGGTGGTCTGTAGAGCCGATGTTCCCCGTTGTGTCAAGAGTTCCCTTAACAGGCTTCTAGAACCTCTTCTCTAGCGAGTACTTTAGCGCATTTCGCCACAGTATTCTCGTAGTAGCTATTTGCGTCTTACTGATATCGACGCACAGCATAAATCAGAATATATTAACGTGCCGTATAACAAAAATATTTCGCCGAGGCATATACCAAAATAAATGGGTAAGGCGTTGGTGGCAGAGAGGCTGGTCAGCCGATGAGAATACGGTCGTTGCGGAGTGGCGGGAAGTTCATTAGAGTTTGTCCATTAGACCAGCCAGTTATGAGCCAAGAGGGCGGAGGATCTGTCTACCCGACCCTCCGTATGAGCCACGCAAACTGCCCCTAACAGAGCATTACGCCAGATTGCCACACTGGCCGCCAGGGGGAAGAGCCAGGAAGCAAGAAAAGCCACAGAGATGGCCGGTATTACCAGGCAGGGAGAGAACACTGACAGCTGGAAAGAAAGGCCATATTGAAGTTAACGAGACAGGGATAGAACACTGACAGCTGGAAAGAAAGGCCATATTGGAGAAGATAATTGAAGGGATTAAGAATACTGCTTACAGCCCAGTGCGTTGAGTATTATTAAATCAAATGTTAGCTTACACTCCTTTGTCTAATGTGGCGATGTTAATTATTTGTGTATGTGATGGATAACAACATGAGGTACACAACAGAACTGTGTTAGCAAGGATGTTTTCTGAAGAGTTCAGTTCTGCTGCCGTCAGACTCTTAGACAGTATTTGCTTCCACTTTTTCCATGTTCATCCTGTAGTAGCGTTGGGGTCGTGGGTGTATCGTTGACTAATGCCAGTCGTATTCTAAGGGAAGATTAGACCTTGGAGAAGAAATGATTAGCTGCCTTAATGTCATTCATGCGGTTGATAGGCTTTAATCCAGAGTGTCAACATAATGCTGGCAGGGAATTGTCGGCGAACCTTTGCAAAAGCATAAAGGAACAACGCAGAAGCATAAAGGAAGCACGAACGCAGATATGCCATTCCAGTTATGAAATACATCATCATTTTGTCTCTCCAACCCTTATTCCAGTTTGGAAGATGGGGTGGGAGGAGGGGGAGAAAGACGGCTTATGTTTCAAGCCCGGGAACGATGTATCTACTTTGACGTGAATGTAAAAAAATCTGTACATATATATACCGTATATATATATTTCTTGTTCAGTAATTTTTTTTAAGTGCATAGTAATAAAATTGCCTGTTAGAGTTCCGTTGCCACCTATAAAGCTTTCGAACACACCACTGACATATGGTGATGATTTTCTATAAACCATCATCATCGCCATCTCAACTCTTTTTGTCTCCTGAAAGATGGGATGAGGGTATAAGATGGTGTGGCCAAACGATTCAGTTTTATTACAAGCATATGGGATGGAGCCAGGGTTCTGGGGCTCAGGTGGTGTGTGAATGAGTGTCTGGTCCATTTCACTGGGTACTTCGTTGATAGTTCTCCCCCTTTCCTACACTCGCATTCCTTGTTTTCTGGACCCTATCTCACGCCATCCATAGGTAGGAAAAAAAGAAATCATGATGGTGATGATTGTGGTCGTGGTGGTGATGAATTACGATTAAGGGACCGTGACTGTGCTTCGAGCTGCAATATATCCCCGCGGATGCTGTGCCTGCCACCTGAACTAAATTATTCCCTTGCCTTGCCTGCTGATGTGCGCGAGTCAATTGGTGTGGTGGTGGAGGGAAGGGAGGCCGGTGGTGGTGGTGGTGGATGAGGCTGGGGCCGCTGAGACTCCTGTCCTTGCCAACACAATACCTCACACTGTGGCACATATTCTACCTCTCACCACGGTAATGGATTCACCCCTTCTGGTAATTAATTTGGATTAATACTTATTCAAAGCGTATAGTTAGTCATAAACTTGTTCAAGCTTTACTTGCCATTTAGGTCTATTCTTATTGATGTGCACTTTATAGTATAATTAAGCTTACGTTATATTTTAGCACAATGTAGATAGATAGGTAGATAGATAGACAGAGATCAAGACAGATAGATATATGCAGTATATCAGCAGCAGCAGCACAATTGACATCATGAACTGCCGGAGGTACCTGTAATTAGTATCTTCCTGTGGGAACGAACCTGTGACTTAACAAAATATCCACATGCAGCGTTTTTCAAGGCAACGAGGCAGACTATGGGTGATGTTGGTCTGGCAGGAGGCGGTGGGATCAATGTTGTATATACTATCCCGGCATCCCGACCACCATGACCTGCTGAACACCGGCCACCAAACCCCAGCCTTCAGCCGTCCCTCTCTCAGGCGTGGATGCATAATTCAGCACGCATAAATCTTTACGTCACTCTTGCTGGCTGAGGTGGCGATTGGCCGGATTTGGTCCCGTCCTGAGGGCGAGAGAGGGGGAGGAGGAGGAGAAGTGGAGAACTAGGAAGAGAAAAAATGGAGAGGTATGTGTAGGAGGATGAGGCTAGGAAGTTATAGGACAGAGACTGCGAAAGTGTAGGAGGGTGAGGCTGTGAGAGTCTGTAGGGGCGTAGGGGCATGGATTCCATACAGAAAGTTTGGAGGCGAAGGGAGATGCTGATGTCCATGCTGTGTTGATAAAAGGGAAGAAACTTTAGCTCTTACTCGCACTGCCCCTTCCGATGACTCTTGGCTTCGCACAACGCAATTAAGGGAATGATCAGCTACATTCCAGCCTTTATGGTCAGGTTTACAAAGCAAGACTAGGTTGTCTGTATGTCTCGTGTACTTTTAATGCGAGAATAGGGTCGGATGTCCACAGTTCGGTCAGTAGTTTTTAGATCAGACCAACAGGCGTTGAAGAACAGGTCACGGGTCAAGGTCAAACTTCCGGCGCAGCGGCTCTGTGCTCTCTGTGCACACTTTATCGAGAGAGAGTCGACGGAGAACTTGGATTACTAAGATCCTGAATATGCGTCGTTGTCCTTGTCACGCGCCCATAAGCAATCTGGGCTACTGATAGATGTCTGCGCAGGTATGAGTAGTATGACAGAACTGGGCTGTGGTTCGGTATTTGATTCCGTTGTTTGACTGCTCGTTAGTAAACATTTTTGTGTTAGCCAGAACAGAATATTAAAGGGTGAAGGAATCAATAAATAAGTAAACAAACATTGTATAAACTTTTGTCCCATTTTTCCCTTGTCATTCCTCTTCCTTCTCCTCCCTGCACCGTGTTTCTCCACCGGCCTCCTCTTCACTCCATCAGCCAGCTGTGCCTGTTACTCGTACTCTGACAGCCACGGAATATCTGTCCTAACAAGACGTCCCTCTAGAAGGCTTGTTATGCCCGCCCCATTGACCAGGGAGTCTGGTTGCGTAGAGTTGGACCACTGCTGGGACGGGGAGAGGGAAAGAAAGGGAGGGAGGAAAGGGGAGGAAGGAGGAAGAGGAGGGAGGAACTGGGAGGGGATGGAGAAGGGGGTTGGGACCGGGGCTGTCTGGGGAATAAGGATAATTATTGTGAAGGTCGTATATCTCGGGAGAAATGGACCGTGGGGATGTTATTATTATTTCCATTATGTTTCCCTCTCCCTTTCTGTGTTTTGGTGAGCTTCAGTGCCCCATATTCATGCTGTCGTGGTGTAGGAAGTATATAATTTTTTAGATCATTTTTCTCATTCCCTCTCTGTGGGATTCCACGGAGTTCCGTTCCAGTGCCCTATATTCGTGATGCATGGATGGTTTTATTATTTTTTCTATATTTACCACCCCTTGTAGTGTGTGTGTGTGTGTGTGTGTGTGTGTGGTGTTTCCAATACCTATGTTCGTCTGGTTGTGGTAAAAACAGTTGGTGTAAGGTCTGTTGATCTGTGTATTGGATATTTTTCTGGCCGCCAAAACTTGATAATTTAAGCATAAATGCACATGAATTCATTTTTAGTTCATCACAGAGTTGGCTCTCACATCTAACATCGTTGGTTCTCTGCGGGAAAAGTATGTTGTGTTTCAAAAAGTACATCAGTGGGCTTCGGAAGCTATAGTTCACCATCTTGTTTATTGGTATGAAGTAAAGTACAGGTATTTATGTCTGCAACTTCACGTGTTATGACCCTGGAGAAGAAGCCTTACATGGTCGATAATACACACGCATCTCTTATTATCCCTTATCTTCGTTTAATTACGCCCTAGAGTTCCTAATATTGTGTTCTCTGCCTTCATTCCAGCTTTTAATAACATTCACTAATTGTTGGCCAGTGAGTGACGGTTCATTATATAATCATGAAAGGTAATACAGTGTCAGTAATGAATGCGTCTTGCCCTACTGATTGCCCCTTGTGTTCCCTCAGACGTTTTAATCTTTGTTTTAATCACCTCGTTGCCTCACTCTGCCACTCGACACTCCGCTTGATGAGTTTTAGGAGAGAGAGAGAGAGAGAGAGAATGGAAGTGAACTCCTCCTCCTCTGCTCCACAATTTCCTCCCCGTCCCTCTCCTCCAGCACTATCTCAAGTCAAAGGTGGGTCCATAAAATCGCCAAACTCTGGGTAATCCAATCTCATTCGCTTTTCATTCCGGAGCTCCTTTATCCGAGGGTAGGAAGTATGACGCGGGGGTTGGTGGGGGGGAGAGGATTTCAGAGCTTATTATTGAGCCCCTTTGAACCCTCCTATCCTCATTCTAACCCCACAGAATATTTGGAGCTTATTGTTAGTGTTGGTTTGTTCCTAGCCACATAACCTGCCACGCTTAGAGGACGGAAAGCCACTGCAAAGCTGTGTAAAATCATCTGACGTTACCAGGCATAAAGAAATGAAGAATGACATTGTTTGGCTGTGGCGAGAAATAACAGTTCAGATTTTCACGTCCTGAATGAATTAGTGAAGAGTGTTAGTAGACATTATTTTATTAACCTGTTCATTATATTTTCAAAATTGTGAATAATGAATAAAATATGAAAAAGTGACATCGTACTGAAGAGAGAAGGCAGGGGGGAAAATCTGCTTCAGGGCCCTTGCGGCTCTCGTGTTTATGGAAGGTGAGAGAGAGGCGGAGGAGGAGGAAGAGAAAGACTGAATGAAAAAAGGGGAAAAGGAAGAGGAAGAGACAGAAAGAAGGAAGGAGAATTGCTGTAGACAGAATGGGAACAGAGATTGGGAAAGAAGGGGAAGAGGAAGAAGTGAAGAGACAAAAAAAGGGGGGGGAGGTAGAGAGGCAGAAGAAAGAGAGGAAGGGATAGAGGGAGGAAAGGGAGCAGCGAGAGGAAGAGAAAAAGTGACAGACAGGCAGGAAGAGGAGGGGAATGGAACATGAAGAGAAAGATGGAGAGGTAGAAGGAAAAAAAGTGGGAGGCAGGATATTGAGGCAAACTGCAACAGGAAATGGTGGATTGGAGGGAAGATGGGTGGGGATCGGGTGGAGGGGAGGAGGAAGTGGACAGCAAAACTGTATGAGAAAGTAAAGAAAAGCGGAAAAATATGTACTGAAAGATACTGAGGAAGTGTTCTTTACTTTTTTACTATGTAATGTTAGTATACGATTATCTTTAGATCAGGTTGGTACATAACATTCTTTTTTTCTAAAACTTACATGGTGTGGCGAGCAGTACAATATATACATGTGCATTTACTCGTGAAAGTGATCCCCCTCAAATGAGGATGAAATAGCTTACTCAGCCCACAGTCCATACATCTCGGGTCTAGTTTTCAGACCACTCACAGGTATAACATTCGGGCACGATCATACCTGTCAGACTGTTAGGTACGTATCAGTAATAATAGGGACCCGAATGTACAACGATGATCGCGTATCGTATTAAGCGGCAATGTTTGGATGCTTTCCCGTCTCTTCTGCTGTCAGTGGGAGAGTGGATGAAAATCGATGTAATATTAAGTGCGATGATTCCGCATCTGATTAAATACTATCAGACTCTTGTGGCTCAGTCTAAGGGGAAGAAGAAAAATAAAATTTGGCCATTATCTAGAATAAACTCTGTATTAGAGTTATCCTGACCATGAGAGGGTTAATGGAAGAATAGCTGTTTTGCAACCTCCTGCCTTGGGCTCATAATTATTAAAAAAAAAAAAAAAAAAAAAGTATTAACATTCAGGCCCCCATGACTCACTCAGCTGAATCATATTGTCTGTCATTAGCTGGAACAGAATACAAGAGATGTCCTGACCATGGGGGGGTTAACAACGTCTGCTAAACACTTTTACCCTTGAAGGAAAAGACAACATAATTTTTATTAACCTTTTCTTCCATCAGGTAATTTTCTCCCCTCCCTCGCTGCCTCCCTGGTGGGTCCTCAGAAAAACTGGCAATAAAGTTGATAATAAGGACGTTATGGCGAGACACGACCCGGGGAAAAATATATGTTTGTCACACATTAGCCGGTAATACGTGGAAGGAGGCGGGTTGGCTGCGGCGTGAGTGGGTCAGGGCGGATTGGGGTAGAGGGGGAGTGGGCTTGCAGTACTTTGTATATACTTGTTTGAGACGGGCGTACGTGTCTTTATCACAGTGCCGTGAAGTGTTCAAATAAAAGAATTATATCATCTCGTTTTATTCATTTCATTTGAACGCATATTCATTCTCCAGCCATACTTGTTGAGGGTCCAGGTTGGCACGAGAATGGTGTATCATCCAATTCAGAAACTTATTCATATACAGGTACAATTCTTCCAAGACAGGAGTGGTATTGCAGCTCTTTACGAGGGCAAGTATTCGGTAATACAGGGAAGGAGGGTGGGTTGGCTGCAGCATAAATAGGGAAGGGGGATGTGTACCTACTTTGCATAGACCTGATTAAGATAGGAGTACCTTTAAAGTAGTTGGTAACTAGGGAACAAGGGGGAGGGGAGGTGGTGGTGGTGTGGATGGAGTTGGTGGGTTGGGGAGTGTGTGGTCGCAGGTTCGATCTTGGATGCTGCAGGAGACAGGTTGTGGGTGTCAATGTGATTAACATAACTTTAAATGACGTATTTTATGTTTTATTCTTGGCACCTTCAGGCGATTTTTTTTTACTTGGACTACAAACTAGGAATTTAATTTAGCCTCCATCAGTCTCTTCACGGCCAAATGTCTGCCCCTTTCCAGCTGAAATAAATCATGTGAAAATATTAGTGACGTCACAGGATGCTAGGGGTAAAGGAAAGATAGAAAGAAGAATCTGAACGAAAGGAAATATAGATGCTAAAACGTATTGGTGAAGAAACAGAAGTGAAAATGGAGCAGAATAAAGTAATCAATGGAAAAGGCAGAAGCTGGAGGAATTCAGCAAACTTTCTAGGCAGAATTTGAATAAAATTTGAAAAAGAGGGAAACAGAGAGGGTGAAAGAAGTTGAATAATGAATGTGATCGGGAGGTAGAATGCATGTAAAATTGAAACAGAAGTAGAACAGGTAGCGATGAGAATTTGGATGAAAGGGGAAAACTAAAAGAAAAAAAAGAGCAGTAAATGAATATAGAGGAAAGGAGAAGAGGTAGATTAGGTGATGGGAAAGGAGTGAAGTGAGAAGACTATTTGGAGCATGGATAGGAGAGAGAGAGAGAGAGAGAACCCCATACCAAGCCACCACCTCCGTCACTCTACACTGTCTTTCTCCTCCTCCTCTTTGTCTTACCGTTTCTTTATTATGTACAGGCGATGCATATTCACGCATTAATTTGCATCCCACAGGCCTACCCTCAGCGGCCTGATCTGCATAATTCTCACAGGGAGGATGAAATGATGAGAGAGAGAGAGAGAGAGTCTGACAAGAGGAAGGCATGAATTTCCATGGAGGAGCAGATAAATTGTTTTACTTCTTATATCCTTCTTTCTTCAGGTGTTTCTCTCCCTTTTAGCAGTTTTTTTGCTTTAAATAGACCTATTAGGGGTTAGGTACAGCATCATTAATCCCACCGCAACTGTGACTCTACTGAACAGAGTAACATGTCTGATAGCTGTAAGAACAAAATATTAACAGGCATAATCGTAGTGAGGAGGCTGAAACTCTAGCGTAGATAAAAAGAAAGAAAAAAAAAGTGTCCAGGAAAAGCGGAGCTCAAGAATTTGGGTGCAGAGGCCAAGAAAAGGTTAACGTCAGGCGGTAGAGACAGGGAGCAAGAGATTTCCCGGCCACTTACACTGAAGAAGTTTCTGTCACTCACTGTTGACCCTCTTGACTGGAACTGACAGGGAGGAGAAGAGGGGTAAAGAGAGAGAAGGGAGAGAGTAGGGAACTGAGAAGTAGGGGGTAGGGGAAGAGTGGGGTGGGGAGAGAGATGGCCGGGATTAAGGGGTGGAGAGAGAAAATAGATTGAGATGAAGAGAGGCTGGATAAATCAAAGTGGGAAGGACATAGATGGAGGAAGATGAGTGGAAAGTACGGCAAGCTGGAGGAAAACGAGAAATGTAAAGATGTCTTGGTGATGGTTGGGAGAGAGAGAGAGAGAGAGAGAGAGATTGGCTTGGATGAAAACTGGCAGGATAAATGAGGTTGGAAGAAGTTT
This sequence comes from Coenobita brevimanus, assembly GCF_032717465.1. Classification (NCBI taxonomy): domain Eukaryota; kingdom Metazoa; phylum Arthropoda; class Malacostraca; order Decapoda; family Coenobitidae; genus Coenobita; species Coenobita brevimanus. Next base: position 40,667,880 of record NC_137004.1, on the reverse strand, counting down.
GGTTGGATAAGTAAATGAAAGAGAGTGGAGGAGAGGAATGATTAGGAGTGAGGAACCTAGGGAAGAGAGTGGGAAAGAGGAATGTTTTGAGCAGAGAAATGAGGAGGACAGGAGCGGAGAAGGTGAATGTTAAGGACTGAGGGAAGAGGTGAAATGGAAGAGGAGATTGGAGAAGAGGGTTGATTAGGGCAAAGGGAAGTGAAACAAGAGTGAAGAGGAATTTTTAGGGCAGGTGAAGGAAGGGAAGTGGAGGAAGAGAGTGAAAATGAGGAATGCGTTGGATAGAGAGGGGAAGGGAAGTGAGTGGGGGTCTTATTCACGGTGGCTCAGGAGGTTCACTTTACTGTTCACTTTAACTTGGCCTACAATTGCCATCCCTCCACCTTGAATGCTGAGCTGTAGTGAGAGATAGGCACTAGAATATGCCGCTAGTCACAAAGAAGTGCCATGGAAAGGATGTAGAGTCGTTTTACTGTCTTTTTCTGCCATTGAGCTACGAGGAATAAGCTGAAAAGACTAAAATTTGGATTAAGTTAAAATTGAATGAACTATAGTATATCTTACCTGATGAAATGTGCATGTGGCACATTAACACTCATGCTCCTATGACACCCCTACCTGATTAAAATTATCTGGCATTAGGTTAGCAGTATACTAGAGCTGTCCCACCATGAAAGGGTCAGTGGTACCAGTATTAGCACGCAGGGTCCTATTACTCATGCTCAGGCACGTAACATTTGTGATCAGCAATGTTACCCTCATAAATCCATTACTGATTCAGGTCTAGACATCCCAAATATAGCCCAAATTTTACACACTTGGTAAATTTACACTTTCTCACTAAATTTACACTCGCTGTCCTACACAGATCATTATCTCACCTGGACAACCACACTTACATGGAGGCGTACTTGTAAAGGATCCTAATCAGTTTTAAGAATATTCAGAATTCCTTGACAGTTAACTCTTATCACAGATCATCTTGTGTCATGTATTTTTTCACTGTAAGATTCACTGTGCTTTGGTTTTAAAATGTATGGTGACTATGAGAAACAAGCATAAAAAACAAGCGATTATTTGAGCAGCTGAAGCTTCGGCGAGTTTATAAATGCAACACATGACTGCATAATACTTGCCCGCCATAATACTTAGCCTGGGGAATATAAGAGAACAAGTCCACTGCCAAGTCTTCTTTATTGCCCCAAATCAGACCTGCAGATAGTGTGTTCGTACCCCGTAATTCCCCCGCCTTTGGAAGATGTGTGGCACCGGTATTTGCTGTCCACATTACACTCGAAGCACTGTGGTCAATGTGATTCTGTGTTTGACCATTTCAACACGATGACGTCTTTTTCATGTTGTTCTTGCCACCTCCAGACGATTTTATTCAGCTTTGGAATAAGCTGACCCCCCTCCCCAATTCGAAGTCTTTCCCAAGCTGAAGAAAATCGTCTGTAGAACACAAGAACAAGATGCTGAAGACGTCATTGGGTTAAGCTGTGATCTCTATTTTCTCTCCTCCCCCCAGTCGCCGCCCCAGCCACCCACGTGCCCCTAACACGCCTAACCAGCCAGTGTTTTACGGTGGCGGTGGCCGACCCCCACAGACAGAGACGGCAAATGTTTGTGGCAGAGACTGTACCTGTGCACTGCCCTCACGAGTTGGCAACAGTTTTCATTAACTCCCTCACAACTTGGTTTCTCTCCCTGGGCTGAACAAAATCGCCTGAGGGAAGCAGTAATAAAAAAAATGTGACCGGAATCAAACTTTAGCCTCAAATCGGGACAGTGTAGAAAAAATCTTTGGCCGTAATTGTCGTGTTAGAAAAAAAAAAAAAAAAAGTCCCCTCTCCTGCCTTTCTTTCCATGGACTTAGAAAAATATTCTGAATCCGAAGCAAACGACGGTGAATCGCTGATGTCACTAATCTGTGGCCAAACACAATCATCAGCATCGTGTGCTGCAGAATTGTAAGAAGTTGTCAAATACTGCGGAGAGAAAAGCAGAAGAGGTGACGGAACTTTTGTGGCCGACTGGCGACTGTAATATGATGAGAGGGTGTCATTGTGTGCGACAAGGTGAGAAAAAAGTAAGGGGAGACAGCAGTATAGAGAGTGAAGCGTTGGTAAGCGATGGGATTGAAAGATTTGCACAGAGAACCTCAAGAAGGAAAAGATAAAACGTTATTCAGTGTTTAGCCATAGTTTCGTATCTAATGACTGGTAGAATACTGGTAAAATACATGTTTTTTGTTTGTATCAGGGAACGTAGGACAAATGAGAGTACATTAATGAACATGTCACACTGAGCTCATTATACCACCAGAACTAATCACATTACCAAAATCAGACTGAGGATTCCATTACTCTACTCATTATTAACATTGTCATTGTTATCTTCATACATTATCATCATCATCATCATCATGAGAGAGAGAGAGAGAGAGAGAGCAGCAGCAGCAGCAGCAGCAAGAAAAGAAATACGAAAAATCCAGTCTCACAACTTAAACTCAATCGGTAGAAGGGATTTACGTAGAACTGACATAAAGAGGGTGAGTCAGATCCGCCCTAGACACCCACATCATTAATTCAGGCAGGCAGAGAGGATCACCCTTATTCGGGGAGTACCTAAGCTGAAATCCGTGAGTGCTTAGACAGGTGAATAATTGACCTAATCCACGAACGTGCCTGATGTTCCCGAGGCAGCACAGATCATCGTTTTAGTCCTCTGTGTTTGGGAAATGGGGCCAGGTAGAATGGAGGCTGAAAAGTGAGACTGGTTGAACGCAATGCACAGACCTCTGTCCTTTTGTTTCTTTGTCACCATCGGCATCTCTGTCTCTCTCATATGTATTATTGTTATTATTATTATTATTATTATTATTATTGAAGGTGCTTGGTCTTGTGTGTGTGTGTGTGTGTGTGTGTGTGTGTGTGTGTGTGTGTGTGTGTGTGTGTGTGTGTGTGTAGAGATATTTCGCTTAAGTAAATAGGGTATAATATAACATTTATTTCTGACTCGTGTGACCTTCAAATGGGAGTCGTGTCTGTAATGCATCAAACAGTATGCTAATGAGTGTGTGTCGGGCGATATAATTAATCTCATTATTGTGCCATTACTCGCACGAATGAGGTACCTTTCATCACCGGCAGTGCAGCACATAAGATTTGACTTATAAAGCCAGTATTAACATCGTCTTTATAGGGAGGATCAGCTATAGTACAGGTTATAAGACTCTCTCTCTCTCTCTCTCTCTCTCTCTCTCTCTCGACCTGACGTTAACCTCTGACCTTTCTGTGTTTGACCTGTTGGAAGCAGTGACCTACTTGCCTGAGATGCGAAGTTTCATTTTGATTCGCAACACAGTGCAGCTCTGATCACTAGTGTCGCTCCATTTGTTGCTGTTAGTGGTGGAAAACATACGAGAGAGAGAGAGAGAGAGAGAGAGAGAGAGAGAGAGAGAGAATCATGAAAAGTATCCGAAGCAGATTGGTATATACTGAACTGCGCAACCCTGAGTCTTGTATATTCCTCTTGCTACCACCAGGGCATTTCATTCAGCCTTGGAGAAGCGATTAGTAGTAATATTTGGCCAAGGTAAAATAAACCATAACCTGGACAGAAGAATACCTACTTAACACCTCAATTCCACGACTTGTTTACTTATTTTATCCTCCCGACAACACGTATGTTTTTCTTGCTCTTGACAGTCTTCATGTGTCCGAAGGTTTAGCTCTGAGAAAGTCAGGATTCTGGCGGCTTGAATGGTGCATGAAGGAGTGTGTGGCTCATTTAATTAGGCAGACTCCTTGTTAGTTCTCTCTCAGATATTTGCTTTCATTCTGGATCCTACATCGCCCTATTAAGTAAGAAAAGAGGTCGGGATGATGATGATAATGATGATCATGATGATTATGGAATGATATATGACGATGATGATTGACGTATTTCACTTATTTTTGTCTTACTCCTAATATTTCTTATAATTTCTCCTTCTCTTTGTCTTGGTCGTGTCATGGTTTAATAATTCATTCTCGGTATGACAGAAGGGTTTTATAAACATCATGAGAGCTCTGTCATGTTGAATGATTAACACGGGTGGAAGAGGCCCTTTAGTAAGGCTATATTGTTTTATTAGTTCACGCCGCCGCCAAACGACTGTATTCAGCTTAGGGTAGACATCAGTGTAAACAACTGCGAAGGATTTAATTAAGATCAAGCAACACCTTACTGACTGTACGCATTAAAAAGAACCTCTGAACAATTTTTCTTATATTTTTGCTGTGTTAGGACGTCGCTGTTTCGTTTGGGGATGGTCTGGTAGTGAAAGATTAACAAGATAGAGGATCCTATGGCCGTAAGGGGTGGTTCATCCACTTAATTATCTCCTATGGTGCTCTGTGCGTGGATATCATTACCACCTGATTAGGGCATGGGGGAGAGAGAGAGAGAGAGAGAGTTAAATTCACTTTGTAAGTAAAACTGCACAAATATAAAAATGAAGGTTTCTGGTGGTAAATAATCAAGTTTTTAACGCTCATTCGTATCTGGGGCAGGCTGAAAGAATGAAAGGTTTAAGATGACATAAAACTACGAATTTAAAAGACAAGGACAAAAGAGGTTACCAAAGGACTATGTCAGCATAAAAGTAGACTTGCACAGAACAATTATTCTTCTCTCCTTATAGCACCGTATATTTTTGGATTACCGTTCTTAAAACACCGCATATTTTTGGATTACCTTCGCTAATGATAATGTGATACTTTAAAAAAGACTGGAATTGTACAGTTAAGGACAAAAGTTTGTCTGATATTCCACTACGCGTACGTCACACTTATGGCATGCTTGTCACTTTCCTTCCTCCCGCATCATAGTGTGTGAAAAAGAAATTTTCTGTTAACAGAGAGACATACCAGGCCTCTCTCATTTTAGGAATATTATCCAGTAGAAAAGAGTGAGAAGTTAAAAGAAGGTAACACAGAAGCCCATTTTATCCCATTCATGGTGTAGGGGTCCGAGGCTAGGCTATCATAGTTCAGTAAATTTCAAGACCGATGGCATGACCAGTCTACTTCCTTTGGCGGCACTACATGATGGAAAAGCCTCCAGTTATCTCTTCCATTATTCCCACTAGGCCGTTTTAACCAAAAGACCTTCTTACAGGTTAATATAGTAGGTGCACTTTTACCCTCGCCTGTACCTCCGTTGGATCATTGTGCAAAACCTGACTGGGTACTCCGATGCATTTTTGTTTCTCCCCTGACACAGTGGCGGCGTGATTGGGTGTCTGTCAGGGCTACGTGTTGCCTTTGACCGGCCTGGGTCTGGGTCAGGGAGGAACAGTCTGCCCTTGGTGGTTTAGTAGCCTGAATTGGTGGAATGGATTTTTTTTTTTTTTTTTTTTTTTTTTTTGAGAGAGAGAGAGAGAGAGAGAGAGAGAGAGAGAGAGAGAAATTGAAATGGTGGTGCTTTCCAGTAAAATGGAAAAAAAATTAGCCGGTATGATTTTTTTTTTTTTTTTTTAGCTCTTTTAGTAACTGGATGAACTGATGAAACGTTTTAGCTTCATCACAGCTAAGTCGCATTCTTTATTTCCTCCACACAGTTTTATTCAAGTTAGGAGAGACTTTTTGAAATGTACGGGTTAGATACATTTCATTAACCCTTTAACGTCTAGAGAATCATATGAACAAAAATGAAAGTCGTCAGGAGATACCAAAAATAAACCCTGAAACACGTGATTGGATTGAAGGGAATAAGTCTGGACTCACGAAAATAAAGCATATTCTTATCATTAGGGAAGATGGTGATCAAGTGGTTGGAGAAGTGACCGGCTGCATGAAAGGACGCGAGTTTGGTCCAAGGCTGGGGCAAGGAACAGTTCGATAATTTAAAACATCCTCTACAGTACCATTACTTTAATTCGGAATGTGACAACCATAACAATACTGCAGTACGCACTCCGGGTGTTTGTGTTGAGGGTTGTGATGCACAGTCTGTGTAATCCTGACTTACGCGCACCAGAGCCAGTAGCAAGGCATGGAGTGGGAAAAATAGGGAACCGAATATCACATTTTCTTGGGAGGGAAAATGCTGAGAAAAGTAAGATATGTGTCGGTAATCCCACACCAGGGCCTTCCAACACCCTCAGACGCAGCTTTGTGTTTCTTTGTTGTTACCAGCCAGCACACACTACGTCGTTCATCAGGGGTTTGTCTGTAGTTTTTGCTGCTGCTGTAACAAAATCTTAGCTATATTTTTTTTTTTCTTGCAAGACGATATTATTCAGCTTGACAGTGGTCTATTTCAGTGTAAGAGTTAACGTTTTTCCTAAGATGATGTATTGTGTGCTTTATTCCTGCTGTCCCAGGAACATTATAATTTGATTAGGAGAGACTTGACGACTTGGAGGAGGTCGCCATATTGTTATTATCAGGTTATAATGTTATCACTTTCCTTAGTCGACCTAGTTGGCAAAAGTACCATAGAATAACATATCAATGTACCAGATATAGAAATAACGTGGTAAGCAGGAGGTGGTAATAAGCCTGATAATCTGAGGAGAATACGGACCAGTGTGATATATTTACACCTGACCTAATCACCGTCACCTGACTCACCTTTCTTAGTCCTGGTGTGGTGGGTGTGGCCTGGTTGACGCTAACAGTCATCTGATACACACACCTCAAGGCAGTGGGAGTGGATACTTTTTTAAAACATTAAAATAATTTTTCAGAAGTAAAATCGGTGTATATAATTTTGCAGAAGTATAATCAGTGTATATAATTTTGCAGATATATAATCGGTGTATAATCCAAGTTATTATGTATTATTTATTTTGTCTTTCCTTTGTATATAATGCGGGTGATATTCAGTTACTCAGTGACCTCATCTGAGTGCCATTTTATGAAGTCTTATTCTAGAATTTTGATATATCTTACACATTCCGTATATCGGTATCATGCAGTATTATCATTCTTACGACCCAGGTACCTCACACCATCCTTTGGTAGGAAAGAAGGTCTGTACAATCATGATAATGATGATGATGATGATGATGATGATGGTATAAGGTATAAGTTGTAAGATGAACACCCTGCCAGAACTCTGTCCTCTTTCACGTCGTGCCCAGAGTATAGTGCTAATAGAACCACAATCCTAGGGGAGTCTGGGGGGCAGGGGTGGAGGGGGGAGGTGTTGGGGAAACGGGAGAGGGGGGAATAAGGGGAGTTGAGGGAAGGGGGGATGAAGGGGAGAAAGATGCGGAGGGAGGGGTGGAGAATGAGAGGATCTTGGGTGGGGAGGGAGGTGGTATTATTGGTTCCCGTCTCATATACTCTGCTTTACGGCCAGTTGCTGTTGCCTCTCTTTACCTATACTCGTGTCTGGGTTTCTTCCTTACTTTCCCTCCCTCATTCTGATAAGGTCTCTCTCTCTCTCTCTCTCTCTCTCTCTCTCTCTCTCTCTCTCTCATAAAACAACAGTATATTGCTCCATAATTTACGTGTATTGGCTATGGGTAATGTAGAGCAGACCATACAGACTATACGAGGGTAGTCTGAATATGTAAACAGCTTCAGAGATAAGGATCCGTAATATCGCTGTCGGTGGAACAAAATAATAAAACAAGGAACAGGAAAATACTTCTGAAAAGAGTAAACATAAATTCCAGAGAAGATAAGAGGGTTTTGGGAGGAAGATACGAGCTTGAAAGATGGACGAGTATCAGGGAGACGAATGGATATCACCGAGGAGGACGAAAGACAGAAGATCTGACATGGGGTACAGAAAGAGAGAGAGAGAGAGAGAGAGAGAGAGTACGAGCTTGAAAGATGGACGAGTATCAGGGAGACGAATGGATATCACCGAGGAGGACGAAAGACAGAAGATCTGACATGGGGTACAGAGAGAGAGAGAGAGAGAGAGAGAGCGTTCGTTGTGCCATGGAATAAAGAGTCAGGGGCAAGAGCACAGAAGTATGTCAGCGATGTGAGAGAGAAAATGTATGTGTGTTGGGATGAATTCATGTGTTACAGCGTGGAGACGCGTGGAAACAAGAGAAAAATAATCAGGAACGCAAAAGTATGTTACGCTGTCAGGTATTCTTGGTAGTGGTGGTGGTGGTGGCGGCGGCAGAGGGGGGAGGACGTGTGAGGGTAGGGAAGGGGTATTGAGTAATGAAGCCTGGGATGGGAAGCGGTTCCAAGATTCCATCAATTTTGTGTAATGAATCCCGATGATGGTGGTGTGCTGAGGATGATGTATGTCTGCCTTCCTGTTGTGTTGGTGGTGAGAGGGGGGCGTGATTGAAAGAGGCCTGAGACGTCCTTGATGGTTACACACACACACACACACACACACACACACACACAGAGAGTGTTGCCCCAAGCTGCAAATTTGTAAGCTGTTCCGTATTAGTATGGTGGTAGGGTTTAACAAGTCAGAAAAACATAGAGGGTGGTTCTCTTTGCTTCATGCGTTTCTTTTTCCGTTGTGATTTGGCCAGAAAATTTGCCAACTTAATCATGGTTGGTTTTCATTTGTCTTGGTGCTCTAGGTTGAGAATTTGCAAATGTATACAGTACAAATCTGAATTTTGGTTGGATTGAACGAGTCAGAAAAACATACAGAAAATGTGAATACCGGACGAGGCAGATGGTGTTGAGGGAGGGAGGCTGTGGCGTGGGAGGTGATAATGGCGGGTCCTTCCCTCACGCAGATGGGGCACAACTCCCGCTACGGTGCCTCGGGGGCCTTTCCCACCCGCAAACAGCCTCTCAACTGCCAATGGGAATTTATTTTATAGTTCTGGTCCAACACCACCACGTTTGGCACACACACTCCCCGTCCCTTGCCTGTGCCTCAAGCCGTCCTCCGTATCACAGGTTAGATATCTGGAGGCCAGAGTTGTTGCTATGAAAACTGCTGATTGGTTTCTGTATTGATGTGAGTATATTATATTGGTCCTACCCATTGTAGCGATGTTTGCCACATCTTCCCACTCCTCCTCGCCTTGCCATCCTCAGTCCTCCCTTACACCACACACTGTAAACAACTTTTGTAGCTGCCGCGGAACTATGGTCCTCTCTGGTTAATCATGCTTCCTAGGGTCACGCCGAGGAAGTCTACTTCCAGCAGTGATGGGAAACACGTGACATTTATCCTCTTCGTTGTCAGTAGCGCACTACGCACAGTATTCATTTGTCGTATTTTTCTTTCTAAATATAGTTGTGTGTGTATGAGTGTCGTATATTTTTGTTTGCATAAATGTGTTCATTGTTTTGTGACCAGGAAATGTACTTGGTTCCCAAAAAATACAGAAGGGACCAGAAACATGTACATCTGCACTGAATAACCTGTTCATAAAAACAAGTATGTATGTAAGCATGTTCACTCTCATCTTAAATGTCAGGACCAACTTGCCTAGCCCCGGGCTCCTACGCTGCTCATGGGGCAACGAAGGATTGGATGATGGATGGATATAAGCATGTTATTCCAACTGGCCTGCCCCATCCCAACACAAAACCCTGCCTTGCTCCCGGCTGAGGCGTTGTGTGAGCCTGGCTGCGTCCGTCACAACACTCGCCAACTTTCCGGCATAATCCAGGCAAGCATGAATGTACAATAAGACAGCCACGACGTCCTGCAGCAAAGTTTTATATCAAACATCATCATTCCAACATCATGCAAACAAGAGCACGGAAAGCACTGGAAAAATAGTAGTCTCCTAAGCTGGATAAACTCGTGTGGCAATAGCAAAAATAAACTACAACGTGTCATTGTATTGTAAAGATTAATAGATAATCTCTCTCTCTCTCTCACACACACACACACACACACACACACACACACACACACACACACACCTTACGAGAGGGATATAATATGATGTTCTGGGGAAGATTTTTTTTTTTTTTTTTATAAATTTGAACGGATGTTGTCAGTTATTCTTCGTTAATATCAAAAGTGGTTTCGGATGAAAGTTGTTGCATCCACGCCATAGAATTTTTTTTTTTTTTTTTTTTTTTTTTTTTTTTTAAATAGCGCTTCACGGCATTCTGGAAAAAAAAAATCCATTGTCATTGTTATAGTGAGTGAAGTACAGTTCCAGTCAAATATTTTTTTTATTTTGAACTGCTGGTGATGAGTTTTTTCTCTTTGTTCGTGCTTGTCAGCTTGGGGGAGAGTTAATTTTGATTACCACTCTCCCACCAAGAAGGTCCAGTCCAGTAGCTTGCCTCATATGGAGCGACGCAGACAGATTAAGGCAGACAGATGCTATTTTTATTGCAATTTTTGAAACAAACCATAATACAAAGGATACTAACAGTGATAGATGAAGCATTCACTTCTGTCATCAAAGACCTTCCCTGTTACACAGAGACAGTAAGATAGAGAAAGCTGGAGGGGGAAGGAAAGAGAACAGGAACACACAGGTATAGAAATGCCTTGTGGGCGAAAAAATGGATCGCGAGGTGGAGGGGAAGAGCGGAGGAGGAGGAGAAAAAGAAGGCAGTCTGTGATGAGGGTGGGAGAGGTACAGGTGGAAAGGGTTGCTGAGAGCTTTGAGGAGGGAGAGGGCTAGATTTAATGGCGAGAAGTGGATAAAAACTGAGTGGAGAGAGGAGAGGGAGAGCGATAAGAAAGGAGGGAATGAGAGCTGGAAGGATGGAATGAAGACGGTGAGAGGTATGTAAAGACGGGGAGATTTTAAAACAAAGGTAAAGAAATACTGAATGTCGACAATTAAGGTAAAATGAGAAAGGGAGGAGTGAGAGTAGAGGGTGAAGGGAAATGAAGAAGGTGAAATATATGTGGGGTACTAAGAATATCTAAAGCAATGCGAAAGAAATACAGAATGTCTAAAACTGTATTTAGAAGAGAGATGGCCGTAAAAAGGTAAAGGAAGGAGAGTAGGAGGGTGGAAGGAAATGAAGAAAGCGAAAGATACGTGAGAGCGAAAGAAAGCTGGAGGAATGCGAGAGAAATACAGAATATTCCAAACTGGGAAGAGGGGATGGAAAAATGTGAGAAACGAAAGACAGGAAAGAGGAAGATGAAAGTAGGAGGTAGCAAAGAGAGTAGGAAGGAAATAAAGAAAAAGATGAATATGTGACGACGAGCAGATTATGAAGGAGTGTCAGATGAATTCAGAATGTCCATAGTTAGTAAAGACTTGGCAGAATTGGGGTGTTCTGACCACTTTACCACCAGACGTCTCGTAGAATAAATGAATGTAAAAATAATACTTATAAGCATGAATTCAGGTACATAAGACACATATTTGCTGCTGGGCAAGAAAGGCAGGTTGATTCAGCGACTTGGTTAGGATCGTGGCAGCTCTGATATTGGATGGGGTGGATAAGAAGGGCATTAATGGTAAAAAACTTGAACTCCTTCAGGGGATAAGATTTATGTGAGGCGGGGCGAGGGTAGATGAGGTAAAGAAAACGGGTTTTCCTCTCAGTTGTTTCCTAAAATTGTTATATTCCATCACACCCTTGTGGATCTTATTCTCTCCACTGCCAGGGTAGTATATTCAGCCACAGGAAAAATCCACAGGTCTGAAAGGGTTTCAGAGGGTGGTCCATATATTGCATTCTGTGTTTCACTGTCACCTGCATCATGTTCGACAGTGAGGAAGGGGTAGCCAAGAACACGACCCAGGGTAATTGTATGTTTTCTCAGCTTTTACCCCGACCTACACGGTCAGACAATCTGCGTCAGAATATGTCCGATCACGACTTCACTGTAACGAGGCTCCGACAGTCATTACAAAGGACCCTGTGGCCAGAATCTTGCACGCCTCGTAGTCCCTATTGGTGCAACAAATATTTACACGTAAGTCTTGTTAGTGATCATTTTATTTGCGTGTGTAGCAAAATTTGTCCTCGATTCCTTCAGCTGTCATAGATCAGGGAGCAGTTATGGCTACGGCTGCGTACATAAATATTTATTCACGTCATTGCGATTACGACATAACTAGACAGGGAGCACTAATTTTCAGAAGCCGCCATTACATTCTTCGGAACCCAACAAAATTTCTATAATTTTTTGTAACTTTGACAAAAACTTTATCGATATTTATGTCCGCAGTTCCACATATACATTAGGAAGGGGACCAAAAAATTATTTCCCATTTTCCACGGGCCACCAGTCATAATGGGAACGTCTGTGGTTATGATGCTCGTATGGAAATATATTTTATTTCCCCAGACCTCAGTCTCTTTCATTGTGGCATTTTTCTGCACATTTTTTGTCACATTCCAACTCTTTGTCCCAGGCTCTTAACCCCTTCACTACGACGATGACTTTTGTATTTTTTCAGCACATTCCTACTGCCTGAAGATTATTTTACTGAGCTTATGAAGGGCCTGTTGGGATGGGGGGAGGGGTTAATGGAGACATTGTCAGACCCAGTCAGCCTTAGGAGTCTGTCTGAAGATGAATAAAATTATCAGAAACTACCAAGAATGAAGTAGAGGAGTTATCGTACTAGAAGAGTTTACACACACACACACACACACACACACACACACACACACACACACACACACACACACACACACACACACATATTTTGGTTCTTCCCCCGTCCTTTGCCCCTTAGGCTATAAAAACACCGGTGCAGGCCATCCCGGCACACAGCACAAGGGAACACTGGGTGGGCCTGTTAGCTGGCCTGAGCTGAAGGCGTACAAGTGTGCCATTGTGATCACTACCCTGCCATCCACCATCGTTACCCCTGTCCACTTGTGATTTATACCACAACCATCGGAACACGGTCAGTCCAGTCCCATCACATGTAACGAGACATCCGTTCACCATATATATATATATATATATATATGTGTGTGTGTGTTTAAAGAAACACAGCTTTTATTAATTCTTGTTCGCTTAAAAATATATAGGGACTTATGTTCTCTTTCCTCAGGTATAGTATAGAAACATTTTAATGATATTCGTCGTTATATACCGTACGTCGTTATACCGGGTATTGTTATTTTGCAAGTGGTATTGTTTGGGGCTCACATTACATAATCGGGGTTACTTATATGTTTCTGATTCATCCAGAAATATTAGGTAGTTGATGAGTGAATACAAAGAACAGAGTAAAACAATTTCCTGACGGTATAGAACTAGTGAAATAAAGTGCCAGAGAGAGAGAGAGAGAGAGAGAGAGAGATGGGGAAGGTGTGGTGGGATGCGTGGAAAAAAAAATAAAGCCACGGTTGATAGATACTTGAAAGGGCAGAGAGGGTGAGAGAGAGGGAGAAAGAAAAACTCTAGGAATGTTTAAAAAAGTAGAGGAAAAAGTGAGAGAGGGCGAGGAAGGGAGAGGGAGAGGAAGGAAAGAAGGGAGAGAGAGGGTGAGGCAGGATGGAATAGGATGGTGAAGCAGGATGGAATAGGATGAGGAAAGAATGGAGAGGGTGAGTTTGGAAGGGAAGTGACGAAAGGGAGTGGTTGAGGAAGGGAGGGAGAGGGTGAGGAAGAGAGGGAGAGAGTGAGGAAGGAGAGTAAAGTTAGGAAGAAAACCAGGCATTACAATTACAACAAAACCCCAACCACTGCTGCCATAGTCATTGTTACCACCACAGCACCACTACAACTACACCACCATCACTGTCACCACTACCACTACACGTTACCACTACATCAGCACTATCACACTGCTATCAACACATCTACCACCACACTCACTACCATTCCCCACACTACCTTTACCACCACACTCACTACCATTCCCCACACTACCTTTACCACCACACTCACTACCATTCCCCACACTACCATCACCATATCCCAAACTCATATGATTTCAAATTCAGCTTAAAATCCCATAAATTCTCTTTTTACCCTCTGCTAATGTCGAAATAAGGAGTTTTTTCCAAGTGACCCAAATTTATGATCCCGCCTCCCCTAAAAAACTCCTCTGCTCTCTGGCTTTTATTATGGTTAAGGAAAAAATGGATAACGTATGGGAAAAGGGATTCAATTCTACCCAAGGCCTAGATTTGGTTTGGACTTAAACCTCCTCATTACGAAGGGAATTTCTTGTAAGCTGAATAAAATCGTCTGGCAGGAGTAAGAATGCCATAAGACGCCATCCTTCTGAAGGTGTTAATGGAGACTGCTGCTAACTCCGTCACTACAGAGTCTCGTAATCGTAAATGATGATGGTGATAGATGGTGATGATGAGGAGGAATATTATTTTATTATATTGGTGTCCAAAATTCAGTTAAGCGATTTTTAACGGCGTTTTTTCTTCTCTTTACAGGTACAGTTTTCCAGTTCCCTCTCTCAAGTTAGTTTTCCTGTTCTCCTTGTGTGACTTGGTAAGCTGTCTCGCTTATTTATTCTTGAACTTTTCCATTGTGCAGATTATTTGTGTCTCCTGTCATCCTTGTCTTTGGGTGGTGAGTTTTAATACTTTTACAGCCATTACTTAAATGATGTGTTGCTCTGGCATATCCATACGATTAGAATGCTCCATAAGAATGAATACTAGTGACTTTTTACGGCTTATTCCCTCTACAAATATTGGCTACATTTGTGACGTATTCAGCCATCTTGCACATCCAAACGATTCCTTCTTTAAGTGCTTCTCATGCCAGGTACGTACTTTTCTCAGCGTCTGTTACTGATCTTTGTTGTCTGCTTCTGCCTGATAGAGGTAATCTGTGTTTAAGTTCACATTGGGTGTTCTGCTCCGTTCGACCTGTGTGTGCATATGATGTAACATGACAGTCATCCCCAACCTCTGTCAGCTCAGTTAATGGTCGTGTAGTCAGATTGGAGGGTTGATTTTACAAGAAAATGGAGTAGGAGGGAACAGAGGGGACAGTAGGAAGAAGCTAGAGAGGAAAGAGGAAGAGAAAGTCTGAGCTAGAGAGGGAAGGAGACTGCATGTGAGCAAGGTCAAATGAAAGAGAGAAGGTGAGTTAGAGGAATTTAATCAAGAACGACTACCTCCCATGGCCCGGCAGCCTTCCCATTTACCTGAGCCTTCCCTGTCAAGTACCTCGGCTACCAGCTCTTTTAGTCTCTTCCTCTCTCACTCTTGCTCTCATCTCCCACTTCCTCGTTCACTTCCTTCACCTTTCTTCGTGCCCTTTGCGTTACTCATTTTCTTATTCATTTCGGGTTTCTTCATTTTTTTTATTAGTTTCGTTTTGTCAGTTATTCATTTACTTCATTATCTTTTTTTTTCTATCCATCCATTTTTTTCTTCCAGTTTGTGTTCTGTCTCCATAACTTGACTTAAATAACTGAACCTAATAACTGCCTTCAGTCTCTCTCCCTCACTCTTGCATTCATATTCCACTTCCCTATTCTCTTAATTCATGTGTCTCATTCATTCTCTTCCTTTATACGCGTTGGTACTTTCTGCGTTATCCCTTTAATTATCTCCTTACTTTTTCATTTTTCTTCGTTGTTTTTCAGAGAGTTTGCTTATTGCTCACTATTACTGCTTTGATCTCTTTTTGTTGCTTCTTAACCTGGACATCATTTTCTAACCAAAGTAACTCTTGTCTAATCCATTTTCTCTAATTTACTCATGCTGTCATTTCCTTGTCCTCATTCTCTTCCCTCACTCTTATTCTCACCTTATTCGTTCCCTCATTTCATCCCGTCGTAACTCTGATTCTCTCTCTCTCTCTCTCTCTCTCTCTCTCTCTCTCTCTCTCTCTCTGTAGCGGTTTATCTCTTCCCTTATTCTACTTTAATTTCTATGTATTTTTTTTTCGTAACACGCCTGAGTCCTTAAGTGTACTATCTATCTATCTCTGTCTATTGCCAGACGCCATAATCCCGTATGGGGTGGCCATTTGACTCTGAGTTATTTGTTTTACAGGGAGGGGCACTATCAGCTGAATAAATAATGCCCCACGTTAACTAGAATTGAGTAGAAGAGTTGTCCCGACCATGAGAGAATTAATTACTTTGTTTTCTCCTTAATCTGACCTCAGTCTTCACCCCAGGTATATAATTGCTCCAGCACTTCATCTCTCGCCGCCTGTGTCCCTCGGCTGACTCCCCTTCCATGTTTATTTTTACCCTCAGGCGCCCAGCTCCGTTTTCTTGCTCCTTTTTATGCTAATGCCATTGTATAGAACTCTTAATACTCTGGGGGACATTGTCACTGAGGACCAAGGACCAAGGATGGGACAGATAGATAGTTTTTATACACACAGATTGTCTTTATACACCTCACCTTTCTTAGTTTATCTTTGCTTCTTTTATTTCTCCTTTTCCATATTCTCGCCTTAATCTCTCTCTCCAAACCTACGAAGCTTCTGTCCCCCATATCCTTCCTAATCTCTCCTCCCTTTACACACCAGTCTTCTCTACGTAACATTAATGGGATAGCTGTCGAAGTAGATCGGGTTACCTTGTACGCACACTCACAGAGACAGGTAGAACGACCATACCTAGGCCCATTTAGCTCTCGTGTTGAAAGGAATAAGTCAGTAGACAGACAGACAGGCACAAGTAACATATCTATTCACATTCGCCACAAAGTGACAGGGGCTAAGTCAGTAGACGAAGAGACAGACAGACAGACATATCAGAGCTATGCACAGGTGGCCACTCCAGTCCCCTGCCATCCCCCTCAGATCCGCGCGTCTCCTGTCTGTACCTGTCCTCTGTCCAATATCTCCCTGTCACTCACCACTCACATGCCACCCACACGCCTCTTAACTTTCTCTTCACTTTTCACCTTACTTTTTCTTTGTACTTTCTTTTACTTTCCTTAGACTGCAGTGCTTTGTTTACTTTCTTATATTGTAGTACGTTACTTTCTTTCATGTACTGTATACTTTGTTACTTTCTTTCCTGTGACTACTTCTCGGCAGGTGTGAAATGGTTTACAGAAGGGTTAGGTGGAATATAATACGAGGCAGGACACGCGTAGGAGAAGGTTAATCTATTTTTATACATTATCGGACACCGGAAAATATTTTAGCATAGTTTCCGTGGGTTAATTATGCCGTGAGTGGGTGAAATGAAGTTAATCCATAGGAGGTCGTACCCTGAGATTAGGCTACTTTACCTCAATATGGTTTTGACACGCGCTGCGCTGTTTTATCTTTTTAACACTTGGTCTCATGTGATTAGTTCTCGGCAGAATGAGAGAGAGAGAGAGAGAGAGAGAGAGTTAAGCAATTGTTTAATCATTATTTGCAGACATGTGAGAGAAATAAAAAGGACGAGAAAAGAAGTGGGAAAAATACAAAAGGAAAGAGATAAATAGAAGTGTACCGGTATCTCGATAAGTAATACCATATACATGTAATTTTCATAAAGCCAGAGAGAACCGTAAGATATATTTATCGTCCTGGTTTTCTCTTCGAAGGTAGTGATGGCAAAAATTAACCCTTCCCTTAAGACTACAATATAATTCACCTCCTCGGGCTGCAGGATCAAAAACCCAGGCCCAGTCTTCCCACGAGAACCATGGATTCGATATCACTTGAAAAAATAAAATGGGTTCGTGTTTGATCTGGCATTTTTGAGAGGCGAATGTAGCCGTGGTAAAAACTGTAGGATTTTATGAAAGCGGGAGTAACTCCAACACTGGACCTGCTCTCCAGTTGATTGGCTCAGTGCGGGAGGATTTATAAAGGAGCTTACCCTGTTTGACGATAACCAAGTCACTATGAAAGTTGAATATCATAAAATTATTTTGTTTGGGCGCTTTTCTTTTCCATTTTGCGTCATAATTCAGTCCTGTCTGGTTATGAAGTGTTTGGTAGCTGTATGAAGCATAGTTGGAGGATAAATAAGAAAATCACTCCACATCGATAACCAGTAAAATGTGGGCAGCCCATCACGGTGCTGTCATCAGGTAGTCAGTACGATCCCACAAAGCCGGCGTGAATACAAATGTATACAAAGGGATCTTTATATATGTACTAACTTATGTCGACCAAAGAGCATAGTTTTTTTTTTACGTTGATTTACAGGGATATACTGTACAGACTTATTTTATAATGGACAGATGAAATTATGCTTCCCTGTGAACGTGAAAGGATCCAGTTCTTTTGTTTGGGATAACTTATGCAATTCCTTCTGTTGGTGGGTAAATACAACCCCAACCCAGTAGTAACTTTACGAGTATATATTATCTGGTAAAATGTGTAATTCGCCGTACGTTGTGTGAGATGTTGCGTGATTCTATCTTCATTTTCGACAGGCATGTTTTGCTTTCCTGTTTCAATTAAATAAGGATGTCGGACGAGGTCAGAGCCAGACACGATATCATGCAGAGGTGCAATCTCATCACACCGTCACCCCACATACTCTTCCATTCCCTCCTCTTCCCTTCCTTTCTTTCCCCTGTAATCCCCTCCCCTCCCCTCCAGCATACCATCACACCAACCCTCCCCTCCCGTCCCCTCCCTCCGCTGTCACCCCACCAACACCCTTTCCCTTGCCTTCACTCACCCAACATCACCCCCACACCCCACCCACCATCCTGGTTCCAGATCTGCACGCAGCGACACATCCACTTTGCACATGTAATCACATATTGTCACTCCAGCTTTATTCCTTGCTACACTTCCCTCCCTGTTAAATATGTCCACCAGGGTACAACACCTCTTGGGTTCAGTTTATTTAATATTTAGCTTAGGTTTGCATGAACTGGCAAGTTGTAATTATATATATATATATATAAAGTGATTCACCATTCGGTGTTTCAAAATACTTTGCTCCAGGCAAAACCATTCAAACTTAATCAGTTATTTATTTATTTATTTATTTTCAAATATGTGGGACAAAGCCAGTCCGTCGACTGTCAAGGTAGAAGAGAGATGAAACCTTCGACATGTGCGTCGCTATACATTAATTTGTTTCAAATAGATAACATTGCTTCGTAATACTAACAGCAGCTCATCCCCATAGCTTTTGTACTCAATATTAGTAGGCCCATGTTTCGATTGGATAAAATTGTTCCTGCTGTTACTAACACAGCAGCTTCTCCTCGCAGCGTTTGTTGCTATCTTACCACAGTACCTCTCATCACAACGTTTGTGTAAGGAGGAACCCATGTTTCGATTGAAAGTTATTGCTATTGATAGTAGAGCATTTCATCCAAGGAGCATTTATTTCCTTTGTTTTAGCAGAAGGCCATGATCTGGCTGGATGATATTACTCCTACTATTGATACCACCACAGCAGCGCCAGGCAGCATTTGTATTCCTTTAATGAAAATGTCTGCAATTTCCCCGATCCAGATGGAGAAATTTTTCTCTCTCCTTTTTTAAAACTTTCTCTCTGGGCGCTGCAGAAGTTTCCTCCACAAAGAGAGAGAAACAAGAGGTGCGTTTCAGTCCATTCCTGCCAAGACGCGGCGCACATAAACATTGTAGGAGAGCTTCACTTCTAACATGTTACCCAGACAATACAATCTGCGCTGCCATTCAGGCCAGGAGAGAGAGAGGCTTTCGATAGCACGGCCATCTAGTCGCTGGCGAAGGAGTTGGCCAGAGAAAGTCTTTTTGCACTCTTGGTATATACAACCCGAAGGGAAAATTACACAAGAATTTACCGTCTCCTCGTTGATACAGTAAATATCTATTGTAGGTCTCCCTTTTCCTTTTCTTTTCCTTCTCTCGCTGTATCACAGGAAACATGCCGTGTACAGTATGTTAATCCTTTAGTCAAAATACGTATCATATATCCTTTTATGGCTAACACCAAGCGGTCTTTATTCAGCGTAGAAGGGAATGTTTAAGGATTAGGTTCAGGCTTCATTAACAGCATTCACTACTAGAGGTCATTTCTAAGTCTTATAAAATCTCTAGGGAGTAACAAAAATAAAAAAAAATACGTCATTGGATTATAATTAAAATTCCATTGCCGTCTATAAAGTTGATATGCCAGTGTCTTGTGATTTACAGTACGGGTTGTGTGTAGAAACCTTCAGTATTTTATAACACATCCCACATTTATATAGTGCCCCGCCTGTACTGTTATTTATGTACCGGTATGTTGAAATATTCAGTACTATGAAGAAAATTCTGCAGTGTAAAATAAATGTGCAACTTTGTTTTTTTTTTACTGAAGTTTACATTTTTCTGCATATCTGAGCATAGTCTGGCCAGTGGTAGAGATCTAAATATTCATGTAATTTGCATGCAGTTTTTAGTACTGCTTTCCCTTACCATGTTTCATGGATGTGGAATATTTATTTGGATGAAATTAAAGCGTTGCATACAATATAAATTTTTATTTATTTTTTCTTTTTATATGTCAGCCGTCACAACACCAGCCGGAGAAAACCTCTTGGCTTGACCCTCCTCATTTCCACTTTGAGGCTCCTGTGATTCACCCTCTGCTGAATTAAATCATTTGGCGTTAACAGAAAAAAATATACTTGTGCTGATAATGAATGGGGCAATAATATATTCTTCTCTCTCTCTCTCTCTCTCTCTCTCTCTCTCTCTCTCTCTCTCTCTCTCTCTCATGCATTGGTTATTATGTGGAGGTTAATTACCAAGGTAAGGGCCACTAAAAGCACACGCTAAGCACAGGTGAAAGAAGCCAGGCTGGGGTCCAATATGCAGTAACTGTTTGTCCCGCCATAATCATACAAGTGGCCAGTGTAATTACCAGCATCGCCATCCACCAGGCGCTAAGCATATTAATACTTCCCGTTCACTTGCTTACCTTCCCACGGGCATCAGGGGGGTGACGACCTCCTGTATGCGGGTTGGTAGGAGTGGGGCACTGGGACTGGCTGGTCGGGTGGGTGGTGCTTGTGGTGGCGGTGGGGGAAGATGTAGGGGGTTTACCTAATTGCTGGAGTCTTTCTTGATTCTGAGACGTCTCTTGACGTTTTTATTCAGCATAGAGAAATATCTTTATACTGAAGAGGTTAGTCAGGGTTATATTTATCCTGTACTGAGCCCAATACAATCGTTTGAGGGTGGCAAAATTAAGTATAGAATAGGTTGTCGGACTGAAGGGGTTAAAATTACTCACCCTTTCATACCAGTGACATATTGTATTTTATTTCTTCTACCTTCATACTATTTTCTTGAGTTTGGCGAGAGAAATCAGGATGTGGGGGGGTTAATGGAGACTAGCGATAAGTGCATTCAGAGACGTCTTGGGTGTACTGCAAACATAAATGAGTAGAGATTGTCATAATTTATCCACTGACAGGTAGCATGATATTCCTAAACATTATATATTTCGTTTTCATAAATGTTGTAGCTTAATTGTTAATGTGGCCACAATCCTCAGTCACATCATCTTCGCACTTGTTATTCATATTTTGTAATTTGTCTTATTTTTCATCCTTATTCATCTTCCCCTCATTGAAATTCGTATTGTTCGAAGCATTATTGCATAAGCCAGAAAATCAAGTATCAAAATTCCCTTTGTTTTTCGTATTTGGTAACTCGTGCCCTTCATCCATAGTCGTATAGTCTTCATAACAGTTCATTCAGTGTAAAATAATATTGCATAAGTTAGTAAAAATACCAAAATATCTGCCATTGTCATCAGGATGTAATAGATAAGTCATGTTACTTCCGTGTCCGCCTGGCTTTTCATTATCTGAGCAGCCGGCATTATGAAGGTCAGGGTTCGAGCTTGTATTATTTTTTTCCTGTTAACGGAAATATATATATATATATATATATATATATATATATATATATATATATATATATATATATTTTCTGTGCTGATGCCAGACGTTTTTATTGGCATTGCGAGAACACCGTAAATGTAAAGTGTAAATGAAGACTTTATGTAATCCGTCCAGTTGGAAAAGTCTCTCCTGTGTTGAGTAAAGTTGCTTATTACACATTTTGCTTATAATGGATTTTTTTTTTTTTTATGTTACCGTGGCAAACTATGATGATACCAGAAATAAATGAATAACGTATAAGAGAGCATTTGGTGTAATATGTATCGTGTCTTTAAGAAAATAACGTTACGAGATCTGGTGTTCCACCTAGTTTGCGGCCTTCAAGTGTTCCGAGGCTGGCATATTTTCAAAACAAAGCCATTTTTCACATATTCCGTCCACCAGAAAAACGCCACCAACTATGTATTGATCGTTAAGGCCCAGGAAAGAGAGGATTCCCTTCAGTTTTTGCCGCGTTTGATTGGTCATGGCTGCAGGCACACGGGGGACAGAGAAAAATATAAAGCCAGGAGAAAAATCGAGGCAGGACAAAAATGCCTTGAAAAACTGGGTGGAAATGACAGAGGGAGAGGGTGGGCCAGGGTGTATGCTGGAATATTGGTGCTGATTCCAGTCATAACACGTACAATAGTAGATTTTATACTCCCTCCTCCCCCATCCCCTCACACGCTAACTCACTCGGGCTTCTATGACTCACTCAGCTGGGATTGGCAAGAAAAGAATGCTAGAGTTGTATTGACCATACGAGAG
Source organism: Coenobita brevimanus (assembly GCF_032717465.1). Lineage (NCBI taxonomy): Eukaryota > Metazoa > Arthropoda > Malacostraca > Decapoda > Coenobitidae > Coenobita > Coenobita brevimanus. The sequence goes on along the minus strand of NC_137004.1, from coordinate 40,645,459 downwards.
TTAATAAACTCAGTATGAAGCGAAAAAATACGTCATAGCGCTGCATAAGTTTCTGAATCACAAGCTGTGTGTTTCCCTGCCCGTATATCAGAACAACAGAATTATTTCTTGACAGGTAGGCTTCGCACCAAATAAGAAAAATGTATAAAATGTAAAATGTCAGCACATGGAAGTAGACACTGGAAAAAAATTAAAACAGGAAAAAGCTTGAAAACGACAAATCAAAAGGGGAACAAATATTAGAAAATCGTCAACACTTGCAGACCCTCGACTATGACCAGAAAGTTTTGACTTTTGTTTATACCATGTTCTGAATTTCATGTCCATTTCTGTGGATGATAAACACCAGTTATTATAGATAAGTAAGTAAATCAGTGCGTGGATAAATTAAATTTTTTTCCTCTACCTACTGATAGTTTTATTCAGACGGAGAGATAGATAGATAGATAGGTGTATAGATAGATAGTTCTGTGACTGGAATTTTTGTGAAGCAGTAATTTGGATTATTCTCTCATCCGAAGTTAGTGTCACGTTGTTCCTCTCGCCTTAGTGACATTTAACCCTCTGTCTCCGTGTTTGCCAGGACGTTGTTGTTGTTGTTGTTGTTGTGGTGGTGGTGGTGGTGGTGGTGGTAAGGAAGATAGTGATTAGGCTACACCATTCATACACAAGAGGAATCACTTCGATCGCTGACCCATGTTTATTATGTCAGGCCATGAGGCAAGTCGGGTTTCTGTAAGCGTTTGGATCGTGTAAAGTGGAGGAATAAAGTTGATGGTAAGGGAGTGAGCAAACAGTTAAATGTTCGTAAAGGAGTTGTCAGAAGGGTCATGGGATGTAGCCACTTGTGGATGATAACACATTTTTATATTATTCCTCCCAACGCTTCCTCAGCCTTCACTCCATGTTCTGATTCACAAATCCCTCCCTCACTCTTCCTTACTCCCACCCTTTTATTACCCCCACTGTGGGTGGTAAATAAAACTCCATCGCCTTCCCACTTTCCTCCCTTCATCCTCTCCCTCCCCATCACCATCCTAGCTTCCCCTTCCCCCGCCCCCATTCTCTTCCCTATCCTCACTCCATCTTCCTCCTCCCCTTTTCCCAGCCCCCTGCCCTCGTGGATTTTTTTTTTTTTTTTTTTTTAATAGGGAAGAAGAAAAATAGAGGGTCACTGATTATTTTCCCTGTATGAGCCCCTGAAGAGAAGGGTGGACGGGATGGTGCCTTGAATGGAGGTTATTTAAGTTAGTATGGGTCAGGGTCAACGTGTTTGTTTATTATTACTTTCCCCAGACGGTTTTCTTCCACTTTTGAGACACATTTCACACTGGAGGGGGTTATATACAACCTTCACTCACCCCCCTCACTACTTCAGAACTCTGCTAAGCTGAATACCGGTACAGTCATAGGGTTACAGTAAGGATATAATACAAGTAGGTCATCGCATTGAAGGGGCTGTCTTTCAGTGCGATGACGCCTTTTCTTTAAGCTTTCTTATCAGCAGACGATTTTATTCAGTCGGGAGTACGTACTAGGAAAGCATAAAATTATGTTCTTATTAGTAACCCCCCTAAAAATAATGATGCTTAAAGCTGTATACAGTTTTATTCCAAGAAAATTGCATATTGTTATCCTAAAATATATACACATTGTTAGCCTATAAATTTATACACATTAGCCAGTATATATATACATGACGTGTATATATTTTTAGGCCGGTAACAGTAGCAATGAATATGCAGCACCAAATGTTCAGGCGGTATTATTGTAGGATTATTATTGTTGATGGGTAAAGTTGAGTTATGACAAAGGGTTTTCTGCAGTACTGTAATGGTTTCATTTGTATGTTTTGCATTCTTTCCAGCTTTGTGCAGTACCGGTAATATTAGCTGTAGGAAGAAGTGTCTCTTAATTATTCACGCGATATTAGAGGGATGTTTGAATATTATATTGTACAGTATATATATAATATTGTGCCATCATATCGTAACATTCAGCCAGCCTCGCTGATAAAACAGACAACATCATGGGCAGACAAACAAGCCACGCACGTTTTAACTGAATCCACTTGTATTTTGGTACACTGAAAATCATGTGAGTATTTAAAAAAAAAATGACGTGATTATAAAAAATGTCCGTATGAATTCCACCATCACTGAACAGATAGCTGGTCGGGAAATGGCTCTCATCAAGCACTTAATAGATGCACGCTGTTGATTGCAAATTATAATGTCGATTGCTTTGAGAAAGACCTCCCAGTGCTGTATAATTTGGTTGATTCCCACCTTTCCTTGTATTTCATTAGTGTGGTCTCTCTCTCTCTCTCTCTCTCTCTCTCTCTCTCTCTCTCTCTCTCTCTCTCTCTCTCTCTCTCTCTCTCTCTCTCTCTCTCTCTCTCTTCTTCCCCATTCCTTTCTTTTTCCTGTTCCTCGTACTCTTCCTTAATGCTTTTGTCCCCTTTCCAGCCTCATTTTTTTCCTCCTCCTCCTCTTCCTCCTCCTCCTCCATTCTCTTCCGCCTCACCTCTTCCTTCAGCACCCGAAATACCGTCCATTATGTACCTTCAGTGGCAACGGGCTATTGACGGGGGAGGCGGTGGCTGAATCGGTAGAGAGGCGGCCTGCGGTCCTAATGGACCCCGGATCGAATCCCGGCTGGGGCAGGGAACAGTTTAAGGATTTGAATTTCCTAAAAAGTAGACTTTGCTGATCTACCAGATGACCCGCCGACATGTCGTAAAAATACCCCCGCTAATACCAATACACCAATCCTGTATGAGACAGCCCTAGCATGTATTCAATATGGATGGTGGGTGTTAGCGCCGAAGTGGTGACATGTGGAGGTGTAGGAGGACTACTGGGCCTTGGGATAAGTCATTGCCCCCAAGAAATAGGCCCTGAAGCCTTTGCCCAGAGTCGGACACGTAAAAAAAAAAAAAAAAAAAAAAAAAAAGTAAATCTAATTACTAGTCAGCTCTGGAGTGTAAATGCCCCGCTACACCCTCCACTCACCTCCACTGATTTCAGCACGGAGGAGGAGGAGGAGGAGGAGGAGAAGTGGTAGTAGTAATAGGAGGATGAAGAGGAGGAGGGGGAGAACGAGAACGAGGTGTAATACGGTCCTAGTGCCGCTAATTCTGTTAGTCATGACAGGAGTTGATGGGCTTGACGTCCTTGAAGTGTTTTTTGGTTTTGTTATATATATATATATATATATATATATATATATATATATATATACTTATTTAGCCAAGGATGGTTCTTTGAACTTTGAATTCGAGGAAAGGTTAAAGAAGGCTAATCATGCAATGGGAGTGCTTAAAAATATTTGGAATAATAACAATTTTTCTGTGCATACAAAAATCAAACTTTATAAGGTAATGGGTAGGAGTATCTTAATTTATGGACACGAGTCTTGGTGCAGCACAGTGACTATGGAAAATAAATTCTTGGTGTTTGAAAACAAAGCACTTAGAAGAATATTAGGAGTTAAGTGGTGGGAAAGGGTACCAAATAGTAGAATTAGAGAAATAACGGGAGTGCAGCCGGTCGATGAATATGTTAGATTCTCACGATGGAAGTGGCTAGGACATGTGTATAGGAGACAGGGAATAGTACGAGGTACACCAGGGTGGGTGGCACTTGGTCGGAGAGGTAGAGGAAGGCCAAAAGAGACGTGGGTGAGGACAATGAGACGGGAAGCTGGAGATGAGTGTTGGGGAGATCTTGAGGAGTTAGCACAAGATAGGATGTGGTGGTGTGAGTTCATCGAGGCCCTGTGCATCCCCGAGGGTGCCACAGGAAATGATTGATTGATTGATTGATATTTTACTGAAGTTGCTGTTGTGTAGTTTTACTCATCAGTATCAGTCTCTTTCCGAGTTTAGCAGTAAGATCCATAAACACTTGGGAAGATGTACAAAAGTGGCAGAACTATCAAATACATGCCAAGTGAAGTGGGCCACACAGTCATCCATACACCATTCTAGTCCCCGGAATCCCGAATCAACATCACAAGATTTTAGGCAAAGAGAGTTTATTCCTTTGCATTATTCATCTATTTTCAGTGTGGTTTTGCATTCATAATGACTTTAACTTGATGAGATTATGTAAACGTGTGAGCAGAGTGCAAATTGACAACATAATTGGGTCATGTAAATTCAACCACGTTAGCATACAAAAGCACTTCCTCCCATCCTGTTTTTATTCATGTACCTTTTAGTGTAGTTGATAATTTTCAGTAGTGATGGGCTTGGGATCCTGTACACCTGTACAGAAAACTCAATCTTAAACGTTGTGTGTGTGTGTGTGTGTGTGTGTGTGTGTGTGTGTCTTATCCGGAACATAGGACAGAAGTATACAGCCGGAATTATTAGGTGTAGGACAGCAAACTGCTGAGTAAGAAGCGTGACGAAAGCTGCTAACTCAGCGATAATTCAGTGCAGTGGTGTTATTTTCATCGTGACATTTGCGGCGAATCAGCGGATCGTGCAGTGCACCGAGTTGCAAGGAAAATATCTTGGTTGGGGAGGGGGGCGTGGTGGAGAGTGGGTGTACTCGCGCGCGCACGCGCACGCACACACACACACACACACACACACACACACACACACACACACACACACACACACACACACACACACACACACACACACACACACACACACACACACATGGCTGTATCGTAAATATTTCCATCCTTATAAGTTGGTGTATAAGCTTATTGCATCGACTAGAGCTTCGTTCCTCTTGTGTTTCTTCCTCATACCGTTTTCATTTTTAAAGATGATTGTCTTGCCTTGGCGAAGAAGCTTGTGGATCATAGCCACGGCAAGGACCACTCCATCTTTGTTAGCAAGGAACACTCCATCCTTGTGCCACAGGAAGCATTCCATCCTTGTGTACTACATCCTTCTGTACTCAGTAGGGATACTCCTTCATAACTCTGAGGCACACTCAGACAAGAAGACCATTATTTTTCTTCCACCTGAAATAACCCAACTTTGCATGCAGTTCATTTACACTTGCTGCTCTCCATGTTTACGGCCTGGCAGTCTTGCTGCTTTATTCCACGCGTATTTTGTCCGGTCATATTTTAATGTCTTTGTAAACTTTCACCACTAAAATTGCATTTACATTTTCTCTTATCTCACCAGCTTCATCAGTAACATTCTCGTAATACTCCTTAGGAATACCTATTATTTTTTTAGAATTTTCTTCGTAATGATGATTTATTTTATTACACACTTTCATATAATAAGCTACAACACATTCATCACTTCATTTTCATACGTCTAATAAAATCACGTGGACCAGTTGTTTTTACAGGTCGTCCTCTGTGGTTTTCATTGTCACCCTAAATGGTTGCAATTGCTTCTGGCACTGTTGTATTGTCGTCGCTTTGGCTTATTATTGCAACATTGTCAGGAGTTTATTGAGTCATTTAAATAAAAGCCCACGTCCATCATGAAGACTGTACTGTAATAACAATTTAGATATATTGTTGTTGTGTGTTCATTTAGGCGTTATATCACTTGTGTGTAATGGTTATTACGATACCTATTTGTAGTATTATTCCCAGAAAACACCGCATTTCTGATTTAAGCGTCTCTGCTATTTGAAAAAAAATCATCAGTTACTGTTCCCCATCCTAGCTGATTATTTATTTGATCTTTGCATTTGTATTTTTAGTCCTGTGACTCATTAATGCGTCACCAGTATTTTGTCATTTTAACATTTTTCAATCCTATCGCATATTTTATTATGTGCCAGCGATACTGTATCAGTATCTACTTTCAACCAAGCTTTCCTCCCATTCTCTCGTTCATTTACATCTTCATGTATCACTTCCTTTCTTATACATATTCTTCCTCTTTCATCTCCTTCCAGACACATATTCTCCCTGTATCACCTCTTTACACATACATATTCCCTCCTCTCTCTCTCTCTCTCTCTCTCTCTCTCTCTCCGCATCCATCATTATTCACTTTTTCCCTTCTTTCCCCTTCTGTGGTTCATCCCTCTGTTTTCCTCTCCCCTTTATCGTCGTCTTTATCAGATTTCTGCCATTCACTTCCAGACAAATTCTTTTCCGTTTTTCAGGTTTTATCGAAGCTTTATTTGCTGTCAGGTTGTTAATGACCCTCACCTCCACCTCCTCTTTATTGCTTGGTAGCCTTCGCCGTCGTCTGACAAAAGTAAGGACTCTAGTCATCGTAGCGAAGTGGTTAATTGTATTTCTACCAGTTAAAGCGGGACGATAAGGAAATAGAGAAAAATAAAAAAAAAGTTACAACACATCTCGCCCGATATGGCAAGGTAAAGGAGAGAGAGAGAGAGAGAGAGAGAAACGGGACCTCGCGTTGATTAAATCGCATATACGAGTTTGATGGGAGAAAAAAGGGTGAGACTCCGAGGCGTGATTGGAAAGGTAAGGGAAAAATGGACTTAAGAGAGAGATTTAAAAGAGGGATTCACGACCCCGGCATCAAATTGACTTTAAGGGAATGTGGAAAGTGTATGAACCAGACACAGGGATCTCATGCAAAAGAATATTATATACTGAGAGGCATGAGGGAGAGGGAGAGAGAAGGTTCGCAATTTCATATATATGTATTGAAGGGATTGGTGAGATGGTTTGTGAGTGAGAGAGGGACTGAGATAATAAGTGAGAGAGATGAAGTGTGCGTATTTGTGAGTGAAGGGAATGGCTGAAACGGTGAGTGAATGAGGGAGTGTAAGTGAGAAAAAGGATGAGATGGTTTGTGAGTGAGTAGCAGAGGGGTAGGTGATATGGTTTGAGAGAGAGAGAGAGAGAGAGAGAGAGAGAGAGAGAATAACGACTGAATAAACCGAGCCTTTTGGCTGAGATATATTGTTGGACGATGGAGAGGGAGTGGTGATAAAGTCTTCTATTGGAAACGACCTGTGTGTGTGTGTGTGTGTGTGTGTGTGTGTGTGTGTGTGTGTGTGTGAGGGGGGGGGTAGTATAATGGTCTCCACCTCTGTCCCTCACCATCATTAATTTAGCCCTGTGGTGTTCTTCCCGCTGGCGGTGAAGATGGATTGTTGGCAAGGTGGAACGGAGGTGGAGCTTATTTATTCCCCCACCCATGAAAAACTGCCAGCCTGCCATAAATCTAGTTACATCCAAGAACACTGCACATCTGAAGTATGGTCACTCCCTCACCCGTAAAAGTTAGCTCATGATCTTTTTCTCGCCGCTGATGAAGATGGATTGTTGGCAAGTTCGAGCTGCCCTTTTGTTGGCCACAGCCGCCCCCCCTCCCTGATCATCACGGTTCTTTGCTGACCCTCGCCACCGACGTAATTACTTCACAACCACCGAACTTTTCCGCGTTATTCTTGCTTTTTCGTGGCTGTTTTACTCGGCTTGGGAATGTTGCTTGTTACTGGAGGGATTATACTGTATATAACTTACGTGACTCCCATCGCTAAAATCGTTTGGAGGAAGAGAGAACTGAGTTAAAGGAGACGTGACCATACCCAAACAGTTGCTATACGGTTGTCACTTTTCCGTCACGATTTTCCTCCACTCTGTCAAACCCCTCAAGTTTGAAAACGCTCCCAGAGGTTGAATAAAATCGTCTGGAAATAAGGACATCATACTGAAGGGGTAGATAACAGCCACGAAAAAAAGACTTCATAGCAGTGGAGGGTTAATCACCTTGCCTGCGGGAAGGATTTCATGAGCTGAATAAAATCGTCTACGTATAATCAGAATAACTACAGAGTGCATAATTTGCAGTCAGTAGGTTGGCCTCTTTAGTACGGCGACGCCTTTGTTGTATTCGTGCTATCCCCAGGCGATTTTATTCACTTTAATTGATTCTTTCTTCCTTTTTTTTTTTTTTTTTTTTTTTTTTCTTCAATAAATGGAGAGCTTACTAAATAAATCCAGAGAGATAGACATATTCAAATCACACGTGGTGAACTGGCCTCGTGTTTAAATATCACCCTGGCCATATATCTGCTTGTGGGTGTCGGTGTGTATGTCCAAACTATCAAAGTTGCTAACACATCTCGGCAATTTATTGCCAAGGTGCAATTACCAACTGCGAAGGTGCAATCGCTTGTAATTAACTTTTGAACTATGTGAGGAACGGGAGGAGAGAGAGAGAGAGAGAGAGAGAGAGAGAGAGAGAGAGAGAGAGAGAGAGAGAATTCTGTAATTTCTTTGCCTTCTGCACCCCAAAGCTTATCAGTTCTACACGGGTATTTCCATCGAGGCACTGTCTACAATTCAAGCACAAAAAGAGGGATAGGGAGAGGAAGAAGGAGAGGAGGGAGCTGGAAAGGGGGAACAGTGTGAGAGGAGAGAGAGGGGAGATAAAAATGTATGAAGGATTATAGGCAGGAGAGAGAGAAGAGCGAGGTGGGTATTAGAAGGGAGGGGGATAAGAGGAATGTGTGTGTGTGTGTGTGTGTGTGTGTGTGTGTGATTCATCAGTAAAATTATGTTTAGATGTGTATATAGTCAAGTCATATGTAATTGTGCTCCCGCCTAAGCCTGGCACATCCCAACACCATAAAGTTGGGAGATTTACACTGGAGACCAGGAATGCCCCCGTCAGGTCGCGCGAATTCCAGGCGATTTTCGGGATTGTCCATATTCCTGGCATTCCAGCCAAGTGTCCGGCGCCCATCCTGAGCGACTGAAATGTGTTCAGACTTTTTTTTTTTTTTTTCCACACCGGAAAGCACCTCACCATTACAACACCATTGTCAATTATACCAGCCGTCTTGAAATCACGTACACACTTTCAACACCAACCCTGGACGTTGCAGGTACACCATACCTCAGCAGTGATTCTTTACACATTATATAACGTATTGCAAAGCAACTCTCCATACCAGCACCACGTTTAGCTACACCAATCCGCTCTCTTACATTGTACACAGCGCTACGCATCGCACTCCATATGGCAAAGCAACTCGCACCAGTAATAGAGGTTTAGCCCTACCAGATTTCTCTACCACCCTCCACATCGCTTCTCTCCGCAGCAGTCCTCCTCACACCATATCACACCTCATATCGGAGGGCACATTTCCACACCAATTCTAGATACATCAATCATCACTATTATGCATTTCACATTTCTACGCGAGTTTCCACATCTCACACATTTCACTACACCTTTTCTGTCCCCCATATGGTTTCCAGCAAGGTTTATCAAAGTACGGCACACCTCTGTTATCCTTCCCACATCACAGTTCTACAAACATGCCCTCATCTTACATTGTATCTTTCAGCATGTCATTTCTTTACTTTTCAACGAGGTATATCAAAGCACGGCACATCTTTATCAGTCTCTCCACGCCAGAGTTCAACTTATATTTCCAACCTTTGCATTCCCGCACCTTAATCAAGGTATACTCCACAATATCTCTCCAACTGAAATACTCTTCTGCAGTCAATTTTTCTTGTATATTCTTTTCTTGTTTTCGACTGCTGTGTTTCAATTTAACTTTCTCTTGGTTGCGTCTTAAGTATTTTGCTTCTTTAACGCCAAACAATTTTATTCATGTAAGAGTGAGTCACAGAAGCTTCAGAACGCCAATACTGTCACTGTTAACCCTGTCAGGTCAGGGCAACTTTAGGATTATGTTTTTATTGATGCTGGTGTTCTCTTCCGGTTATTACCAGACGATTAAATTCAACAGGAAGGGAGTCTAGGAATATGAAAATGTTAAAGGGTAAAACCTAATGGATGATTATTTTCGTCTTCATACAATTCCAAAAACACATGCTCATTGGTGGATCTACTTAGGAACACAAAATCACCAAGAAGCATTTAAATAATAAGGGATAGAGGTTTCATCCTACCTTCTTGAATTACGTGTGACATCACATCACAAGCAGAAATAAACACCAAGCCAAGCTCATCCATCCGTCTGTTATTAAATCCCTTATTGCTTCCTCAGAAGAGATTCTGCATCGTATCATTTATTTATTTGTTTATTTATTTTCTGGTTTCCAGATACCGTGCTTGGCTTGTCAAAATATACAGCTTCCTTTCCTCTCTTAATGAACTACCATAGCCAAGAACGATAGCAATACTATCCCAGAACCTGTGTGTGTTTGAGTGGCGGTACTGTGTATTATGTGGAAAAATATGGCCACATTAACAATATCAGACCTGTTCTTGTTGTCTCTGGTATTACTGAACTGCTGAGGGTAGCCAATGTCATTCCTTCAGTACGAGAGGCCATTCCTAAACTGAATGCAATAATCTGACAAAAGCAAGAATAATGGAGCTAAGGAACTGTAAAAAGAACGGTGGATATAAATGTATAAGGAACAATAAAGAATTACTAAAGCTTTCTCGAACCCAACCCATTGTGTGCCTGAGTGGCGTCTTTGTGTATGTGTGTAAAAATACGTGCACATTAACACCTTTGTGGCGAGGGAAGAGAAGCCCCCGGCGGTAATTACTCAGTCTGGCGAGAGGGTGGCAGGAGAGTAGGGAGGGTGGTAAGAAAGGCTGGCAGGGTTGTAAAATGGCAAGATGGTAGGGTGGTAGGGTAAAACACACACACACACACACACACACACACACACACACACACACACACACACACACACACACACACACACACACACACACACACACACACACACACACACACACACACACACACACACACATTTATTCCTTATGAGAAGGTGTGGTAAGTTGCATGACCGCTCTCTCTCTCTCTCTCTCTCTCTCTCTCTCTCTCTCTCATGCTGGAAATTTCTGGGTTATAGTGTGGTAAGAATGACACACACTGCCATGATGAGAGCAGCAGCAGTAGGACGAGAGTGGATGGCAGTAAGCAGTGCTGTCAGGCCACATATTATTACCGGAGATGGGCCTTGGAAACGGTCGGGCAGGGGAAGGGTGGTGGTGGAAATGCTGGAAGTGGGGGCTGGAAATGGATGCTCCTGGAGTTGGTTGTAAAGGATGCTGTTGGTAGTGTTGGAATTGAGTGCTGCTTGATAAGGATGCAGGAAGAATTGTTAGTTTCTTAATTCAGCCTATCAGGTATAATAATGTCATTTGCAACAGTATGAAATAGAAGTGGTAGGTGTTCTGGTCGTGGTAGTGGTGTTTGGGGGGATTGCAGTGGTTGCAGTTTAGTAGCAATAGAGGTGACGAGTGTAATGGTGACGGGGTCGGGGTGGGCAGGGGCGGAAGTGACACCCACCACCATAATACACATGTGTATTGTTATGGCCGCCATCATCTCACCCTCAGCATTCTTTTATGAGTCCCGTCTGCTCTTTTATACCTTCGGTATGATTTATTTTTGCTGCAGCCAGATTATTAATTTCAACCTAGGAGAGAGATTTTAAACTGGATAAGTTTAAATTTCACTACTGCTTAAAGCTGTTTGGTGCTGATCGGGATTTAATTATCAGTAGACCTTCGCTGATGAAAGAGTTGACCTCAGTGCAGTCTTTCTGAGTGTCAGGATATCAACTGACCCAAGACAATATCTGTTCGTACAGAAACGTTCTTGTTCATAGTAATAATTAATAAGGATTTCCTGCTAAGTTTATGCTTTCTCACCTCTCACACGCTGATTTATCACTCCAATGCCATGATATCCCATTGCGGCTAAATAACGCAGAACTAAGAAAATAAGATTATGCGATTATCAACCATTCTCACTTTGTTCATTTGCCGCCAGTCTTTCCCAGCATCAGCACAGCATCATCTGACTACATGGTATTATGGGTTTTTAACTCCTTTATATCCTGACATCATTTTTAGTTTATACTTTCTACCTCCAAACGGTTTTATTAAACTTTGAAATGATGTAAACAGTGAATGAAGGATGTATACGAGTCCCCCCCCCCCTTCGAAAATCTCTTCTAAGTTAAGTAAAAGTTACCTGGTAATCAGAATCAAATAGCACGTCATTGGGCTGAAAGGATCCATGGAAAGTTCAGTGTTCCTCCCGGCTTTTTCGTGACCTGACCCAAGCAACGGCCAGCAATATTAGTGAAGTCCTGACCTGACCTAACTTTGTCCAGTCGCTTCCAGGTAATTCCACACAACTCCCAACCACTTCCAGTTACTCCACACGCCTGACGCCCCTTGTGAAACTTTTTGCTACTGTAGCCAGTGTCTGCACTTGATATTCACAAGTGATGGTGTTTACCTGGTTAAGTAGCTGGCAATGTTTCTGCTGGATATGGATGGACAGTTTGAGAAGTAGGCTTACGTGGACGTACTTTGTGTGTGTGTGTGTGTGTGTGTGTGTGTGTGTGTGTGTGTGTTTAGGGGGAGTAAGCGTTACTAGGAAAGTCTAGCCCTTTGCACTGCAGTCTGATGCTCTGTTTTACCTGTCTGAAGTCTGCCACATTGTATTGAAATACTTCACCCTTTCAGGCATCGGGACATTGATGAGTGTAAATGTCATCTTTCAGACTCTTATTTACAAGCTGTCTCCAGCCGTACTGTTCCCCCAGTATCCCCCTCCCCCCCTGTCGGATATACCTGTGCTGCTTTTTGGAACCTGTGCTGTAAATTGGGGGAAAATCTGTAGGTAATCTTTACAGGTGGCAATAAAACATTAATTAGCAGTATTTTCGTAATTTACAGTAATATTTAATTTTAAAAAGACATAAACGGCAACATAATGATTTATTACAGATATTTGTATTTCTGCATGGAGTAAAATCCTGAAGATAATGTTCGCCATCATTTGTTATAGCCTTGTGGTTCAGCTGGTTCAGAGATGTTTGAGTAAAAGTTTGATTAGGTTGTGGTGGCTGGAGCATTGCATAAGGAAAACTTTAGGGTAAACGCCGTGTTTTCGTCTTTCCATGTTTGGTGCTTCGTGTTTTAAATGGAAATTTCTGACTTACTTTGTAGAGGGCTTTTGATATTCTTATAATCTTAAACATTAAAGTATGAAGAACTTGTTAAACAAGTACTGTACCGTAAACATTATTTCCGAAGGAAGATTGTAAACTTTTGCACGGATAGCCTGGCTTGGCCGAAAGTTGCCGTTGCCTTGCGTCTTCGTACAATGTCAGTTTATTATTTGTGTTTTATTTGTTTTAACAATGCAGCATAACATGTCAGCAAACTAAACTGATATGCATTAAAAGCTTTTCCTTGGAAAGTTATAGCCAAACAAGCTAGATCCCCGTACCATACTCATGTTCCGTATTATTTTCTTCTTTTTTTTAGATGGGGGACTTTGTTTTTTGTTTTGATGTTACCAGTCATATAAATCTCTCTCTCTCTCTCTCTCTCTCTCTCTCTCTCTCTCTCTCTCTCTCTCTCTCTCTCTCTCTCTCTGCTTTTTCGGAGAGGGGGTGGGGGGATTTGCGGTTCAGAGTTCAGCGCAGACTTTTCATACCGGTAATGGAGGATGCTTTAGAGGATGGGGATTTGCTTTCGCTGATGTTAACCCATTACTTGATCAAGTTTGTGTTATCTTGTCACTTCCTGATGATTTTTTCCACCTTAGGACAAACGCCTAGTTCTAGATTGGTTAATGAAGGTTGAATCTAACTCGTCTAGTTGGAAAAGTCTCTCCAAATCTGAAAATCATCAATTGGCTGCACTAATAAAAAAAAAAGTTTAAGTTTTTTATGAAGCCAGTGTCCACTTAAGGTGTGAAATGTAATTAGAAAATATAAAATGCTTACCTGACTTCCGCACAACACATTACTTTAGCATTGGCTGATGATGAAGGGTTATAACAAGCTAAGATGAAAGGTGAGGTGTGAGGCAGTGGTGGCGTTTATGAGTTGGCAGGCAGTCAACAGTCAGTATATCACAGTATTTATTTCCTCCTCCTTCTTACCCGTGATATTTATTGCATGCAGTTACGAGTGTTGATCAGTTTGTCGATTGCCTTGTGTTGTGGAGTCATGTGTCATAAATATCGATGCACAACATAAATGGCAGAGAATACCAGGAAATATCGTCCTTGCCTCTGAAGCATATCGACTTCCATGACACCAAGCTGATTTGACACCTCTTTGGTCCGTATTTACAAAGTTTCTTATGCTGAAGTTGTGTATGAGATTGCTTGTTTGTGCCCTTCTTCACTCCTACACCTGCCATAGACTTAACAGAGAAGCTAAAGTGATTATCGAGGTGGAAGAATGCGAAGAGAGAGAGAGAGAGAGAGAGAGAGAGATGGAAGGATCTTTAGCGCGTATTTTCTTTTTATTTCTTTTTCCCCATTTTGTAGGAAGATGTTGAGGTATAATGTGCTGAAAAAGTCGCTAAGGAAGAGGCGTTACGAAATATCCAAAGTCACTTGGAGTACGACCCTTTGTCTCACCTGCACTTTGCTGCCCCAACCTGTTCCTTTGATCTAATTTTTCACACTTGTACTCCTAAGGGTCCCTTGCCATTGTCTTGGTCTTCTCACCTCTTCTCTTCCTCTCCTTTTACCTCCTCCTTCCCCTCTTTTGACCTTCTCTCTTCCTCTCTTTGTTCCCCCTCTCTCTTCGTCTTCCCTGATTCCATTCCGTACTTCCTGCCCCTTTGCCTCCACTCTTATTACCTCGTATCGTTTTTCTCCTTTGCCCCCTCCTCGTTTGCCTTTTTCTCTTTTCCCTGTGTTTTGACTCCTTCCTTTTACCTCCTATTCCTCTCTTCAGCTTCCTTTCTCTCTCCTCGTTGACCTCCTCCCTTCCTCTTCCTTTTCCTCTTTACCCATTTTTTTGCTCCCTCTTTCTTCTATTGTCTCTCTTCATCTCGTTGTCCCTTCTATTCCTTTTTCGCCAAACTTCGGTATTTCTCCCCGAATCTTATTCACATTTTCCTTTTCTTTTCCTTTTATCTCCTTTCTTACTCTCCGGATACCTTCCTCTCTTTCCGCTGTCCTGCCCTCACCCTCACCGTCACTCCTTTCAATGTTCTGTCTTCCCCTCCTCTCATTTTTTCCTCCCTTTCCTCTCCTTTTATCTACCTTCTTCTCTTCTTTCACCTGTCTTGCCCGTACATTCTCTCTCCTTGACCCCACTCTCACCTCACGGCCCCCTTTGTCCCCACCACTTATCTTGCTCATATTACCTGCTTCCCTGCTCCTTCCTTCCCGTTTGTCTCCTCTCTTCCTTTCATTAACATCACCTTCTTATTGACTATACTCCCGTCTCTCCTGTCTTCCTCTCGCTCATTTTGTTCCATGTAATCTCTCCTCTTCCTCCTCTCGTCCTCTTCTGCCTCCCCTCGTCCTCCGTCTCCCACTCACACTCTCAGCTCCTTGACAGCACACTCTCCTCCTGCTTACCTTTGATGTTCACTTGTGTTCAGTTAATCCGGCTTGACGTGAATCAGACGCGTTGAGACGATAATATTGACTCGCAGGACGACTTAGTTATTTCATTATACTGTATATTACAAGATTCATACGAATTTATTCAGGTGAGCAGAGTCCCTCTTGTAGTCATGTGGTTAACGAAAGCTGTATTTAACCCGTCCACTTCGAACAGGCTCCTCAACCTGATTAAAATCGTCTGGATATTATTAAGAAATCACTTGATTCAAAAGATGAACGAATTGATTGTTACAGTTGGAGTTAAGTATAGTGTACTATTAACCCAGGCATAGTTGAGACAGTTTAGATTATCGTATTCAGTTCCAGTTAACGGTTGACGATTTTATATTCAGCTGAGAGTGAGTCATAGGAATCTAAGTGTTCAGCAAGGTGGGGTAAGTTATATGTTCCTGTTTGATGTATGTCTCTTGATTAGGCTTGCGTTGCATGATTATTGCTTGAAGTGACTAAACCAGAGCATATTTTTGGTGTGTTGGTAAATTTTTATCATTTGAGGTAGGCAACCAGTTTGATTTTCACTCATAGTAATCGTAATGATATACGAGCTTTATCACGGGACTTCTTCTTCCAGCTTAAATAACTCGTATAGTATAGACATGTTGCATTATTGGTTCAGCAGTATATTGAGGGTACCGTACTGTTACGTAACGCGTCATGACTCCTGGTACACCGTAAAGTGGAAGATCATACCTAGAGCCTCCTTTCATCTTCATGTCATGTCCTGAAGGAGGCGAAACAAGCATTGTCTAGTTGTCCCCAACCCGTATTTACATGGAAAGTAGGATTAGTGTGGTGGTGATACATGAAGATTAATTGGAAGGTAATATCAGTTGTTGACATGCATAGTGTTCCCTATGTTGACTGGCATGTATGAATTAATAACTTTTTATACGGGATGATTTTCATGAGGACAGATTTAACTCCTTCATTTAGGTGACGTTCAACGCTGTTCTTCCTTGTTTATTTTTGATGCCACCAAACGATGTATTTAAGTTATAGGAAGAGGTAAATCTCACCACCTCGTATTCTAGCCTACCTCATCATGACCCGTAACCACCGTGAACTACGATGAAATCCTTTTTCATTTTACTCTTGCAACTACCAGACGATTTTATTTGCATTAGGTTATAGAAAAGAAGTAAATCCAGACACAGTATAGACTAAATCCGTACAGAGATTGGAAGAATAAAGTATACACCATAAGCGGTGTCGTAATCTTTTCCAGTCACATTATTTTCCTTTAGTTTTGTAAAAAAGTAAATCCATCAACATTCTTGCACACTTCCTGCCCTTGACCCTTTACCATGAGTCACCCGGCCTGTTGCAAGAGCTACCCCTCAGTCAAGCGTCGTGTTTACATGGCTGACCCGTTCTCTTGTGCCACACGTGTAAAGTCTGTTTTTGACGGTAAGAACAATCAGGGTTTTACCTTTCATACTGCTTGCACATATACTCACTCAGTTGCAGTGTTGAATGCTTTGGGAAAAAATGATTGTTAGTTAAAAAAATGCCAGAGAAGAGTGCAAAATTTGTCCCTCTTTCACCCATTTAATCCTTTGACATTTTTTTTCTAGACTGTTTTATTCAGCTGTAAGGCTAGATATTGTTACCGTGCTACAGATGGATCCTCAGACTTTTACTGGTAAGTACAATCAGAATAGTCTTCCTTTCAAGCTGCGTCCTCACTTTGCCGCAGGTGTGAATGCTGAGGTGAGGAAAATGGATGCCGGATAGATATGTCAAGCTCATCCATTATTGTGATTTGTTTCTTTGTTTTATTCATACAATTTCCAGACAGTTTTGTTCAGGTTTACAGAGTTTTCAGGTCTGAGAGGTTAGATATAGCGTGGCTTACAAGAGGTCACCCCAAAGCTGAGTACAGTCGATTGGAGGTACAAAGAATAAATAACTTACCGGTATATACGTACATCACAGTATTGAAGAGGTTAAATTGGCAAAGATTTTCCTTCTGTTGCAGGTTACTTCCCGCAATTCTTTCCATAGCACTTTAAAGTAACATCAGAATATAATGTCAATCCCTCGTTATAGCTCAGCATTCAAGATGGAGTGATGGCAGTTTTAGGTCAACTTTAAATAGAAGGAGTATAGTTTAGTGCATTAAGCATTTGGATTTTTTTTTTAGAATACATTTGTGTATTGTAACCTTGTGTCTATGGTGGCGCGTTTTTTTTAAGTTATAGTACACATAGACCAGTATAGCCATATACTCTCACGTATTTTACCTTTACATGCCTTTACTAACCTCACATTTCTGCCCCACAGGTAAGCCTGCTGTCCTGGTTGGCTGAGGTGGGGTAGTGGTGAGTATTCATGATTCCAAAGATACACATACATACATACATAAACAGTTAAGGGTTCGATTCATGGTTTTGAGAAGAGACTATGCATAAAATCCATATGTAGGTATAATTCTATCACGTAAACAAATCGCAGCCCTGCAGTCACGACACAGAAAAAGGAAATAGCACCGGTATGTATGTCGCTGCATCGATCACTGACTCCACTTGCTGATAAGGAGCACAGAAAAACCTTCACGTATCAGGATGGAATGTTCTTTTTTTTACACGATGGATCTTTAAAAACTATCACCGGTCCCAGCATTCCCTTCAGATAAACTAGATTAATTTTCCTTCTGGCCATCTAATTTTCAGTCATTATCATCCTGACCCTTTTTCGAGCTAAGGATTTATTTCCAGTACGGTGGCACCATTTTCTAGCGTATTCCTGGTACGTCCAGACGATTTTAGTCAAGACAGGAAGGCCTCTCGCCAATTTTTAGCTCCTTCTTGCTACTCCAGACGATTTTGTCCAGCTGTTGAAAGGCTAATCGAAGCAGTACATATATTTATTTCTTCTGGGTAAATATTGTAAAATACTGAAACAACACTAATTATTTTATACCTCTGATCCATTGTTGTTGGGTTTCCCCTCTCCACTTGGCTACGTTGAGACTCTCTGCCCAGAATAAAATCGTCTGGAGAAAGCCGGAGTAGATGCGAATACTTAATTGGCCAGAGCGTTAATGACGATTTTTTACGATGTTTTTTGGTGTACAAGATTTCTGCTGAACACAGTAAAGCCATCTTTACATAAGTGAAATGTTATAAAATACAAACCAAGTATTCCCCGACCAAAGAACTGCGAGGCAAAGTTCACACACACACACACACACACACACACACACACACACACACACACACACACACACACACACACAATCTTCTCCCTCTTATACACACTCCTTTCACACCCTCTCACAGAAATCCTTCTCTCAAGCCTCTTACCTCTTTTCTCCCCGTAGTCTCACAAACACACTCCTTCTACCTTCTTATACACACAAAGGTTTCTCTTCCTCTCAGTCTCGCAAACATACTTCCCTCTCCCTCTTCCACACAATCCATTATCGTCACCATCTCCTCCACTCATTCATCCCTCCAACACACGCACCCAGGTGCATCATATGGGGAGGCGGTGGCTCAATCGGTAGAGAGGTGGCCTGCAGTCCCACCGGACACAGGTTCGAATCCCGGCTGGGGCAGGGAACAGTTTAAGGATTTGAATTTCATTAAAATCAGGCTTTACTGATCTACCAGAAGACCAGCCGACATGTCGTAAAAATACCCCCGCTAATACCAACACACCAGTCCTGTATGAGACAGCCCTAGCATGTATTCAATATGGACGGTGGGTGTTAGCGCCGAAGTGGTGACATGTAGAGGTGTATGGTATGTAGGAGGACTGCTGGGCCTTGATAGCAGGCTGTGGAGCCTATGCCCAGAGTCGGACACATAAAAAAAAAAAAAAAAAAAATATACTCACACTTCAGCCTTCCACATACACTTCCCTCTTCCTCTTACACCCCTTTTACTCCAGCCTCTCCACATTTCCTCATTCTTGCCACAAACTCCCAAATCCGTCTCTCCCTTTAGCCTTCTACACACATCTTTCTCTCCCTCCCCATCCTCTGCTACACTGCCTCTCCCTGCCACACACTCCCTCACCCTGCCACCGTCACCTGGACTGAACCTGCAGAGTGCGAAGGCGGGTCAGGGAGGCGTAACAAGGCGCGCCGGTTTGAGGCTAGGCACGTAATGACACACTTCCATGTATCTTAACTCCCTTAGGAGTTAAGATACACCTTTTTTGCGTATCTGCCTGTGGCATCTCGGCCCCTCAATGGACCACCAGACATCCCCTTTCACGATACCGTAAAATATTGTGGTTGAGGGAGGGGTTGGAAAAAATCTTCGTAGAAATATTAACGAGGAGGCACCGTTCTGGGCTGACACGTATTGGAGAGTGATCCGTCAGCCGCTAGGAGTGAATGGGAGGGACGGGGGTGGTGGAACGGGCAGAAGGAGGGATGGGGTTGGGTGGGAGCGGATGGATGGACCAGGAGAAGATGGCGAAAAATAGGCCACGGTATGGTAAGATACGATAGGGGATTGGAATACGTTAAGAGAATCAGGTGAAATATTCCGTTGTTGAATCCCGATGGCTAAATGGGTTAGAGTGAAAGTCAAGTGATCCACCCCCATAAAAAAGGGGAAAAAAAAAAAACAAGAATGGAAGTGTGCAATATTTGAGGTGTGGAAAGATACACGAAAACGTTACAAGAATCTGAAATGTTCTAATAGCGAACAGAACTGAGATGAAAGTGTACGGATGAAATGCGACATTGAACTGTGGGAGGATGAGAGCCTGTAAGTAAACATATAAAAGTCCATAATATTCAGATTCGTGAAACTTTTAGTTTCGACACCACCCATCGGAACACAATCGTGTGGTGATAATAATAAAATGTAAACTACCGGTCGGAGTGAAGTGGTTGATGATGATATAGCTGAAGGGAAAGTGAGACTGCACATATTGCCATTTTTTAAGTAACTCGTAAATCTGTGTAAAGAATACAGACAACATGACGTCCTTGGATGAAAAGGTTAACCAGTGCTAGATTTTTGCGACCTGGACATACTTATCGGTAGTGATTTGAGATATTCCTAGCCTAATATTTGTCAGCTTTGTGTGTGTGTGTGTGTGTGTGTGTGTGTGTGTGTGTGTGTGTGAGGGGGGGGGTAGGCTAGGGTTAGATTTGTGTGTAGGAGGGAGTGGGCTTGGTTTATTCGAAGTCGTAGAGAGTTGTGGGAGAGGGTGAAAGTTTATGGTATGGAAATAGGAGCCTTGGGCAGAGAGGATGGAAGGAATGTTTTAGTTGGCCGGAGGGCGTAGAGGCTGAGTTGGAGCTGATATTGCAGGAATCCGAGTTTGTGAGTTGGTGTGGAGGTAAGAGTTTGGGAAGAGATATATGTGAGGGAGGGGAGAAAGTGAGAGGTATAAAGAGGCACCAAAGAGGAAAACAAATACAAATAGTTACATTCATCTTTATGGAGCTGCTCATCACAAGTTAGGATGTGACTTGTGTTGTTTGGATGGATGGAAGTAAAGCACGAGGGTCTGAAAGTAAGTGAGAATGATCACTGCTTTGTTGTATAGATGCTGAAGAATGGTAGTAACTATATGGGATTAAATTTCTATGAACCCAGAGAGAGAGAGAGAGAGAGAATGATATGCGGTTAATGTAACAGTGGGAAAAATTGTTTGAAAGAATAAATGTGGTTTTGTAAGTGACAGGTTCAAATTTCAAAATCAGAAGGACTCATGCGTGTTAGGCGCTCATACCGGCATAATGGGTGTAAGCCATGCTGCTGGAGAATGTTAGGTATTTGTAATGGGAAGTCAGTTTGCATAAAAGTTGAAGTGAGGTGCAGGGATACCGATAGTGTTAAACTGGATTCTTATTTGTGCTTCACCGTCTAGAGTCTGGGTTTGTGTGACGGGGTACTATGAGACGTTGGCTTGTATTGAAAGTGCTGTTGTAGGTTTCATGACTTTAGCTATTGTATTTTCAGCAAATTATTATAGCGGTCACACCTTTATTTTGTATATTCTTCGTATGGACATACTGTAGTTTGGAAAGGTAATATACAAGATGGTATTGAGGTATTTTGTGCTAAATATATCATTGAGGAAGACGTGTTAGGAAATCTTCAGAGCAGCGTAGAACACCACCTTTTAATCCTCTCAGTCCGATGCTTTATTCTTGCCATCTCCAGGTGATTTTATTCTCATTAGGATAAACATGTCGAATTGGAGGTTAGCTATATTTGACATTATTATTATTACTGTATTATTATTATTATTATTATTGCCGTCTCCATACGATTATATTCGTTTTGTCAGACTTGTCGAAATGAAGGAACTACAATAGATAGAGCCTTCAGTAAGATAACATATATTTTTGTCCTATCCAGATATTTTATTCACCTGAAGAGTGACTTTTTGAATAGGAGGATTTTAATACAAGTTCAACAGCCACTTACATAGTTGTTACCTTCAGACACTTGTATACAGCGTAGGAGAGGTTTTTGGAGCTGGATGAATTTTAGCCAGTGATACTTACGGCGCGGCTTGTATGCTGCAGGCAGTTCCCGAAGATCAAGATTTGTGAGTTTTAGTATGATAGTAAATCAAAATATCAATATGTAAGACTACCGTACCTCTAATGTCTCTAAAGACAAAGTAAATACACGTCTCAGAATTCATTATTTTCCTCCAGATGTCTGGGGTTGGCAAGATTACTCGTGTTTGTCCTGCTGGTGGTGTGTGTGTGTGTGTTTCTGCCCCCCTCCTCTCCTCTCCTCGCTTATTGCCTTCGTCAGTCCCTCACCCTTGTACCTCTCTCTCTCCCTCGCATCCTCCCTGGTTACTTAGCCCTGTTTCATGTCTGTTCCGTCTTCAGGCGTCTTTACTTTCTCTGTTTCTCATGTTCTTCCATGTTCGCTTGGATATCGTTCCATTTTAATGCCACATGAAATATGAGATTGTGAAATGCACACAACAGGTTAAGTATACATGCACAGATATTAAGTTCTAGGTTACGCTTATGATGGAGCAGGCAAAGATGGATGATGGATAGATGGATGATGGATTGATGGATGTAAAGTGGAAGTTTTAATAAATAGCTTGTTTTGTTTGCGATTTGTATAACAGAATAATACCAGGGCTAATTTGTACCCTATGGCTGTACTTAACGTGACCTAAATGCACAGTGCTACACCTTGAGAAATTCTCTCTCTCTCTCTCTCTCTCTCTCTCTCTCTCTCTCTCTCTCTCTCTCTCTCTCTCTCTCTCTCGTAATCACTGCAGGAAATGACCCCGTGAAAGTATTTGTCCGTCCTTACCGAGGCTGGAATGGGGTCGTCTTCCTCATCTCACTGCACCTTCACCTTCTCATTCTGCCATTCTTCCATTCACACTCTTGGCAGCCGTCCTTCCCGGCCTTCCTATTCTTCCCCATCTCATTTTTCTTCCTTCTTATTGTTCTTTTTCACATCAGTGCATCTTCACGTTCATTGTTGTTCCTTTTTTTTCACAGTTATTCTTGACATTCCTTTTCTTTTTTCTCCTGCTCCTTCCTTCGCATTAGCTGGTAGGGAACCATAGGGTAGCCTGTATGGAACAGTTGTTGTTAATAGTGACAGTATTAACTCTCCCATGGCTCACATTCAGTTGAATAAAATCATCTGTTGTTAGCTGGAACGATCTATAGAATACTGTAGTTCTGATCATGAGTTGATTATTGATTGCAGCATTATCTCTCAGGCGCCTTTGACATACTTTCAGCTGAATAAAATCGTCTGACATTAGGTAGTCAGATACTGAGAAGACACGACCGCGAAAGAGTGAACCCCTTCAGTCCGGTGACGTATTTTATTTCCTCATGCAGCCTCTAGAACTTAGAACTCTGAACTTAGAAAATCAGAAAAATCCTTTCCTACTGAAGGAGTTATGAAGGCTGTCTAACACCTCCATCTCGAAGACTCTCTCCTGTAAAAAAAAAAAAAAGGGTGACAGTAAGAAACACATCATTAAACTCAAGAAGTTTCTAAAGAAAATGTGAAGGAACAAGACAAGGTTTCTCCCGGCCACCCTCACCCTCTGAAGTTGCCACTCAAAGCCTCGTCCTGCCCTTCTCCAGTTCCCTCTTCCGTCTTCCCTTCCCGGTTCTTCCTTGTTCTGTTTTCCCCTTTTCTCCTTTGGCGCTCTCAGTTAATCTTTCCATATATCAGTCTCTTGCTTTCTCCGTTCCTCTTCTTTCGGCACAATTTCTTGCTCCAGTCAGTATCTTGTCGTTTTTTCTTCTGTGTATATGAGTTTTTAGGATATTTCTCATCAGCACTTGCTTAGCGGTTTATTTTCTCCTATTACGCCTTTGCATTGTTTTGTATATTCTTTTGCTTTCTTATCGACATCGTTTGCATCGATAACACGCATGAGGATACTGAGGTATAATCCAAAATTAATCGCTAAAGGAAAGCTTTTACGAAATCTCGAAAGCCAATTAGAATATGACCCAAAGTTTCAGTCTTTCTCCGTCCACATTCGTCTTTATTTTAGGCATTACAGAACCTCCCTTCCGTCCCTTCTCTGTATCCCTGTCTAGCCCTTCCCATCCTTCGCTTTCGTTCCTTTGGTATATCCACGCCCATTTCTTTCACCAAGCCTTTTAAAACTTCCCTTCTCTCTTTCCCTTTCACACTCGTCCGTCTTTTCCTTCACCTTCTTCTCCCCAGGTCAGTCTCTCTCTTTCCAGGCCTCTCAAAACTTCCCTTCCTTTCCTTCTGTGCCACTTTCCCTCGCCCCTCTTTTTCCCATCCTTCTCAGACCCCTCTCCAATCTTTCCAAGCTCTCTCCTTTTTCCTTTGATATTCCTTGGCCATTCCCTTCCTCCCTCTCACGCACGCGATTACTTCTCTCTCTCTCTCTCTCTCTCTCTCTCTCTCTCTCTCTCTCTCTCTCTCTCCCTCGCCCCTCTCCCTCTTTACCCAACTCACTCACTCACTCTTGGTTCCTTTTATCGTAATGCTGCAGCCACTTCCTTCTCTGCTGCAAAAAAAAAAAACTCCTATCAAAGAGTTCGAGTGGCACTCGTAGTTTTATTTTTCCATGATTTAGCACTGAATACACTCATGCGTTTGTATTTTCTTGCTACCGTCCAATGATTTTATTTAGCTTTGGAGTGAAGAACCATAAATAATTCCAAAGTATGAACAATTTCCGTGGTTCATAAATAAGAATCGTGAATAGAGGAACTAGTGAATACTAATAATTACTCGTGTACGGTAAGAATGAGACATTTTCTTAACTTTATATCGGCGTCAAAATAAAGACTATGCACCAAAATATAAGGAAAATTATTTAACAGTTTCGTTGGCAGAACATTAGGGTGGAGGAGGTGGAAGACGCTTATAACGAAAAATCTGAAGGTCCTGCAGTCACGGCCACTCAAGAAAACGAGGACTCACTTCCCTTTATGAATTTCCAGCACACGAAGGAATTCAGACGAGGGAGATTTATGTGAGGCCGGAAAACAGGTCGGACGGGCAAGCAGACGGGCAGACGTACGGACGTACAGACGGACGGAAGGTTTAATACGATACCGGACGTGGGGTGATGAATGCTGTGACTCTTTCACATTTTTCTCATATCTTTTGCCAAAAACGTACCGTATACTTGCGTCGCACTGACTCGAGTTGCATTTTTGAAGGGAATAGTAGCAAAAAACACAGTGGCTTAATTATACTCACATACTGATATATTTTTGCTTCTTTATAGTTCAGAATAATTATTATACACGCCGACTGAACTTGTACTTGCACCATCATATTTTGGAAGACACATCAGCCAATTAAAATTGTGTATATTTTCAGGCCACATACCTATTACTCTATGCGGGTACAATTCTGCCGCTTGAACATTCACTTCACAGTAAAATCAAAGCACCGGGTATACTGTCCTAACATGACGCTGGGTTGATGGATGGCATACCCAGGTGTTGGTTGTTGTAGTGGAAGTGTTATTATCTGCAGCCACTTGTGATGTATTGAACCAACAGTAATTTCCCTACACGATATATTGGCACAGTAATGAAAGTATTACGTAGTGTTGTGAAAAGTTTGTTGGGCTTTGAAGATCGCGTTACTGAGGAAGTTAGAAATGTATCGTTCTTTATCGGATTGCAGTGTGTCGATATTTATAACACCGACTTTACTGTGCGGCTGGATAGAGACAAATTATTGGTATTTTAAGGTGAACCCCAATGAATGCTTACTGTGAGAAGATAATATCACCTTTTATCGGTATGTATATATATATATATATATATATATATATATATATATATATATATATATATATTGGTCATGGTATAAAGTTGAAGTGTTGGTGTCAAGTCGATCAAAAAATTACTTAGCGGGTATATATCTCAGGTGTAAAATTACAGGAATTGTTTTTACGCTGAATTCCTGGGAAGGCCAGAAAACATGATAAAGTATTTTGTGATAAAAAGTGTCGTAGTTTGAAGTTAAATGAGCCAACTTTATACCTCATGTTGTGTTTACCTCACACTGCTGTACAACGTTCGTGGCCTTGCCTGCAGTTAAACATCGACCTCACTCTGTGTGGAAACAGCGGCAAGTATAGCTTAAAAATGCTGTTTATGTCGAGTGTAACCTGTCGCATGGCCATTGGTGCTGTGCTTTTGTGGCTACGCTGTTATTTCTGCCATTCGTGACGCAATAAAATGTTTGGGTTGGCTTCGTACTCCATCCTGACGGAAGAAAATGTTTGTGCTGGCTTCGTACTCCATCCTGACACAGACTGTTTTTGTTGGCGTCGTAGACCTGGTTATTAATTCCTTTGGAGGGCACTGAGTAAAATTATTCCCTTGTCTTTCGTAGAACTCCTTTTTGATGTTAACTTTTCGCCTTGCTCACACGGTAAATTTTTGAGAACGAAAGTCAGCCGAGAAATTCCAGCCACATGGAACGACTGTGACGTAAATACGCCCAGACGTTATTTCTTTCAGTTTGTGTGTCGTGGTAATGTTCTTTGTTGTAGAAATGGAATAATTTAATATCTTCAGTACAGGAGTGACTGACAAGAAGAGCACCCGAAAAAAGAAAGAAAAAGTGAAACATTATATCAGCTTGCATGGGCCTAGAGGAGAGGAGGGGAAAAAAAAAAAGACGTAAGCAGTCCAAACGCCTAGGATTTGTCAGGGTCTAATGAGATAGTTCTTGTTAGGCCTTGGGACTGGTGATGCCGGCAGCTCAGCACGCGTGTATTTCTCCGGCCTGGCTAATGGACTTGGTGCGCTGGCTGACGGGAGAGCGAGAATTGGATGCTAATTGTTGCCCTGTTTGCCACCCAGTCCAGGGAATGCTAATAGGTCTTGATGTGTTTTGCACTCCCAGGCTTAATGCTCTTACGCTGATATGACTCAGTCTCTGTTGAATGAAATGGACTGATGTTGGAGAGTAAGTAGAGTTGTCATGATCATGAGAGGGTTAACCCATTCAGTACGGTGCTCTTTTTGTAGAGTATTTTTTGCTACTGCCCAGTGATTTTATTCACATTACGAACGCCACCTGTTGCAGAAGAAAAATGTGGGTTATATCTTATACTTCGAGATTTTAAAGTATATTCTCAGGTGATATAATATTCTGATGTTTGCAAGAATAAAATTAAAAACAAAAAATCCAGATTGAAGGATTTAGTGATAGGACAATTTCTTTCAGGCTCCGTACTTATTGTCAGTAAAAAGAAATTGTCTTGCGTTAAGTAAAATAGAATACAGTTATCCTCGCGACCATGAGAAAATTAATGTGCATAATTAATGTAGTACTCGACTTAGTGGTGGTTGTGGGTGTAGGCTGTTGTAATGTGTCCGTCCTGTTGTTTACTCAGCTCATTGCAGTTAATTTTAGCAAGACATGAATAGTTAATGCATTGGAACAGTTTGGTGGCCTCGGTAATGAGAGAGAGAGAGAGAGAGACAGTGAGAGAGCCAAATCCACTACTCCCCAGTCCCCAAGTCAGTGATGTCTGTTAATGACCAAGTGCGTGAATCATTATGCCATCCCATTTATCTATAGGGTCCCGAGGCTAGGCTACTCAGTCGAGGTTGGAGTGACCAGTCGCTGTTCCTATAGTGGCATTATGTTAGCAGTAAACCCAACCATTCCTCTAAAGTAAATCCTCATAGATCACGTCCGGTTGGAATGCCTTATCCCACTAGACCGGCTGGCTTCGTTTCATATCCAGGAAATATTCATCCATTAAGCTCGATTTCGTGTATGCTTGTAAGTTTTAATTTATTTTGGCGTCTTGCAAAATGTTATCAGCTAAGGAAAGACCTGTCACGTTGGAGGGGCTTTATGGTGAACTTACCTGACCCATCCAGTTCAGGGAAAAGAAATCATAGTTTGGCCAGTCATCTGGGAATGATAAGAATAAAATTAACTTCACTACCATGACGTATCTTTAGTTTAAGCTACAACCAGATGGTTTTATTCAGAATTTTAATGGCTTTAACCTTCTATTTTCCATTCAGTACAAGATGTCTCTCCAAAATTGAACTGCCAGTTTCATTTGTCGTCGTATGAATAGGGTAGAAAAGAAAAGCCTTACCCGCAATGGAACTGCACAATATCGTAATAAATCAATTTTTAGAAAATGAAGGAAAAAACCTAGAACCGTGCCAATCAGAACTTCATAAAATTCATAAAATCTAAAAATCAAAAAGTTAAATATAAACCCTGGCGCTGGTGAAAGCGTGCCTAGCGTCCCCTTGCCTCTGATGACCAAATCCCTCTGTCCAAACTCCAATGAGAGCAACGCATCTGTGTTTTTGACGGACGACCAAAAAGTGACTGGCAGTCCACGTGCACAGGGTACTGGCAGTCGGTAAAGTTCTGTGGAGGGGGATATGTTGAAGTGTAGCCTACACGTATGCAGAACATATGCACCTATACAGAACAGGTAACAGTTACCGGAGTTGAACACAAACTGAACACATGCAGTACCGAAATTGAACATATGTTTATACATAATTCATCACATATTGAACACCTACAGATACCGACCCTGAACACACATCGATGCAGGTAGGCTACTGATCAATCACCGCTGTTCTAAACTGAACAGATAACGGAACTGGATTTTTTTTTTTTTTTTAAGACGAACAAAATGGTTGGCAGCCATTGTGCACAGGATAGTGGCAATGGACAGAACGGTCCTGTACTGGGAAATACAGATTATTCCTATATGTACTGTACAGACAGTAAACTGGTGGTTACACACACACACACACACACACACACACACACACACACACACACACACAAAACAGTCGCAATAAGACGCTTCCTCTTTAGCTTCATAATCCCAGTGTCACCTGCCTGCCAAGGGAAGTAGTCGCAGTCATGCACAATCACCTACACTTTTTTTTTCTTGTTCTATTTTTTTTTCTTTTTTTCCACACTGCGCCCCCGTACCGAAGGAGTTAGCATTCCATTGGTATGGTAACGGGTTTTACTATGTTGTTGTTGTTATTTTTAGGCATCAACCAAGGATTTTTTTTTTTTTTTTGGCTGGTAGTGAAGAGGTTGAATAATATTGGGTCAATGATACTTCATAAGGCTTTCATTATTTTTTTTTTACTTAAATCCCTTGTTTTACTAAAACAATTTTACTTAGGTAGTGTGATAATGGTAAACGCTATATCAGTTTCCTCTTGAAGTTTGCAGTATGAAGTTAATTTTCTCCACCACCTCGTCAATTTTCTTCCATCACCATGTACAGTCGATGGGCAGGAATTTATTGTAACTAACATCCATCGCCATATTTTTCAATCCCCACTAAATTTCCCCTCCTCCATCTCCCTTGACCCCTCCCCCGAAGGTGAGGTGCATCTCCCGTCGGTGGTAAAAGGCAGCGTTTTAAGTGATGTGAACTGACTAAAATCTTACACAAATTTGACACACTCTAAACCTGGGCCATGAAACCGGCCCGGTGTTTGCCGGCTGTCATTTATTCCCAACCAGTTGATCAGGCTGACGGGCAGGCTTGGTAACTGATAGGGTCCCGTACAAAACTTGTACGCCATTCCGGAGAAAGTTTGTCTTTCTAATTGCAGTTTTTCTTAGTGAGTACGATCTGTTTAATTATGAAGAGGGTAAACATTATTGATGTAAAGACGCGTAAAGATATACTGTTGCAACCATATCAAGACTGTAACGTTATTTTTTTCTAAATCTTGTCACCGCCAAACTATATTACTATGCAACTTTATAATGACCTCTTGTTGTGAAGGGATAAACAGTCTCCGTTAACCATTTAACTACGAATGATATCTTCCAAGCGTTGTAGAATCGTGTGGTGGTAGCAGAAATACAAGGATGACGCCATCGTACTGAAGGGATTCACTCCGGTACAATAACGTCAGGTTTTTAGTCCTGCTGCAACCAGGTGATTTTATTCAGTTTAGAGGAGACCCCTGCCAGTGAAGGGATCAGTTAAAGCTGTGCAGTCCATCCTGTTTGTAAAAGTACCAATAATAAGAAAGAGGACATCGGAATGAAGGGATTAAAAAAGAAATAAAAAAAGATTATCAGTGTTGGCAAGTTAATGAATATAATTACCCCAGTTTACTGATATTCCATTTGCATAACTAGTTTATGGGAAAAATGTTGACACTATTAATTGTAGTCGTGAGGTGATTTCTGTAATATTATATGGATGGGTAAATGGCGGTGGGCAGTGATTGACGTGTTGTGCTCATATCTAGTCATGTCGGCAGGGATTTCATTAACCACTGATTGGCATGATGAGTAACTGAGGCGTGACAGCCATCGTAATGATCTAGTACTGTTTGTTTACCATATAAAGCTAGAGAAATCATGTATAAAAATACAGTACAGTAGTTTTAAAACGTGATTTTATTATTTACCAGCAGTCAGGCTCCAATGATTAATTTTCAACTGAATGAAATAGTCTGGCAATTTCAGGAGTAGAATACTGTAGTTGTCTAGACTATCAGAGTATGAGGCTAGTAATTTCCGAGAGATCTAATGGAAATGCTTCATTCGATATTAAACCTATAATTAAGAACAACGTTGTAAGCTACGAGGTTCATATCTCGATGATGATGATGATTATGATGATGTCGATGATGAATGACACACGAGAAATTCTTTAAGCTTACGAGTGATGTAGTGATGGAGGTGGGGAGTTAGAGAGAAGGGGAGGGGAACGGAGGAAGAGACCGAGGAAGAGGAAGCTGTAGATATAGTGACAAGGGAAAGACGGACGAGGGACAGGTATTGTGGCTGGTGGGGGGAGAGAGGAGGAGAGAGAGGCCTCCTGGAAGAGGGGGAAGACACACAAAAAATCTATATCTCTCCGAATCCCAAAAATGTGTATATACCCTAGACTCCTAGAGAGAATATGATGATGTATAGACTTTCGTGTTTTGCTGGTGAGGAGGTCAGACCTTTTTTTTTTTTTTTTGGGGGGGGGGGGGTTATTTACTGTTCTTTTGTAGTGTTTGGGATAAAGTCAATATAACGAATGGTATATAATTTCACGACTGAGTTTTATAGTCAGAGAAGATGCGTATTTATTTCAGAGCAAGGATTTACAGTAATAAGGTTCCACAGATGTCTTTCAGTACGGGAATCCCTCGTACACTTCATTACTGTTTTACAGTTTTATGTTTGAAAGATTTAGAACTAATAAGTATAAGTGCTTAGGCATGAGCATTGTAGTCCTTTTGAAGAGTCTGAAGATTTGTGATGATAGTTGATGGAATATATGGTCATACTGGTGGTGGTGGTGATGATGATGATGATGATGATAGCTCGTTTCCTTTTTTACATAATCACTAGCAGTGTATTAAGAGGCTTTATGTCGGTAGAAACTGCCACTGATGGATCTAGCGTTTGGTATAATAAAACCAGAAGCAGTGCCGCACATAACCAGGTGTGCTGTTGAGGAGGGTGTGGGGGATCCCCGTCCTAAACAGGATGCAGCTGCCTGGGTATCAAAAGGCAGGAAGTGTAAACCCTTCAGACGCATGACTGTGTCTTTTATATTTGTTATCTCCAGACTATTTTTAAAACCTGAAGTATACCCATGGAAATCTTGACATTTTAGAAAGCATCGCAGACGTTACGAGGAGCGTCGGTAATGGTGTAACTCCCTTAATCCCATGACCTATTTTATCTTTATATTTTTGCTACGACCAGACTGTTTTCTTTCAGTTGAAGGGAAGACATCTGGTTGTGAAAGCTACATCTCCAGTCCGAAGACTCTCTTTTAAGCGGAAACTAATGGTCTGGTAGGCAGAAGAGTATTACTGCTGAAAAATACGTCGTTATACTGAGCGGATTTACCACTGATGTTTTAGAAAAGGACATAATACTTAACTCCGTGAATCTAATGACGCACAGTATTGTTTTGTTTATTCTGACTATATCCTGCCGGTTTTGTTCACCTTAGGAGAGATATTCCATCTTGAAGTGATTAGACACAGCTTTGTGATCCCTTCATTTTGTTGTTGTTGTGTTTTTGGGTGGTGGTATTGGTGTTGTTGTTGTAACCCAGGCTAATCTGGACGTGAACTACTACGACTGTACAGAAGGCTTGAATAAAACCCTCCGCTGGTGACCTCATTAAAATATAAATTACTTCATTGATGTGAAGGTAGTTAATTATTTCACTCAGTAATGTGGCTGTTGGGTTAATTTGGCCACTAATTGCAATCATATGAACATCTAATTAAGATTTGCCTAGCTTAATAATCCAATCCATACGACTTCAGTAAAAGCATGACTCGTATCCATAGTCGGAAGATGTGGTGGAACTGATGATGTGATGAAATTGTAAGGACTGAACATTCGGGGTGATGAAGATAGAAAAGTCTTTATGTTCTGATTAGCAATTATCAGTTTCGTTAGCCGCCATCATCATCGTCGTCGTCGTCGTCATTCCGGCCTCTTTTCCCACACATTGCCTTAACTATACCAGAACTGTATGTTAAGGTCACTAAATGAGTTTTTGCTGCTGGAATTTTGTGTTTGTATTTACCATTGTGTGTGTGTGTGTGTGTGTGTGTGTGTGTGTGTGTGTGTGTGTGTGTATTCAATTTTAGTTGCAAGAGGGTGGCGTACTCTCAGGCAATATTTTCGTGTCGTACCGCCAGATGGCCTTGCTGACAAAATTGCCCTCGGTTCGCCCACTCCAGCCCCATCTCCTACTCGTCCACTACCACCCCCTGTCTCCCCGCTCCATGTCTTCTCGCTGCTTCCTCCCACCCCACTCCGACTCTTTCCCCCTATACCCCTTCCCTCTGTCAGTTCGATTCGCGCCACCAGTCTCCCCTCTCCACCCACACTCGCTTTCACCCTCTTCGCCCTTGACTTGTCCTCCTGCCACCCTCTCTTCCCCACTCCGATTGGTTCTATATCTCTCCCTCTGCTTCCCGTTTCGATCTATCTCCCCATCCTCTTCCTCAGCTTCCCTCCTGTAATCTTATTCATCTCCCTCTCCCATTCTTCCCCCTCTCCCTATCTTTTCCATCCCAACAACTCTCGAGCTCCCTTCTTCTCGCTTCATTTCCTCTCCTTCCCTTCCCAGCTCCAATTTCTTCTTCTCGCTTCCTCCAGCTCTGATTTTTCTCCTCCCTCTCGCTTCCTCCCTCTGATTTTTCCCCTCCCACCTCCCTCTCGTTTGTCTTTCCTCTCTCCTTCTTCCACCTTCTTCCTCCTCACCCCAACTCCAATTCTTCCGTCCACTTGATAGCCTCAGTTTGTTCTCCTGTCTCTCCCTTTCACTCGCATTATCTCAGCGTCCCTCTTACACAAGCAGGCAAAAGAAAAAAAAATCCGTGATCTTTGCTGAAAATATATGAGCAGCAGTGGAAATTGGCCGTAGATAAATAAAGGACTGTAGCGGACGTGGCGCATCCCTTTGCACAGCCGGTGTGGACCAGCGGCGTCCGGATGCAATGTGTTATCATGGTGGGTAATCCGGAGCATCAAAGGCGCTCCAGTGACTGTCTCGTGAAGCGTGGTGTTCACTGCTGCCCGATGATCATTTCCCTCTTGTGAATATCGGCACCGGACGGCTCTTGTATCCCGTGAGCTGGACGCAAGGGAGGGGGGAGGGGGATTTTGGTTGAGGTTTATGGCGGAGGGAGTGCCTGACATTTTCAGTAAATTATGAAGCACTCGTGGCGTTGCGGTATATTAGTATTTTCGGTATATCTGTAGGGTCCTGGTGGCCGGAGTGAAAGTGGGACGGGTACCTCGACTGTGTTTTGGGCATTCTGCTTCTCACTGTCGTCAGTATCGTCGCAGTGAGAAACAGTTTGCCCAAAACATGGCCCGGTGAAACTGGGTGTTTTCGAGTTTCCATCCCGACCTACACGATCCGACAGCTAACATCAAAATTCTTTGATTCCTGCCTCAGTGTGAAAATGCACCGCCGGTATCACTTGCGACCTGCAGTTGCTTGATATTGTGTAGTCTTGTAGTGTAGGAATTAGGCAGCCCAAATGCTTTCAACATTTACATTTTGAGACGTTTCAGTGATACATCTAACTCCATGATCGAAAACTTACTGCCATATTGTATAATTGTGCTCTTTTAAAGATAACTATTAAATAAAGAAATTTAACCCCTTCAGAAACAATCTATGTGAGTCAGTAGGAGCTTCCCGATGATAAATCAGGACAGACCAGAAAATCTTGTTAGCGAATCTGCTACTCTTACGTGTAGCGGGCAGCTTTGGTTGTCTCGTTCATAGAAAATCGCTATACATTTTTTTTGCCCTTGACAGGGTTTCCAGATCCCGCCACGAGCCCCAACCAAGTGTGTGAATATATTGGTTCGCGACTGTACAAGGACAACTGGTGTCTTCCATGAATATTTGAAGAAAATATCGGAGACCATGCTTCATAGCGTGTGTATGCGCATAGAAAATGTCCCCTCGGGTAGAAAACGTGATATTCACTTCGTGTATACACAGTATGACACGTGGTTCGCTTTAACTCACTCAGAGGATATATTTTGTATTTTATTTATGGTGTCAGTAGCGATTTTGTTTAACTTAAGGGAGACTCTTGCAGGGGCATTTTGCAGATATGGGGTTAATGAAGGCTTTACGAGTATCTAACCTCTACAGGTCCAGAAATCTTCCCTCAGCTGAATAAAGCCGTATGCAAATATAAAGAAAATACGTCATCAGATTGAACGGGTAAGGCAGAATTGGAGGTAATATTTCATAACAATTAAAGCACACTGAAAACGTTCTCCCGGGTACATAGCCAGAAGCTCACTGGGTATATACATCAGTCTATCAAAGACTAAAGAGAATAGGGGATTTTCACACCGTTTTGTAAAGAATAATCTGTTGACTCTCCTTTATAGGCTGTAGCACACAAAACGAAATTTAATTGTCAGATGGAATATAGCCAAGAATAAGTTTAAGGTAAGACTTTCTCTGAAATTACTGCTTACAGATAAGAATCCATTTTGTTTTCGATAAAACTGATACCGTCTTTGCCCAACTGTGAGATATTTGCGCCACCATCAAGGGCACCACACTTTCCCACAGTTCCAGTTCACTCTGCCTTCCACTCACTCTAGACGCCATTAGTTCCCGGCAAGTAAGATGGAAAAGCGGTGTTTGCTCGGTGCTTAATCCTGCTTTGGCAATGTGGGGCGCGGCCCAAGTGGTACAGACGGACGGACTGGTGGGTGGAGAGGGTGAGAGGGTGGAAGGAGAGGGGCAAGAGGGTGGATGGAGAGGGACAAGAGGGTGGATGGAGATGGATAGGAGCGTGGGTGGAGAGGGAAAGAGGGGTGAATGGAGAGGGGCGAAAGGGAAAAATGACGAGGTGTGTAAGAAGGGAAAGATGATGGTAGTGGAGGAGTGAGAGGGTGGATGGAGAGGGGTAAGTGACTGGAGTGCTGGAAGCGGAGTGGATCGGAGAGAGAGACTAGTAGAAGGAATGAGATAGAGGCAGTAGTGATGTGGTGGAAGGAGATCTTTAACACTTTCCATGTGAGTGGCTCTGTGTAAGTTGCTCGGGGGTGACAAGATGAGTTGGCCCTTTCAGTACGATGACTTCACTTTTTTAAATCATCTTATTTTAAGATTTTTCTTTGGTTTGGAGGGACCAGTCGAAATAAAAAGTAAGGAATTATCTCCATCCAACCCCCTCACTTATAGAGATGCTTCTGAGTTTAATAAAATCAACTGGTGGGAACAAGAAAACTGAGTAAAGCAGGAGTTTTAGTGAATGGATTAATGGGGTTGACAGTCCAGTTCCGTCCAGATGGAGCGCTTGGTATTATTTATGAAATTTTGGAGACGTGTATAGTTTAATTCGTTTTGAGGTGTGTGTGTGTGTGTGTGTGTGTGTGTGTGTGTGTGTGTGGAGAGGAACAAGGAAAGGAAATCAAACCAGCTCGTCAAAGTTTGAGAGGGAAACCTAATCAGAAGTTACACAGAGTCGGCTGAGGACCAGCCGCCACCACTGAGGGAGGGCATAGCAGGGGGAGGGGGGAGAGAAGGGAGGGGGGGAGGGTGGCTCAGTGTGTCGCATCTTACAGTGTCGGGGGAAAGAGGTGGTGGATTGGAAGAGTTTGCCCACAGACTGAAGCTTCTGTGAAGCATAGTGTAGTATGCCGTTATATTTGCGTTATTGGGAACCTCCGCAATCCACTCACTCAGTGTAGTTCACTAATTACCTGGACTAAAAAACCCATCATCATGCCCGTATACTCCCAGATTCATTGTCAGTAATGAATTGGAAGTTGGATGGCTGGATGGGTTTGTATACTGTAATTCCTCCATTTGAACAATTCACGGCACTGCAGTCAGGACATAGTGATGATTTGTGGGAAATTGGCACTACAGCCTTCAGTTGTACTCTCGGCAGAATTGGCGGCTTCCTAGCACCTCTTTCATAGTTTGTTTTTAGTGTACATCATAATATTATCATGTGTGCCTTAATAGTCTTAATGTAGATAAGGTTTGCGTCAGGACAGTTGATATTATGTGTCAGGAGGCCAAGTAAATCGCTGAGGCAGACGAGTTTCAAAATCTCCGAAGCCAGAAAGAATACGGCCCTTGTCCATTTCTGGGAAGTGCTGTTATTTGTACCCACTAAGTGTGCTGTAAAACAGTCAGGACCGTGATGAAATCTGCAGTCTCGGCCATGCTGAACTCGGCTTACTTTTCTTGAACTCGCTCTGATGATTTGGGACTAAATAATGATTACATACGGTGGTCTGATTATGGTGTGTGTGTCTACAAGAATCTGGGACGAGCATCTTAAGTGGTGCTGATGTCTTGGGTGGGAAGGGAGTATATTTCTCTCACCTCCCTTGATTTCCTATACTTAGTGGTTTCAGTATGAGGATATACTTTTGTCATTTCCCTTCTCTCCCCTTTCCCCAGCCTCCGTCCCTCCCTTTTCCTTCCCTTCCTTCCGCTCCTCCTTCGCCCCTCTCCCTCCCCTACTCTGCGCACACCATCACTCTGGCCCTACTCTCCTCATGGAACTACAGTCCGCCATAATGAAACTCCTTCCCGGCCTGCCAGTTTTACCAACCCCGCCACATTTCTCATATGCAAATTGGGTCTTGCATGCCGAGACTCCAGAAGAAACACCACCACCACCACCGCCCGTCTTCCCCGACCCCCTCCCATCTTCCCCCTCCTCTTTGACTCTACCCACTGACCCCTCTCACTCATCCTCTCCCTCCCCCCCTCTCACTCATCCTCTCCCCCTCGTTCTCTTCCATCCCTTCTCTCACTCCCACCCCCCTCTCCCCACGTCTCCCACGCTCTCCCTGTCTGAGAACTATGTAAATAGGAAGCTCATTATTTTGCCAGGAACTTCCGCCATTCCCTCAATATTTTCTTGTGTTCTTTTGGCCTAGGGAGAAGACCTGGACGGTTGTCTGGCACTTTCATCAGTTTCTGCAACATTCGTGGCCTTTTCTTCCAAGTCTCCTTTGTTGAACACCACCCATCCTCCCTAAACCTTTCCAAATGTCACGTGGTGGGTTCCAGACTCGAACCAGAAACCACTTGGTTGCAGGCACTTCTTATTGCCACCTTCTGTTTACACTGAGAACTAAAAGGATATTATTTGCCTTGCTATATACTGGTCCCGGGCGTCGATATAGAGCTATAGGTGACACAGTGAATCATACTGAGAGCCACACACGTCACTATGTCGATGGCGTGGCGTGAAGGAGACACACGCCCCTAATTTGTATTCTCCGTGTGACAGGCCCTTGTTCCCTGCCGCTTACGACACACTGTACCCACGTGTGTACACACTTGCATACACATGTTTGGAGGAAAAACACAGTATACGCAGAATATAAATGAATACTTGGCAGTATTATGCGATACTCCTCCCCCCTCCCGCCAGAAAGATCCAGGGCCCTTGAACAGCACGTGGATTCTAAGGCGAGGCAAACACCTGAAGAATGAAAGTGAAGATGGATTCACAACCAGGCGTTTGAGAAATGAGTGAAGTGTATAGTGGTAGATGTCATTGGCCCATGGATTTGTCTGCTTGGGAGGGATACCGATTATTGCTTTTGTCTATGCACTAAACAACCTGTCCCCCACCCACCCACCTTGCATTCCAGAACTGCCTGTCTAACAAAAGGCCACTAAAGAGTACCCCTGAAATCGACTGAACTATCCCCCACTAACCATATCCATGGCTCAGCGTAACATAAAGAATCCCCAGCCTTTCATATCGCCGTAGCCCCTCTCATCTCATTATTTTATCCCTGTCGTAAGGTTGGTGGTTTACATGTTTTCCTGTGGGAGTAACGTCCCTTAAGTAATTCATAACTTAAGCTGGAATAGGCCACTGAGATCTGATGCAATAGTTTGTAAAAATGGAAACGGGGCGATATATAACGGTGGGTGAGTGAGGGAGGATGGTTGGAATGCTACTGCTGGTGGCGTAGGAAGCTTCGTAGCATTTTTTTTTAGCGATTTGTTATTAATATTACACACTAACTTTCCCCCATGTCAGTTGCATAGTTTTAAGATCGACATAATTTACGTCACCAGTATACAAGAAGATAAACAGTTGTAATATGCAAAATAACACGCCGAGGAAGAGGTGCAGCGAAGTTTCCTGTACCACGTAGGTCCTTATTTTGTTCACCTTTTGGAGGGTACTTAGGTCTGGCATGTTGATATTTTCATGTATGTGTATGCATTCTAAGTCGATATTACAGTCGCAAAAATTTTATACGCAGTGGAATAGTAAGATGTAATAATGAACACATATCGCTGAGGAAAAGGTGTTACATAGCCTCCCAAACCGATGAAAATATGAGACCTAGAATATGGGCTCAGGACCAAGGGTTGGTTGGGTGATTCTCACCTTCAACCAGAGACAGACCGCAGCACGACACCTTTCCAATGCCGGCCGTCGACTTTGCATAATATGTTCGGTGTTGCATTCTCTCGTAGAAAGTCTGATCTGAACTGGATGATGTGGTGGTGGGGATTCTGAGAGAGAGAGAGAGAGAGACTGCGTCCGTTGTGTCTGTGCGTTTTGTGGTCCTCTTTGTGTGTGTGTGTGTGTGTGTGTGTGTGTGTGTGTGTGTGTGTGTGTGTGTGTGTGTGTGTGTGTGTGTGTGTGTGTGTAATCGTGTTTGTATGCTTCACCCTTGGCATCAGAGCGAGACAGTAATGGTGCCCCTGGTAATTAAGAACGTCTAAACTTTTCTTATAACTGTCCCACTCGCAAGACAAAGCCCGGAAGTTACCTCATGTTTGGGTCCGGGGCAAAATGGCTCTCCAGATAGCAATATATTTATGTACGGTCGGGGACAAAACTTCCCCTTACTCTGCCACTGCGTCTGTTTCACACTTAGGCATGTCCGTGACTTTCTCCCTTCCCATTCCTCCCTCTCTCCCTTCCTCCATTCTGTTATTGTTTCCTCCCTCCCTGCTTCGATCCTTCTCACCCCTCCTCTCCCACTTCCCCTCCACACAGCGGCCACAAGAGCCACAAGGGGATCAGCCGTGTACTTGTCTCAAGCCCTCCTCGGCGTCACAGGGAAGGGTACAGGCAGAGTTAGAGGCAGAGACGGTGAGTTAGACGGAGAAGAGCGGGAGTTAGAAGTTAGATATAGTATATAGAACAGGGTAAAGGAGAATTACGGTGAAAAGAGCTGCAGTATATTGAGAGTTTGAAGTGAGGGAGAGAAGGGGTAAAAAATTAGAAGCTAAAATTCTGTGGTGAATGTTCATAGGGCGAAGCTGGAAGGGGTGTATATGTATACAGTATATATATAGAGGGAGAGAGAGAGAGAGAAGAAGAAGAAGAAGCATCCACTGGGTTACTTATCCACTTTCTCCCACCCGCAAACCCACAGAGGGATGTACAGTGCAGTCACCTCAGTCCATCCTCTGCGTCACAAGGAGTAGCCCACAAATCCTTCAGCACAGTCCTGAAGCCGCTCACTGCAGCACTAAGTCTGGGGCCCGGCCTTGTGTACCCCTGATGGCTTAAGGGATAGAGAGCTGCTTTGTAGTAGGTCGCTGCCAAACTGTTACACAAGGTGGCCATGTGTGGGGCAGGGTTAGGTGTGTGTGTGTGTGTGTGTGTGTGAGAGAGAGAGAGAGAGAGAGAGAGAGAGAGAGAGATGGCTGGTAATATTTCAGTTATTATGTCGCTTGTGTGTTATTTTAAAACAGGATATAGTATCCAGTAACTTGCAAGCTCGGGTGATATGTGATGTTCATAAGAGTATTATCAGGCTCCTACGATTAACTTAATAACATATGTGAACGGAACGGAACTACTAGAGCTCTCCATACGGTGAGAGGGTATTAAGATGGTATACTTGGCCCAGCGTGGTACGGCCGACCAAACTGCCTCGCCTGATACATCAGCCTGACCGTGGCTTAGTGGGTGAGTGGTTGGGGATCCGCCTTATGGCCGGGGATATTGGAGGAGACGATCAGGAGTTGTGTATTATATTGGTTGGTAATTCAAAATGGGTACATAGGCGTAACTGACAAGGAAAGCACCGAACTATCATTATTGCAGACTACGACACACAACAACTACTGTACAATTCATGTCCATGTTTCATTTCACAAACATAACTGGCATTATTTCAGTTATTATTTTTTGCAATCTTCAATCGAATTGGCTCGTCTTCGGAGAGAGATTTCTGACTGAAGGTCGTTACATCAAGATTAGAGGTATGGCCAAAGTTGAATGAAAGAGTTTCGTGGTAGTAACAATATATTCATTTTAAAAAATAATAATAATAATTGGATTGTCGAGGTTAAGTTAAATAAATAGTAGTATTGTGAGTCGGCAACACAATTTCGAGTACTGGAGCACCAAATCCATTTTTTCTGATTCAGGAAAATTGATAGTATCAGAAAATTGAGATGCAAATCGAATCAGGCGATCAGCCGTAGGGCCACAGACCCGTCCCAGCCTATTTCATGCTGGTGACCCTGCCTCCCTTCACCCTAGCTTCTTGTTTCCTTCCAGTCCTGTTGTGTGCAACTGTAAATAGTTTTGAGGTTTTCTAAGTGTTGTAGTGTATATATACAAAGTATTTTGCATATCACACACACACACACACACACACACACACACACACACACACACACACACACATACACATGGAATTTGATGTCAGCTGCAGATATTCTAGTCGGGAATCTTGTTTTGATGACTGGCTTTGAATCGGATTGGTAAACAAAAGTTAAATGATGTATTCTAGTTTTTGGTGTCCTGTATTTACATTTGTACATGCTTGGGTCAGTATATGCAGGCTTCACAAATACCTTGTCGTGTAGACTATACTTTCTCGCAATGTATTTATTTTTTTTTAAGGTAACATTAGCCCTTGATATAATTTGATCATAGTGCTGTTCATAATCGAGGTAAGATTTTTTCCTTTTTAAGTTTACATATATATATATATATATATATATATATATATATATATATATATATATATATATATATATAACCTTTCTGAGCCCTTTCTTGCATCTGGTATAAAAAATATTTTCTGTCATCAGCAGTTAAAATATCTGTAGTCCTCTTTCCCGTAATGAATATTTAAGATAGTGTTGAGAGGTCTCTCTCTTTCGTGCTTTTGCTTTCCATGTGTTCTTGGTCCAACCAACACTGCATCCATAAATGGAAAAAAGGTCAGGTTGTTGATGATAATATACAAAGATTTGGTCACATTTACTGCCCCTCTACAACACAGCCACTAACACCAACACCCACACAACCACTAATACATACACACAAACACCATCATCAACAACACAAAACAGCCACCAGTACCAGTGCCTGCCTCACTTACATACCACCAACACCAGCACAGCCACCAGCACTAGCTCAGCCACCAGCACTAGCTCAGCCATTCAAAGTACATTCATAGACACTACCTACCTACATCAACACAGCTGTCACCAACACCACCCTTACGTCGTGCACCATTTAGTAATAGTGCTTGACGGGCATACCACCAAGGAGATCCTTTGTCAGCGTAGGAGCCGCGCCATTCTGCCAGTCCCGATATTCACATTTCTTATTTAGATAAGTTAACCTAACTAGACATAAATTCCCGCTGAAATGGCTCGCCTTACCGTGTAAATGTCAACTGGTGTCCGGATAACAGCCTCCCCGAGTGATATATGTGGGCGTCACGGTGGAACCAAGGAAGGATTTAGCGTGTGGAGGCGATCCGGGGGTTGCAGCGGCCTCCTCTCGTTTTCGCACTGACGTACTCGGCTCTCGTATGCTGATGGGCGTGGGAAGTTGAGGAGGTTTTTGTCCCTTATTGCTGTAGGGTTGGATTCTTTTACCTTTTCCTGCTTCTTTCTACACTTTTTCACCCAACCTAACTCCCTTCTCCCCCTTCACCCTTCTTTCATATAAATCACGTTCTCACATCATCAGTTTCCTCATTCCACTCTGCTTCATTATTCAAGTTTTACCACACGTTTACCATCTTTGTTTCCTCTCTCGTTCTTCATTAGGCAAGTCTCGTTTTCATTACGACGTCTGTTCCTCTCATTTCCCATCTTCTATAGTCCTCTTGAAAAACTCTTCTCCCCTCGACGTCTCTACTTCAACTCCTACTCCCCTTCAACCATACTTTCTCTCCCCTTTCCCCAGCCCCACTCTTTTCTTCACCCCGCCCCTCCTTCCCTTGCCATATTTTTACCTTTCTGCTCCCAGTTTTGTTTTGTAGGTCACCATTGTTTTTTTCCTTCCACCTTCCATAATTGTGCGGCATCTTTTTTCACCAGGGCAGTAATAAGCGTTCCCATTATCATCAGCGTCCTCACCACCGCCATAATCACCATTACCATCACCTCTTTCTTTCTTTCTTTCCTGCTATCCAGCCCATTGCTCTCCCGTACCTTTCCCTCTTTTTCCTGTTCAGTTTTCTTTGTCCCCAATTCGTTTCTCGGTACCCAGTCCTCTATTTCCCCCTTTTCCTTTCTCCCTTTTCTCCCATCTCCATTCTCCTTTCCGCTCTTCGTCACTTTTTTCTTTTCCGTACCCAAGTCCTCCCTGTTCCCCCTTCATCCTTCCCCATCCTTTCCCCTGACTTTCGTCAATTTCTCCATTACCTTTTCCCATCTTCTTCCTACCATTCCCAATTTTACCGCCATCTTCCCCCATTTCCTGCCTACCATTCCTGATTCCCCTTTTCTCCCCTACCTTTCTTCATTTCTCCCCTTTTATCATTCCACCATTTTTCCACTTACTTATTCCCATTCCCCATGCCCCATCCTGTATCCCCAGCATCAGCCCTTCTCTGCCCAACACCACGCTCCTGACGCCA
The DNA here is from genome assembly GCF_032717465.1 of Coenobita brevimanus. Taxonomy (NCBI): domain Eukaryota; kingdom Metazoa; phylum Arthropoda; class Malacostraca; order Decapoda; family Coenobitidae; genus Coenobita; species Coenobita brevimanus. The sequence continues at coordinate 40,602,324 of NC_137004.1, read as the reverse complement.
TGTACAGAGAGGGATTATCTGGGAAGCGGGTTATGATAGCAGGTCCATCACCAACATCCACCCAACCACTCTGTCCCCCTCACATAATACTCTAAATCCCTCTCCTCCCACATACTCATTCTGTAAACCTCTCTCATTCCACATTCTAAACCTCCCTATCCCCACACTCTGAGATCTCGCTGAACGTCGACGTCCTGCTTATTTTATTCTTATTTCCCGCCCTCCATCAAAACACCCTACCGCCCTGTCATCTACTTTCCCCTCCTCCCCTCCCATGTAGTATAAACTTCCCTCATCTCCCCCCCCCCCCCCCCCGCCACCTCCACCCACGCATGCTGAGAAACGTGATTTTCTTGTTTTAGTCAGGAGAAAATTCAAGGTGAATTGAGGGTCAGAGCTTCTGTTTACATATGAAATTGGGTGAGGAAATGAATTTATGGTAGGCCTATTTTATTAAAAAAGAATTAAGGATTTTTTTTTGCATGTACAGTAACTTACCGTCTGTGTGTGTTTGGGGGGGGGGGGTTGCTTGTCTGGGTGCGTGGACAAAACTCTCATGATGTTCGATGGAACAGAAATTGTTTCGACCATGAGAACGTTAATTGTGACATTGCCCACAGGCTCCTGTGACTCTCATATAAATAGAACCGTCTGGCGCTAAATGCAGCAAAACAGTAGAGTTGTTCCGAACATGAGAGGGCTAACGGCGAGAGTTTTACCACTTGGCCTCCTATGGCATCTCGGGGGGGGGGGGAATAATCATATAGCGACAGCAGGAACAGAATATTCGAGTTGTTCCCACCATGATAGGTTTAACGCCTTCATCCTGGCAGCGCATGTTATAATTTTCTTTTTCTAGCGCCACAGGATTTTATTCAGCTCAGGGGAGAGTTTCCGAAATGTAGGGGTTAGTTATAGATTCAGACAAGTCCAGTGAGTATTAAAGGTGAGTAAATTCACCTGGAGACAGAAGGAATGAAACAAAGCGACATGGGTTGAGGGCATAAGTGCATTAAAGTTGTCCTCACCATCCTCAACTGCAAGGTCAGTGTTGGACCCCTTCCGTGTGGTCTCCCATCAATGTTTGTGTATGGTCGATTAAGGCTTGCTTTGAGGAGCTCTGCGTGAGGGGCTCGATAGTGTGTGTGTGTGTGTGTGTGTGTGTGTGTGTGTGTGTGTGAGAGAGAGAGAGAGAGAGTATGGATAAAAATATTCCTCGCCCCGTAAAGACGAGGAGGATTTGGTGTCCGGTACCAAAAATGTATTGAATTACTCCCAAATGGTGACGCGGAGTAGAGAAAGGTAGCGAAAGAATGCCAAGTTGGTGGAGAGGGAAGTAAGGAAAGTAAGAAAGGGGACGGAAAGAAGGAAGGGAAGAGATGAGGGAAGGCAGAGAGGAAATTGGTGTGATAGGAAGAGGGGGAAGAAGGCTAGAAACAGAAGAAAGAAGAAAGCTATAAGGAGAAACGAAAGAGAAACGAAGGAAGGATGAGAGAAAGAAGGGCCATATATATGTGAAGGAAGAAGGGAAGAGAGAGAGGAAGCCATGAAGGCAACACTTGGAGGAGAGAAAGGAGGGAAGAAAGACACAAGCACCGGAGCTTGTCGTAAACCAAAACAGTGTAAAGGAATTATTGATCCCGCCTGCCACCAGTGTGAGAAAGTCGCCCCTTTTGTCCGTTTATCCTCTTTAAGTCCGATGACGCACTGTTTATTTTATTTATCCTTCCGCCAGACGATTTTATTTAGCTTAGGATAGATGTGATGAACTGAAGGGGTTAGTTATATCCTTTATTAACTTCTCTCCTAGGGCTGTGTCATAGCTGAGTAAAATCGTCTGGAAGATAGCAAGAACAAAACATACGTCCTTGGGCTGAAGTGATTAACCAGGTACCATAATGTTAAGGAATATATAACCGTAACTGCCGTCCGTGCATCAGTAAGTTTGCCCCTTTGTCTTGCTAAGAGCGGCTGGCTGTTATTTTAGGCAGGCTATTCCCGAGCCATTTACTTTATTGGTGACAAAAAGCCCCCTAATGTGGAGAGGGCGTCGGGCATTTCCCAACCCTGAAAGGCGAATGTTTCTTCATTTATTCCACGTCCACCCTCACTCGCTCTGGCTTTACCTTCTGCTGGAGTTTCCTCTTGTTTCCTCTCTCTTTTCTGTTTGTGTTTGTGTCTGTTTGTTGCTGCTTCTGTTTCCCTCTGTTTCTTTGTTTCTGTTTATCTCTTTCGCTTCAGTTATTCCTCGCCCGGCCTCATTCCCTCTGGCTTTTCCTCGTGCTAGTGTTGCCTGACTCCTCTCTCTCTTTCTCACTTTATTTCCTCAGTTCCTCTCGCTTTCTTTCTGTTTCTTACTTTTCCTATTCGCCTTCTGCTTGCTCTGCTTTTTCTCCTTTTTCTCGTTCGTAGTATTTGTTTCCTTTTTTAGTCTCATTTTGATAATATTTTCTTCCCCTTTCTCGTATTAATATTCCCTTTCCTACTTCTTCCATCCAGTTTTTGATAATATTCCTTTCTTCTCATATCCCTTCACGTGTTATTAATTTTCCATTCTTTCCCTTTTACTTCTAATATTTTTTCTTCCATTTGTCTTTCTTTCCTCTTATGTTCCTATATTTGAATCTACATATTTTTCCCTATTTATTTTTCCTCCTCTTATTTGTGTTCCCGTCTTTATAAAGTTTCCTCTCCATATTAATTTTCTCCTGAGTTTCCCTTCCCTCACCAATTTTCCTTCTCTCATATTAATTTTCCTCTCGTATTTTTTTGCCGCTCTGTCTCATTATTCCATTATTTCCTGCGCAGTCTCTTTATTAATTGCATTTCTTTCAAACTACTTGTGTTAGAAGTGGAGGCGATAGGAGCAGGGTATAAATTTAATAAGGTATAACTAACCTAATAAAAAGCAAATTACTGAACCTAACTGAAACAAACCACACACAGGACTTTCACTCATAGGTCACCCTCGTCGGAAGTTACTTGGTCTAAAATGGTCAAGGTAGAGTTGTTGGAGGTGGGTTTAAATATGTGATGGAACTACAGCTCCGACTCGCTCCAGGACGCTAAAGGGCGCCGTGTGTGAATGTCGTGGGTGCAGGTGATTGGAACGGCCTAGAAAATTAATCAGGTTTCTTTGTGAAAAATTGCACGAGAGTTGTGTTGAAAAGAACCAAAGGTGGGTGGAAGAGGTAATGGCTGGAAGAGGGGGTGGGTGGAAGAGGATGTGACGGGAACAGAAAGTGGGTGTAAGAGGAGGTGACGGGAAGAGAAAGTGGGTGTAAGAGGATGTGGCGGGAAGAGGAAGCGAGTGGAAGAGGAGGTGATGGGAAGAGAATCTGGGCGGAAGAGGATGACACAAAAAGAGGAGATGGTGGGAAGAGGAGGTAGGTAGCTTGGTGCAGGAAGACGTGGGTGGAAGGGCAGGTGACTGTACTAGATAAGGACTGCGAGAAAATATGAAAAGAAACAACTAACTGGAAAAGAAGGTAGGATAAAAAAAAAAAAAAGTATGGAGGAGGTAAGTGGGAGACTGGAGGGGGTAGGGGGGAGTTAGGAAAGGGGGAGGGAGAGGGGGAAGATAAGGGGGGAACTGGGTAGCCGGGCGGGTGGCAGTGCTCGTGACAAAGGCTCTCTGTCTCTGGTAGCGACATCCACTACTGTCTTCTTGTTCTTTGCTGCACCCCCCCCCCTCTCTCTCTCTCTCTCTCTCATGCAAACTCGCACTTCTTATTTGTGTTTGTTGGTATGCTGTTTCTCACTTTATTCACAATTTCGCATGTTTTTCCTTTCATCTCATGTTTTAATTTGCAATCTGTCTATCCCTTTACCTCAGTCTTTGTTTTTGTTGCTCCCCTTGTGCCTTTCATGATATTTTTTTGCATAAAGAAAATATTATCACGTAACACTATTAATAAAACAATTACTCTACCGCATTTCTGTTCTCTCTTTCCCTCTCCAGCCTCCACAACTTCGTCTATGCAGTCTCCTATCTCCCTCCTGCTTCAACAATTTCCGCCGTAATAAACCGGGTTATTCCAGTGCAAAAGTGTGAATATCGCAACGGATTCCATTATCGTTAATTGTTAGGCAAACAGTTTACGTATTATGAAGCGCTGGTAACACGCAATAACCTGATAGAAAACTGCCACCATTTGTTTACCCCCAATCAGCACCAATCCACGCCGGCCTGTAAATGAAGATTGGAGCCACTTTAGCTGTATTGGTGGCGATATTGTGGAATTTTTGGGTTTCTTCTTATTTTATCTTACAGTGGCTTACTTGTCAGCTCGTCTCAAGGTATCGGGGCGACGTATTCATCTGTGGTTGGTTATAAAGTATCTAATATAGGCAGCTGGATAGAGACATGGACAGGTGTATGAAAAGCTAATACGACGAAGTAGCTTTTTCACCAAAGAATGAATTTGAGCGAATTTATGGAAAATGTTTGTTCCCTCTTAAAAAAGAAAAAAAAAAGTGTTTCTTCCGTCGAGGGAAATGCGTGAGGGTTTAGTTTAGTGTGAGGAGAGGTGAGAGGGAAGTGGGTGTCGCTGTGCTTGCCAGGTGATCCGTAGTGTTGGGGTTGATGGTGATCCGTAGTGTTTGGGGTTCAGGGTGGTCCGTAGTGTTGGGGTTAAGGGTGATCCGTAGTGTTGGGGGTTCAGGGTGATCCGTAGTGTTGGGGTTGAGGGTGATCCGTAGTGTTGGGGTTCAGGGTGATCCGTAGTGTTGGGGTTCAGGGTGATCCGTAGTGTTGGGGTTTAGGGTGATCCGTAGTGTTGGGGTTCAGGGTGATCCGTCAGAAGGGTCAGGTGAAGAGCAGCTGATCAGGTGTTGACGACCAGCGTGACCCGCCACAGCCACGCAGTCTGCCAGGTGGCTGAGGCTACGTGCGTGTACAAGCGTAATTTGAGTATTATCGTCTCTAAACAATTTACTGTAGTTACGTAAATCTTTTCCGGTATCCGTGTGCAGTATACATTTTTGCGTAAGTGTTGTTGCATGATGCGTGTCAATTTGAGCTGATTTAATGAAAATTAATTCCTAGAAGCAAACTGCTTTTAGTGTCATGTACATTATTTAGGTAAGAAGCTTGTTTTCGTGTATAAATGGTTCATAAAACAGATACGATAAGTAACAAGACAAGCACAAGATACACGTGAAAAACGAGGCAAGAGAGACAAGGTTAAGACAAGAGAACTGAAACTAACGGGACAGCACAGGCGACGTAGAAGGTTGGTGGAGACAGGACACAGCATAGTATAGATGAAAGAGAAACTAGAGAGGCCGCTGAGACAGCACATTGGTGCTGCACCTGAATTTTCACGTTGACCTTTGATTGATGGGCACTAAAATGTAATCTCGCCTTCCCAGCCCCCCTCCCTCCAACCTCCTCACACACACAGTGTAGGCCTATGTTCCAATTTTTATCCAATTTTTATCTGGCAATGAAATATTTTGTAAGAACAAATTCATTGTTTACATACGTACATACATACATTTATACAAACACACATACATAGATACATACTCGTACATGAAACCCACTTGATTACAATATCTTCGCCGTCGGCATGCCCAAAAATAAGTGGAGAACAGAACACAGGACAAGCTGCATGCAACAGAATGACGGATGCGGAAGACAGTTGAGAACGGGTAAAACAGAATAATGGAGGGAGACAGGTGAAGTACAGTAATAGAGGCAAGACCCAAGGTATAAAATGTTTGGGGGAATAATGTGACGACAAAATGTAAAACGGGCAGGATTTTATAACAGAAAAAGTACACATGGTATAACATAGAACAAGAAAGAACAAATGATACAGAGACAGTTCTTGCAAGGTAGAACAAGAGAGCTGTGACAAGAGAGACTGGAAGCACCAAGTACAACGGACATGGTATAACTTGGAAGACATTGTTGCTTGAGGTGAACAGAGGAGGTAGGTCAGTAAAGTTAGGCCGTGGGAGGAGAGAGGCTGGGGCAAAACAGATGAAGCTGGACCCATTGCACACGTTTAGATAAGGTTATTGGCCGTTTTAGAGAGTAGGGGGTGTCATGTCTTCAGTCTGGGGGGTGTTGTTAGTGCCCAGGTGGTGACATGTGAAAGCGTAACATCCATTAGGACTGCTAGGTCATGGGGAACGGGCTGTCAAATCTCTATCAAGGGTCGGACACAGTAAAAAATATAAATAAGAGCAGGATAAGAAAGACAGGAAGAACACTTAAGAAGAACAGGGAAAGAGAGGGAAGAAGCTAAAATACAAAGTAGAACAAGGAAGCACGGGAGGATGTCCAGGCGTAGAGAAGAGATGAAATAGAGTATGTGAACTGTAGGAGGAATGAGAGGGGGAAGATGAAAGAATATGAAGCAGAAGAGGAAAGAGAAAAATCTAAAATAGAAAAGAAAAGAAAAAAAGAATAGAATATAATTTATGAGAGCAAGGCTGTCCAGGCGAGAATAACGAGGAAACAATACAGTATTTTATGTGATATGTGAAAAATCAGTGAGGGAGGAAACAGGAATACGAACCAGAATACAGTAACAACAAAGACAGGAAGGACGCCCATGATGGGGAGATTATTTTAGATGTAAGAGAACAAAGAGAAAGAAGACATATTGGTGACTGAAATAGAAGGGGAAGAAGTAGTGACGGACGTGGAAAGAAGAATGCACGAGGTTAAAGCACAAACGAAACTAGAAGCAGACAGGCAGCTCGGACAAGTGAGACAGACAGACCTGGCTGGTGGGATAGACTATAAGAAAAAGGTAGGAGGATCGGTAGTTAGACAGTCGGGTAGGCAGGAGTAGAAGGACAGGCAGGCAGACCGACAAGCAGGGGAGACGGCAATATAGACAGACGAACAGGAAGGACAGGCATACAGGTTCCTGTAGGACATCCAGGAAAAACATGAGAGGCAGGAGGGACATGGCTGGCGGACAAGGCATGCAAGGCAGTGAGGGCAGAGTTGGGCTGAGTGACGGACCTGACTCACGGACCTGCCCTCACCCAACACGCACACGACGTCTGACTCTCTCTTCCTCGCACGATCAGACGGGGCCGACGTTGACCAAGTTTGTGTCAGGGTGAAGGAAAAGAATAAAGGTGTATGGCTGTGTGATAGTGAGGGTGTGTGATAGGAAGTGTGAGTGGAAGTGTGAAGTGTGAGATGTGTTTAAGTGCCCTCGTTGTAGGAGGTGAAAATAATATTGTGAAAGTGGAGAGAGAGATTACAAAAAGAGGTTCATAGTTGCAGATGAAAATATCGAGACAAAAGTATGTGTGTGTGTGTGTGTGTGTGTGTGTGTGTGTGTGTGTGTGTGTGTGTGTGAACCCAAGTGAGAGATGAGAGGTGGTGTCATCTTATCCTCGTTGTCCCCGGGTGTTGTCTCCTTATGTTGAGTGTAAGTGCATCTCCAGCTGTGAAAACCAATGCCTTGGAAAATACTGACTACATGGGTGCGTGCGTGTATGTATATATGTATGTGTGGAGATGCGTCTCTCTCTCTCTCTCTCTCTCTCTCTCTCTCTCTCTCGTATGTGTGGTGTGTCTGTGTGTAGGAGTTATATAAAGACTTAGGTAGGCAGGTAGAGAGAGAGAGAGAGAGAGAGAGAGAGAGAGACTGTTATATTAAAATTTTATGCTTTCGTTAAACGCACAAGTGGGGCTTTATTGTTAGTGTACAGGTTTCCTCACCGCATCCTAAAGTGGGAAGGAAGGTCTGATGATGATGATATAGTTGTTGTTTTTTTTCCCTTGACAGAGAAGTGTACAGGATATTTATTATTCCCCCCATTCCGATGACGTATTTCTGAATATAATCTTGCTACCACCAGACGTCAGAATGTCTTACTCTGTCCGCACAGTTACGAATCCGGTATTAAGGATTTAAATGTCACTCCTGGACGAGGCCGTGAATTTCCAGTTAACCCTCTGCCGCACAAAACACAAACTTGATTGGACATCCAGCCGTGTGGGTATCCAATCACTTCCCCGGTGTTGTGTAAGTGTCTGCAGTTCCGGATGTAATTAATTCTCAACAACAGTGCAATTCACAGCCCAGCGAACAGCGGACGGAACAAAGGTCGAGGACAAAGGTGCGTAGCGATGGTTCGAGGACAACTGCAGATTTATATTTAACCAAACATCATACCATTTTCTTCAGCTGAGAGTGAGGGGAGCTTGAGTGTTAATACTGGTACTGTACCACTAAGTCTTTTGTGGTGGGGACAACTATAGCACAGTATTTAGTTCCAGCTGATGCCAGACGAATTTATTCAGCCGAGCTAGTTCTTGATGGCATTTATTGACAGTTGATAATAAGACATTTGAACTTCCATATAATGAGGATGCAACACTTTCGACCCGACTTGGACCCTCTTCAGGTATGAACAAAGATGGAGCATGATAATGCGTGAGATTTCAAGCCTAGCGAGATAAGTGGGAGAGGGAGTGAGTGAGGAGATGGTAGGGGAATAATGAGAAAGGAGGAGGTTGTGTGCCAGATTAAAATTAATAGACATGGCTGGGTTTGAAGGGGTTGTTGAGAAAGGGGGTGTTCTTCTCCCCTGCAGCCCGAGGACGTCACACCCATCTTTTAGTAAACCATTAGTAGTAGTAGTAGTAGTAGTTTATTATGAAGTCGAAATTACTGAAATGCCAAAGAAAAAGCCTGATGGACGAAGGGGAATGGAACTGAAGGGTAGAATGAGAGAGAAAGGAGGAAGATGTGAAGGTAAAGGAATGCGGTAAATGGCGAGAAGTAATGAGAAAGCGGGGAGGGGAAGAACAGCATCGGGAAAATACTGGCTGATGGAGAAAAACGAAGATTAATACCACACGTGAGCAAGGGGAAGGGAGAGGATGAGCTGTGATATTATGTGATATGGAGTGATAATATATGTATGGGATTAGGAATATTACGTAGTCTAAAAGATAATTAATAATAAATAGAAGGGAAGCAAGAAACTAGAATAAACGAGATGGAATAGGGTCACAGAGTTTTCCATTCACCAAGGCCATCTATAAAGGGATCATTGGTGCTGAAGGAAAGGAGGAAGTAAGAGAGAGCTTTATCATTAGTCCTGTAAGGTGATTGTTAAAAGACAAAGTAAAAGTGATAACAGTGAAAGTAAAAGAGAACTGAATGTGATTGAATTAATGGTGCTCAAAGAAAGGCGGGAGTTTTGCGAGTAAGCTTTATATTTTACTCATTTTTCTTAACATAAATTTGCTGGAAAAGTGAAGTGCATTTCGTCCAGCTGGAGTGTCAGGAGTAATGAGGTAATTCTATTTTCCAGTGAAATATTATAAACTGTCACCCCATCTGTACGATGACGCATTTTGCAGTTTACTGGTGCTTCTTTTAAAGGAATTTTCTCAGGTTAGGTTGAATATTCTCAGTGAATGGCTTAATTAATGTTTATTTCATTCCTCCATTTCGAAATGCCTCTCATAAGCTGAATGAAATCGTTATGCGATAGCAGGCGACTCTTATGATTGCATGAGACGCCATCGTACTGAAAGATTAGTGAGGTTATTTTGTGGGTAAATTAAGGAGCCATGGGGCGACGGAGAAAAGACAAGGGGAGGGGGAGAAGGATTATGAAAGGAGGGGAGGGAAGAAGGTAGAGATGGAGAGGGGCGAAGGAGGGAGGGAAGGAGATGGTGACATTATTAGTATCCTAATGTATAAAGGTTTCAGTCGGCTACCTTTCAGCCCCGGCCACAGCTCTCCACCTCACGTCCCTCTTCACCACCCCTCCCTCTCCCCCTCCTCTTCCCTCTCCACCTCTCGTCCCCTCCCTTTCACTCCCGAGATCAAAGCCAATCCCGCTGTGAAGGCGGTGCTTGACTGGCGGTTTTACTTTTATTTCTTAAGCCTTGAGGGCGATGCAGTAGCTTGTGGCAGAGGGAGGGGACACTGGAGCCCATGGGGGGGGTACATGTAACCTTTTCTTTCTCGTGTACCTGACTAATGCCAACTGTGTCAATACTCAAATATACAGAAGAGAATATCAGTGTTGTGGGCGTAATAAATAGATAAGAAGTAGATACAACGAAGCCCACAGTGACACCTAGAAAACGGGTAATAGATTAAAGCACACACACACACACACACACACACACACACACACACACACACACACACACACACACACACACACACACACACACACACACACACACACACACACACACACACACACACATATGTATGCAAGAAGAGATAGAAAGATAATTCAGTTAGTCCAGGTAACAAATTTTATCAGTATCAGACTCGCGTGATCCTTTCTCCCTCCCTGTCCAGAGTGCAGTGGCCCGATTTGTCTGTCTGTGTCTGTGTATCTGTCTGTCGGTTTGTCTGTCTCTCTGCCTATTTATCTGTCTGTTTGTTTATAGAACTTTGTGACTGATGTTATTGGAGCGTTGAAGGAAGTAAAAATTAAGAGAGAAAGAATTAATAAGTATAATTAATTGCTTTCTGAAAATTAAATTGAAAATATATGTGACGACGTATCAAAATAAGCAGAGAATTAGCAAGGGACTCTGAAATTGAAGGCAGAAAACAAGGTAGCAGGGATGTAGTGAGGCAAGCAGGAAAAATGAAGAAAATCATGGGGAGAAAATGAATGACTGTAATAATTATTGATAAAAATAGGAAAATGTGCTGATGATATTGTATTAAAGTAACCACAGACTTAGCAAGAAAAAGAGAGGAAGGGACCGAATAGAAGGTGTGAGACAGGAAATAAAACCAATAAAAGGAGACAAGGAATATGAAAAAAAAAATACGTGGTTGAATCGAAAGAAACAAAGAAATAATAATGGAAAGAGAAAACTGGGTCGCAAAACTAGGCGAGAGGGAGTGAGTTGAGGCAAGTAGGAAAACACGGGCTAAAGTTTACAATGCGGCCTTGATGAGGTGGGCTGCGTCCTTTGTTGTGATGGCGGGGTGGAGGTGAGGCGGGAGGAACCAGGCTCTTTCCTCCAACACCACACCAACACTTCGTCTCCAGGTTTTGTGAACTGGAGGAAATTTGTCTCCACGGCTCCTGAGAGGTCATGGGGCCATCGTTTCTGAGCAAAAGTTTCTTGTTATTTACATACTGCCGGTATTTAGCTAGTATATGTAAAAATTTTGGGTGAAGATTAAAGATTAAGCGTTTTGTCTGATTCCCTATTCATAACATCAGATAACATCATTTAATTGTTAAAAGAACGTAAACGATTGATAAGACTGAACCTCTTTATGAGTGACTAGATAATATAACTTCACCTCATCATTCAGCTTCATGAATCGAAATCCAGATAACTTCCAGAAAAAAAAAAAAAAAGGACGCACACAGTTCCACATTTGTACAAGTAAGTGTTGGAAAACAAAAGGGAAGATGAGAGTTCGGGTCATCTCACACCTCGTACCGCAGCGCCGAATGAGTAAGGTGGGCAGGGAGAGGGGAGGATAGAGGCGGTGTTAAGTATGATGAAGGAGGCTGTTGTGGGCAGGTGCTCTCCCATCAGCCCCGTGAAAGATGGCGTGACTAAGGGCTGTCCAGATGGCGGTGAGGCGGCCCGCTGATGGCTGCTTTGAGGAGGGATGAGGGACGGCGGGATTGAAGGGCAGGGTAAGGGCGGTTGAAGGGGCAGTGATGTAGATGAGCAGGGGGATTGAAGGGCAAGTTAAGGGTGGTTTAAGGGTCAGTGACGTTGATGAACAGAGGGTTTGAAGGGCAGAGTAAGAGCGGTATAAAAGCGGCAGTGATGAAGATGAACAGGTGTACTGGAGGGCAGGGTAAGGTCGGTTTATGGACAAACCTCAACACGCATTTCTGTGTTATTCTTGGTAACGCCAGGTAATTTTGCCCCCGTTGTGGCGGGGTTGACATGGTTTAATTAATCAAGCTAATCGTATTTCCAGGAACTGCATCGTGTCCCGTGACCCTGGGCACGTAGAGGGAGAGAGAGAGAGAGAGAATTACACTACATGTAGTTCTGTGTGTGTGTGTGTGTGTGTGTGTGTGTGTGTGTGTTGTTTGTTGTTGTTGTTGTTGTTGCGAAGAACCCGAACGTAACTGAAGAAAACTTGAAGTGAAAGTTTAAGTTAGCACAGAAAGACGTGAACAAATAAGATCAAAACAAGAAACGTTACTTCATCATATCACCTGGATGCACCTCTTCACAACGATAACCGTCTTTATTTTATTTATTCAGGCGGTATTATCCCGCCATGGAGAAACTTTTAGAACGGAAAGGGTTGGGTATAACCTTCATTAACCCCGTCTGTAGGAGATGACTTTCACTGGTTGCAGAAAAGCGTCTGGAGGTGACAAGAAAAAAATTAAAAGGTCAGTTTCCGAGGAATGTAAATTTAACTCCTGAGATGGCGTAACGTTTATTTTTGCCGCCATCAGACCATAATACTCAACTCTGTATAGATTTTTCGAGTTGTGGAGGATAGATATAAGCTTCATTAATTTGTTCTTCCCTAGGGGGCTATCCTCTGGTGTATAAAATCGTCTGATGATAGCAAGAAGAAATGTCATCTGAGTGATATTGAATTATGGCGCCATCGAGTTTGTTTTGACCCGTACGGCACTACTTTCACTCTGTTATTATTATTTTGTGCATCCAGTGACGTGTTCTTTGTCATTTTGCAACCTTCATTTTTTTTTTCTTCATCTGAGGGAAGGGAAACTGGTTGTAATGACGTGGATGGAGAAGACTGTTATTCTACCTTTGTTCGAAAAGTATCCTAATCAGAATAAAATCGTCTGGACGTAGCAAGAATAAAGTAATATATTCTTCTCCTGGGGATGGAAAATATTGAATAGCCACAGATTTAATCAAATGCCAAAGCAAACTGTGACATGGAACTACGGCGCCACATCAAGTTTGTCCCGACGTACACCATTCGCAGCGCCATTAATATTTCTTGCAATCAATGGACTCCCAGAATGGACTCGTGCCCTTGTCTTTATCGACCCACTCGTACAGGGTGGCAGTGTACGCTTTTAATTAGACCGCTGAAGCATTGCGAAAGAATTTTTTTTTTCTTTGAGATATTTGAGAATTGCTGTAGTTGCGGACAGGTGAACCAAGCAGACTCACACTGCCAGGTTGGAGGTACTTGGCAGCCCAGACGTCGTAAGTTGTGGGATTTATGGATGAACTCCTGCATGTTAGGTATTGATCTGACTGGATGATATTTATTTGCATTTATGCAAAAAAAAAAAAAAATAGTGTTAGATAAATTCTGCCAAAGTAAATGTCTTCTATATTTATACCCATTAATTGAATAGAAGTATCCCCAACTTCACAGTAGGAGTGTGATACGTTCAGTTATCTGCATCAGTACAGTGGTAAGCATCGTAAAGTGTAACTTACCATAACATGTCACAGTACCAGAGGGACAGAATATCTCTTTGTCGGAGTTTGATTCGAGTCGAGCAGACTACCACCTCAGAGCCTCTCGCAGGTTTTGTCAAATCGATGATGGTGTCTGACATTGTACGCGCGCGCGCACTCGGCCGCTGCCGCAGAAGAGATGACCTAGAATCAATTAATAATTAAAGTTTGATTACAAGGCCGGGAAGAGGCCGTTTGTCTGTGTATACGGTGTTTTTTATTGGCCTCGCGCGTGCTTTGACGTCTTACTTTTGTTCCCACTATTCTTGCCTTTACTGAATGCTGGACATCCCTTTTATTTTGCACTCAGAGCCGTACTGTTGAAACTTGAGAGCACGAAAGTGTGGTCAAGCGCCGAATTCCTGACGGTGGTTTCTAAAGCATATGATGAGTATACAGTAGGCCTGAACCTTTCTGTATCTTTACTACTTCGCCCTGTAATGTGGGGGTACAGGCTGCTCTCAACATGATGATTACAGAACACACCAGACCTGTCTTTATATTTGGTGACTACCCTCTGTCATGTGGGATGCAGGTTGGTTTTATCTGACATTTTTGGGTGTTCTATAAATGGCCTACCCCCAAATTAGTGTGCTTACTCCTGTGCCTCTAACTTTTAACGATAGGGCCATCGGACTCAGAGCAGTGACGAATTACATGATGTGGCATAAACCATAGCATTATAAAGAAATCTTCCTCCAAGTTTAAAGGTTAAAGTCGAGATAGTATCTATAATCCACAGCTCACGGTAGGTGTCTCAGAGGCAAGAGAAGTCGTCTGGCATTACACAGCAGAAAAATAGCTTAAAACGGCATCAGCTGTCTCACCGGTTCCCTTCACCCTGCAGCCTAGTCCATAACTCAGGCACTGTTTGGAATTGCCCGGAGACCCATTATAAAAATGTACAAACGTCCTGAAAATATAAATGTGTTAGGAACGAGCACATAATACCCGCATTACTCTCAGGCTTTTATATAATTTATGTGGCAGGCGTGAAAGACGATGGTGGTAAAGTCAGCAGGTAAGGGATGGCTCATTAGTGAAGTCACAGGTGTTGGTAACGGTGCTGGAATGGCAAAGATGGGGGTGTGATGTTGGGTTTAGCTGGTAACGATGCTGAAAGGGTGAGAAATGGAATGTGTGACATTGGGTTTAGCTGGTAACGATGCTGAAATGGGGAGAAATGGAATGTGTGACGTTGGGTTTAGCTGGTAACGATGCTGAAAGGGTGAGAAATGGAATGTGTGACGTTGGGTTTAGCTGGTAACGATGGTGAAATGGGGAGAAATGGAATGTGTGACGTTGGGTTTAGCTGGTAACGATGCTGAAATGGGGAGAAATGGAATGTGTGACGTTGGGTTTAGCTGGAGTGGTAAATGGTGTCTGATAACAGCTTTGGAATGGGAGAAATGGGTATTTTGATGTTGGACTTAAATAGAAACTTCGCCCAGTGGTTTTAGTTCGCTATTACTTGACCAGACTTAAGTGTTGTGCTGTTTGTAGTTATAAATATTTATATGTTTTTGTTCTTTGAGATTCCGAAAACAGTGAGAGGTGTAACTTGTGTATACAGGTACAGTTGAGAACAAATATATCGATCCACTGAATGGGTAGACATGGCCATCATTAACGCATTCTCTTATAGAGTCATCGTATTGAAGGGATGTGACTGTCAGTTTTTGCTAGGAATAAGAATTATATTTTCTGGGCGAATGAAGGTCCTTTGTTGCAGGCTAAACCGTGTTGAATTGATTCCCAGCATTTGCCAGCAGCGGCTTAACTCAATGAATATTCTAATGGCCAGTCAGGGAGCTTATACTCTATTGCAGCTGGATTTAGAAAACTCGCTTAGCATCATTTAGTGTGAAGGAATTATTACGCACACATTGGAATTGTGTTTTGTTGTGGGTGTAATTTGTATTTACTGAAATTGTGTTGATTTTGAATATAATTCCTACAAAGTGAAAAGAATCTTATTGTGTCCTTAATTTCATCATATTGAAATCTTGTTTATTGTGAATATAATTCGTGGATCAACGTTGACGGAGAGAGAAGAGCAGAAGAGGCAACAGGACTTTGGATACCGACTGTGCAGTGGGTAGGAGGAGTAGGGAAGCCATCACGACCCCCTTCTGTCAGTCCCCCAGGCCACAGCGGGACAAGCCTCGTTCAGAGGAGTGACTACACAATCCTTGCCCAATTATAGAGGCTGCACTGGCAATTATAGGCCAAGGACGAGACCCAGCCACCCTGCAGTGTCTTGGTAGGAATGGGAGAGAGGGGATTGGGCTTGGTGATGAGAGAGAGGGGGAAGGTATGGAATGGGTTCAGAGAGAGAGAGAGAGAGAGAGAGAACATGAGTTAATTTAAACAAAGCTTAAAAGGATATGGCGATATTCAAGTCAACAAATCAGCAATAATATTCACAAGTTATAAGTAAAGTCAAAAACTTGATAAACTTTTTAACGAAACTTTCCATACTCAGCCACTGGGGTGGGTAGAATGGCTGACTTTGTGTGTTTGGTCTTGCTTGATGCCTTATGTAGGGATGTTTGGTCTGTTCTTGGGTAACGGCAAAAACTCTGGCACAAATTCCATCACCTCTGAGGCCCCTACTTACTAGATTCCACCTTGAGTCGCATTCATAGAAGAAATATCTAGAGGTGCCTCCGACACGGCAAGTGCTTGTTCGGCTTGGCAGGTTGTATCGTACTTTGTCTCCACCCACAACAGTCGGTGTTTTGGGCACACTCCGCCACGGTCCCTTAAATCTTGACATTTTACATAACCTGATTTGAACCTTGAGTGTCTGATGTTAAGGTGCGCTTTATGACCTTTACTCAAAGAACTTGCGACAGTAAAGTAGTGAACAAACTTGAAGTAATGTTACAGTGAGGCTTCGCTGCCTGAGCCCCTTCCTGTCACAGCTGGTTCCCAGATATAGCCAACTTAGCGTCAGGAGTAGCTGCCATGTTCTATCTGACGATGTTTTAAGACTATCCTTACAATACCAGCCTTCACTTTTATTCATTGAATTCCCCTGCTTTCTAATCCCACCACTGCAATTGCAAGACTTCATACATACATAAGTTACATTTCGGCTACACTTTCCCGCCATTCTTTTACCGTTGTGGCCTACAGTCACGACAGCTGTACGGCTTCTGACCTCTCCGACCAGCTCATTGTACCTTTACTGTTGGGAGACCTTTATCTGTGTTTACCTTTCTTTTGTCATTGAACACACTCGCCTTTATATCTCAGGCATCACTCGGAATCCGAAGATAACAACTTCTCCGAAAAAAAAAAACGAGATTTTTGAAGGATTGGGAAAGCGTCGTATATCCTTGAAAAAATCAATTTTACTAGTCCTGTCTAATATCCACATGCTCGTATTCGCTTTGCAAATTTACTTGATAGGGAAAGGAGTGGTTTCTGCCCATTTCCTGCATGAATCACCGATCTACTACTAAGACTCTCATTTCCATAATGTAGACTCATTCGTATCTTGTTCCTCACCCGGTTCTTTGGTTGTTAATTAATTATTTCAGTTAAATTTCATTTACTTCTTGGCGATTTTACCATATCTGGAAAATCCTAGCACACACACACACACACACACACACACACACACACACACACACACACACACACACACACACACACACACACACACACACACACACACACACACACACACCTTCCATATCCTCCAGTATCTGACATCAAAACCCAGCTAGCCGCCTCTCACCGTCCATACCACCACAGATCATAGTAACCATCTTTATTCAGTACACTTCCCTAAATCCTTGTTATGCTGGAGAAACTGAAATTCCTCGGTAGCTCGGGGGTAGAGTTTTTGTGGCCTCAAGTGGGTGTTTGGTGTAGGGCTGGTTTTACAAATTCATGGCGAGATTTAAGAGAGATTTTTTGCCTTTCTCAGGATAGGCCATGGATCATCCTACTTGTCGTTTTTTCCCCTTAACATTCGTCTTGATATAGTAAACTTTTTTTTTTTTTGATAGATGTAAAAGAGAGAGAGAGAGAGAGAGAGAGAGAGAGAGAGAGAGAACGATGGTGGTTGGGAGAGTACATAAGGGGAGGCTTGGAAAAAGACGGGAAATTGAGCCATAAAAACGAGAGAGAGAGAGAGAGAGAGAGAGAGAGAGAGAGAGAGGCTTTGGTGATGGCGGCACTGCTTCTGGGGATGTCCTGGTAATGACGATTTATGGGTCAGGAAAGAGATGGGAAAAAAGTTGGATGGAAGTGGGTCAAGGAAAGTACGGGTGGAGTAGCAGGTCTCTCGTCCACACACTTCTTTACCCCCCCCCCTCTCTCTCTCTCTCTCTCTCATCAATCAGTCTATCTCTTTGCCGTATATGAGGCTTCACAACGCCAGAGAGAATCTTATGCCACGTGCAGTTGATTTATTATTCACAATCCAGTATTGCCTGAGAATGTCGTTTTCACACACGTTTATTTTCAGTCAATATTGCCACAATTGGGTGTTTAACCATCTCCTCCTCTTCCTTCTCGTCCTCCTCCTCGTTATTATTATTATTTTTTTTTTTCAGTCATAATTAACCACTAACACCATACATGCGGCGTGAAAGGTCCAGAAATGGGATTAGACCAGGACAAAGGCTGAGAACCCACAATAGAGCGTCCAGTGAAAGGAACTCACATCCATTCACTCGGCATTCAAGCCATCCGAAATTCTGGACTCAGCCTCACATGCCAGATGATCCACACTAAATATGTCTCGTAATGCCGGTGGGACAGAGGACATTCCTTTCAATGTTATTGTAATACGTCATCATCTGCATTATATCAGATGTCCAATATTCCATCCCTCAGTAGTCCCACACGACCATTTGTTAACGAATATATATCGATGGACGGAGCCCCGTTGTTAAGCCAAGAGGGAATCGGACGTATTAAGCTCGTCTTGTCGGAGGCAGAATTGGCTTTATGCTTTGATAAATGATATTTGTGAGACATAAAACTTTGGACACCGAAACCGTCAACTGTCATAAGACGTTCATTGATTGCTGGAAGTTAGATCGAATGTGTAAGTAGACGGATCAAAATAAATATATCAGTCCAGAGGCTTTCGATCAGCAGTTCACTACCTTACCACTGGGCCACAACATAAAAATTCAAGAAACGAACCAGTTTTGAAGATATATCGATGGGTAATGGCAATATTACACTTTCCCTAGACCTGACATCGATTATTAATATTAGCTCAGCTAGCCTCAAATATTATCGCCTGAAATAACACTGGAATATTAATTGGGATTCCTGTGAGTTAGCCCAGACAGTGAAAGTGACCTCTGGCATCCCAGGACGACAGCACGGAAAATATACGAGTATGAGGCGTGATTTATTGCCCCGGTGACAAAAAGATTTATTCTTTAATTTTCTTTCAGAAGATATCGGTGCTTTAAAATGTGATATAATAATTGGTGTATTTATATCATGTCACTGGGAAAGCCACTGTTGGGTAATAGTTTGAATATATTAGTGGTCTACCTAATATTAGACAATTCACATTTTCTCTTGCATCTAACACGATCGTATATCACAGGAGCCTGAGGGTTAATCTGAGTTGCACTGACTCTCATGATTTTCAGTTTATTCATTGCCGTTGTTTATCCACATATCATTCACCGTCGTCAAATATTAGTCTGTATCTACCATTTGTAAATTTGTGCATTATATCGTTACACACGTTTTACATATGTACCGTAATATATATGTAGTATATATATGCGTCCATATATGCACGCGGAAACAAAACTTTTGCTGGTTCAAACGTAGAACTGAGAATATTAATTAAAAGAATAAAGGTTAAAGCTATTGAAGTGGGTAAGCCTATTACGCGGCCAGTGAAAGAGAAGAGGGACAAATTTCATGGAGCTTCCCCTGCGACTGGAAATTGAAAGGAAGCGGGTCAGGCAGATTAAAAAGAGGAGGAAGAGGGCGAAGGGTAAATATTGTGAAGGGACGGCCAGAAATATTTAGAAAAGAAGAAAACGAAACGATTGGATGAAAATAGACCATGATAAAAGCAGAGAGGGAAAAGTAATAACAGAAACATAAGCGACCGATGCATACATACAAACTGTACATACATACATATATCGGTATAATGTGTGTGTGTGTGTGTGTGTGTGTGTGTGTGACAATCACCTCAAGTAGTTTCACTGGGCCTTTCACGATGAGCAGAATCTACATGATATAAAATCCACTGTGCATCCTGTTTCAATTCCTGAAGTATGCAAAGGTAATTCCATTGTCGTTTACATCCAACAGCGAAATAATCCACTTGATGAGATTATCGTTGGGTTAATTAAAGCGGAAGAATTGTGTTGTTGGCCAGGTGGTGTAATTACTGAGCGAGGCAAGGTTTTGTAATGAGTTGGTAGGTCAGATTGATATTGATTGTCTGCCTGTCCCCATGTTGCCTGTCTGCCTTCCTCCCTTTTGGTTGATTCTCTCTCTCTCTCTCTCTCTCTCTCTCTCTCTCTCTCTCTCTCTCTCTCTCTTCCTCCTTGTACTTCCTTTCTCACTCTTTTTCGTTATTTTTCACCTCCCCACCTTTCTTCGTCACTGCAACTTGCCCCATCCATCACCTTCCCTTCAGTCACCCCCGGTACAGTCAGGTGCAGAAGTTTGGCTACTGTTTCACTGGATTTAGAGCCTTCATATCCTGCTACGAAGGCACGCGATATGAGCTGCAAAAAGACGAAAATCTAGGTCAGATTTAGGTAAAAGAACCATAGGCATCCTGCTTAATAAATACCCCTGCTTCTGAGCCTCTTTTTTCTTGGTTTCTGGATCTTACAACTAATCATCTTTTAAGTTGGAATTAGGGTTCCAGTAATAATTTTCCTTGTCTGATTATTTCACAGTAATTGAGATCTTGCAAGAGGTAGTCGATCCAATAGATATTTCGTATTTTTTATGCCTGATATGAGCGGAGGAAATATATCAAGCAAAATATATACGGGACAGTTCATGCTTACCAGGTAGAAACAGATTAGGGTTTGACGTAGAATCGATCCAGGTTCACTTAAACCCAGACTGTCACTGACCCTTTTTACTCCGATGACGCACTTTTTGTTGTATTTTTGCTAACTTCACATGACTTTATTTATTTTGGGGATGTAGTGAAGGGGTATGTAATGGTTATGTCAAAACTTCCAGTTCAAAAAGTCACAGATATGCTGAAAAACAAAATAATAATGTCCGGTGATAGCGAATGTAAAATATTCATCACTTAATGGAGGGAATTATAACTGGAAAAAAAAATGTGTAGTGGCAACGAGGATAAAATATTATACGACGTGGGATTGATGGATTTAACTGTGTCAGTCCTTAGCATTAGCGGGCACTGTGAACAAAGCCATGGTACGAAATTACCAAGACAACACGCCAAGGCCACCACACGCACACCTGCTCTGGGTTAACTTGGCAAATACCTGAACTAATGGTCTGAATTAGATTAGATTAGGTTGCTGTGTTAGGATAGGATTAGGACAGGGTAGGTTGGACTATAGGTTAAGTTCGGTAGGGTTTGTGTGCGAAAGAAACTGGCAGCCGAGAAAAAAAAGAAAAAAAGAAAAAAAAAGAAAAAGTATAAAACGTATAGCATGTTTATGAAAATATGTGACATCCAAAGATAAAGAAGGGAAAAATAAAAATCAGTGGAAGTTATGAATGAGAATGAAAATTGACTTGCAAGAAATGACGCGAAAAAATTATAAAGCCGTATAGATGATGAGATTAGAAAAAAAAAAATCTATGAAAAGAAGAAAGAAAATGAAAGCCGTGTCGACGGTGAATGAGAATGAGAAATATAAATCCGTAAATACTAATAAAATGAAAATTGACAACCTAGAAAATAAAGGACTAAAAATGAAACACTACCCTCATTGTCTAAACCTAAACCATCTCCCACCGCCTTACTCCCTCAGACAGGCAATACCTCGCATGGCTGGAGAGAGAAACTGAGACAGTGAGAGAGCGGAAAAGAAAACAGAAAGAGACAACGCTCAGACAGGAAAAAGAGGAGGGGGGAGGAAGAAAACAGATGAGCTGCTGTTAAACGGGAATGATGCAAGAAGAAGATCCAGAGATCTGGATAGAAAACAGAAATGAAAGAGTGAGAGAGAGAGAGAGAGAGAGAGAGAGAGCAGGAATACTGAGGCAGGAAAGACAAAGCGAGAGAGCGGGAAAGAATTTCGAAATGAAGAGCTGTCATGCAGCACGGGAAGGAGACAAAGTGAGACGGCAGGAAAGAAGGCAGAAATGAGCAACTGTGAGGCAGCGCCAACACTTCCCCGGCTTCTTGTTGTTGTTTGTGTTGTGGCGGGAGGGACGTGAGTTGTTTAATACAAAGCCGTCATCACACGTCACACCTGCCACCACTGGTGCCGACAAGTCCACCAAACTCCCTGACACCCGACACAGCCCTGCCCCCCTGAGCCCTAACACACACACACACACACACACACACACACACACACACACACACACACACACACACACACACACACACACACACACACACACACACACACACACACACACACACACACACACACACACTGTATGCATATATGTATATATTTATGTTTTTTTTACTGTTTATTTTTTTATGAATCATACGTTTTCCTACTGCAACAGTAGGAAATATACGTCGGATGATGAAGATCATGAATTCTTTAAATTAAAACAAGTAAAAGGAGAATAAATACAGATATATAAAGATTTTAGTCTTGTAAGGTTAGAAAGAGCTTTTTCCTGCAAACTCAGTTCCTTCAGTGTGGCAGCGCGGTTTCTGGTGAGAGTGGGACACATTTACTTAACCTTGACCTTTGCTGAAGTGGCTGTGCTGGAGGGAGAGGCCGCCGTGATGGACGGTGTCGATGAAGGTTTTATGCCGCCTCACACTCACTCACTCCAGGGCGTACCTGGTGGAAAGGCGTAGGTTGGAAGAGTGTGTGAGGTGAGAGAGGAGTTCCGCTGGTGTGAACGTGTTATGCAGGTAAAGAGCCTGTGATATGATAGGGAGGCAGTGTTAGAGGGTGCATTTTGCCCCTTTCGCTGCGATTGGTCTACTTGGGTATTTCGTTGCGCTAACAGCAGACGAATTTGTTCAATTGAGAGAAATCCCAGCAGCGAAACGCGTCGCTAATATGGTAGACAACACTATCACTGCTGCTGGTACTCTTAGGAATTATATTTTGTTTAGCAGCAGACGACTTTATTCAGCAGAGAGTAATCCTAGTATTGAAAGGGTTAAGTATGCTGGTATTTCTAGGAACTCAAATAGCATATCGCAAGTACACACACACACACACACACACACACACACACACACACACACACACACACACACACACACACACACACACACACACACACACACACACACACACACACACACACACACACACACACACACACACACACACACACACACACACACACACACACACACACACACACACACACACACCTTTGATGCCATTCATTGTGCTAAGACTCGTGTGAACCACAGGATGGGCTCTTAACAAAGTACATAGGACAGGAGGGCATCACAAGGGCATTACACTCACGGTCCTCCACTTCTCTTATGGAACTGTACCGTGCTTTCGTGCTCACGTGGCTTCCTAGCACACGTTCCTTAGAGGTTTATGTACTGTATTAAACCCTGATATTCATATGCATGTTACCTGTCGAGCACCTTCTCCTGTGCGACATAATTCCGTGTTACACTTTTAATTTTATTCCTGTACACTGGCTGTCCAGCGCCTCTTCCACTGCGATTTATTGTATTATTACACCTTAGTGTTTATCTGTAAGGGATCAGAATAGCACCTCCTAATTTATCCGGCAATTACACTTCAATTTTCCAGTGAATGTTACTCTTCTTCACTGTTGGAGAGTCTTCTGCGGGTTTGGGTGCCTTTCTTCTCACCATTTTTGTGTGTGTGTGTGTGTGTGTGTGTGTGTGTGTGTGTGTGTGTGTGTGTGTGTGCATAATACAGTACACAAAAATATTCTAAAGTAAGGTGTCTATATCATCCTAAGTTGCATAAATGGCACAAAATGAAATTGTAACGTGCTACGTATAGAAATAAACAGGTAAGAAAATAGTACCAGGATGCGGACGCCAGAGTGCGGCCCCTGCCTCTTGAAACTTTGATTCCACGCAGACCCTTCTGGACTCTTCTCTCTCTTTCAGTGTTCGCTTTCACGTATCACATCCACAATAATCCCCCACTCCTTTCTTTCCCCCACTTCCGTCCATCCCTCCAGCACCTCTCCCTTCTTCTTCCCTCCAATTCCCCCCCCCCCCTTCCCTTCCCACCTGATGTGCTTAGTAAATATCAATGTCTTCCTTTTGTCGTATCACCTCTGTCATCTGCCGGTTCCTCCCGGTCACAACTGTTTTCCTCTCATCCCTTCATCTTTCCTCTACTATCATCTTTCTTCACCTCATAGGTTACGTGATGAAAACCTTCCTCCTCTCTTATCTCTTGGCCCATTCATCATTCCATTCTTATTCTCATCCCATCCTGTGATTTCCCTCCATTATTTTTCGTTCTTACAGTCCCTTCTTTCCTCGATTCCTCTCCTTCCCTCCAGCACCACCTCCTTTCCACTCTCCATATTATCTAAGTCCAAGGTTTTGTTTTGTTTGTTTTCATGACTACCTTCCCATTGCTGTATCTCCTATCCCATCCATTTTTCCTTCACTTATCATGTCGTCCGCGTTTCCTCCATTCCCTCCTCATCCTCCTTCCCTCCTCTCCAGAGTTGTGATGCCTACCAAAGGCAGCCCTACCCATATAAAAGTTGTATCTTTCTTATATCTTCCATCCTCTACCGTCCATGTCTCCATTATCTCCTCCTCCGTCTTTCCTCCACTTTCCTCTTCCCTGCTCTTACCTGTAGCATTGCTCTCCTCTGTACATTACCTTCCATATTTGAATTATAAATTAATTCATATCTTCTCTCTCATCTATCTTTTTTTTTTTCTCCATAGTATCATCTGTCCTCATGTCGTTCCACCACTCAGCTTCCTTTGCTCTGTCACCTCTTTTCTCCCTTTAGCACCTCTTCCCTCCCTTCCTCCACCGATCCTCCCTGCTCCCGTCAGCCCCTCCTTGTGATGAATGCCAAGGCGGCCGTACCCTCCAGTCTCTCTGGGACGCACTCAGAAAATAAACTGTTCACTGCAAAGTTACCTCACTTTCTTCTTTCCTCCCCCCTTTCCTGCCATCCATTGTCTTCTTTCCTCCCCACCCAGTCTTCCCTCAACTGTCTTCCATCCTCCTCCTCCCTCCCCTGCATTGTCTTTTCTCCTTCTCTTTCCCTTTCTCCACTGCCTTCTTGTCTTCTCCAACTCATCTTTCACTGTCATCTTTCCTTCACTCCCGTCCTTCGGTAACTCCTTCCCATAAACACCCTCCTTCTCCCTCCCTGTTTTCTTGTACTCCCTGTTCCCCTTTTCACCCATCCTTACTTCCTCTTTTTTCCACTCTTTTCTCTCCACCCCCCCCCCTCCCTCCTTCCCCACAGACCAAGGTGGGGGACGCCCGGAAAAGAAACTGTTGTCCTGGAAAATTTTGTGCCACTAAAGAATCTTTTTGGGAGAGTACGAAACTTTTTTTTATTTTTATTTTATTTATTTATTTATTTTTTTTCAGCTGGCTTGTGCTTTGCTGGAATTGATTTCTGTTAAGCTCTTCACTAACGATGTCGTCTTTATTGATTAGTCCTTGAAATATCCTTTGCTATTTTTTTTTATTCAGACATTTTTCATTGGAAGGGGTTGTTTCAGTTTCGATGTGGATGAGTTAATTACTGCACCAGCGCCCCCTCCCCCGCACACACACGGTACAGTGAGCGCCTTAAATAGTTTAGGCCAGAGGTGTGACGCAGGAACTTCACAACAATGTCCAGACTACGTAAACAATGTAATCAGGTTTTCCTTCACTGAACAGGTGTAAGGAGGAATTCGTTAAGATAAATGAATCATTGTCTTGGCTAAAGATATGTTCATCACACGTCCCGCCATGAATCACCACAACCACCTTTACACCGCAACCCTCACACTGCCATCCTTACACTGCCACCTCATGCACCATCATATTCCCGACACATTCCCACCTCCACCACCACCATCATCCTCTCACATCACCACCTATAATACCACCTCATTCACCACACCCACCCATTATCTCCATCATTAACCCATCTTCACCACCGTTACCCTCACACACCACGCCATCACCATCACACATGCATATCTTCACCGCTGTCACCCCCCCACATTACACCCACAACATCACACCTACTCATCTTCACCACCACCACCACCCTCCACACCATAACACCATCACTCCTACCCATCTTCCCCATCGTCACCTTCCAAACCACAACAACACCATCTCACCCATCAGCCTCTCCTTCACCATTCTGATCACCTCACCATGGGTCATTGCCGCCTCCTCATATCGTGCCTCACAGCCCCACACCACAACCACCACGAGGCCACCGGACATTGCCACCTCTCTGTTGTAAACTTTTAAGGGTCACATCAGATTGTAGAGCCTTAACCCACAAGACCACAAAGCATCTGTTTAATTATGTAATTACCATCCCACACAGCAAATGGTTTCTTGGCGTAGCTACAAAAAATTATTTGGTTAATCAGTGTGGAGTCACCTGTACAAAGATCTACAAATAAGTAGTAGTTAGCCTCCAGAGCTATTTGGCCTGTCTTAAAGATAGCGCCGCATCAGGTGAGTGGATGATGAAGGGAAAATTCCTGCCTGACCCTGTGTGTTCAACAAATGATAGCATTCTATTGAACTAATGGATGGTTAGCAAAATAATCTTGTCTGACCTTCTGTGTGCGACGTAGCGGCAGATGTCCTCACTGATAAAATCCAACTCTTTACTTTCCCGTGCCTCGCTTCGGCCTGATCGCTGCTATTTGTCCTGCCTCTCCCACTTTTCTCTCGTTCCGCATTCCTGCTCGTATGCCCGAGCGTAAAAGGAAGATAAATTGACGCTGTAAAAGGAGATTGATAGAGAGCGCGTGTCAGTAAAAGTGTGTAAAATGTGAGAGGTGAATTAAGAGATCTGTGAATAAAACTAGTCATCACAGGGAACAGCACGCGGCCGATGGCGTGTAGTCAGACAAAATGAAATATTGGAACTTGTCCAATTCTTTACTTTATGACCGTAGGACGAAACATTTTTATTAGTGTTCTGGTTGACTTATTTCGTTAGTTTTAGGTATATTCCACTAATTACAGGCAATAATTTTAAGTCAGCCTGAATTATCCTTCTCTCTTTTTTTTTATTGTTGCTATATCCGGATGAATTTATTCAATGTAGGAGGCAGTTTCCGAATTGGAAGGGGTAGTTCCAGTCCACACAAACCCCCTCACTAACAGATCTTTCCAAACTAACAAGAAAAGCGTTTGGCGGTAGCCAGTTGAAACGAAAACTGCGTACTGTAGGGAATCAGAGTTTGCCTAATATTTCACTTCTTTTTATTTACCTCTGCAGACTAATATTCGCATGCTGAGAGAGGTTTAGTATATTTTTCATCTCGATAGATATCAGGGAGGAAAATTGACGTCGTAAGTGTGTAGCAGAGGCAGTGAAATAGTAGACAGGCTTTTCCCATACTTGCTTACAGCGTTATTGCTGCCGTTACAGTAGTTCTTGTTGCTGGTCCGTTGGTCTGAATAACCATCACTGAAACACATCCCCGTCTGAGAGTTTTACCGGCCATCGCATTGTTGTTGTGGCAGTGATTGACGGCTGCCTGAGTATTGTGTTGATTGGAGATACCGCAGTGTTAGTATGTATTTCCATCATTTGTATTGGTGTTGTGTGTGTGTGTGTGTGTGTGTGTGTGTGTGTGTGTGTGTGTGTGTGTGTGTGTGTGTGAGAGAGAGGGAGAGAGAGAGGGGGGGGGTTCCATTGTTCTTGCATTGATCGAGAGCTGCAAGTTGTATACTTTACTGCATTGAGGATATCAGTCATGTTAGTAAATGTTTCGATAAAGGCTTTCAAAACAAGAAAATTCCTTTCATATTTCAGAGAGAGAGGGGGAGGAGAGGAGACGAATTGTTATTCTTGCGTAGATCAAGAGCTGCATTTGTGTATTTTACTCAGTAGGGAATGCCACTTAATTAGGGTGTATTTAGGTTTTTCTATGCAGGACGAGATATTTTTTAAGCCTTTGTGTTGTTGCATAGACCGGGAGCTGCATGAATGTTTTTACTGGGTGGGGGATATTTCGTTTATTCCTTGTAATACCATGACGCATTTTATGTTTGAGAGAGAGAGAGAGAGGAGGAGGAGGGGCATTGCAATTTTCTTTGCAATGATCTAGGGCTGTATGTCGTACATGTTACCTAAATGATGACACACACACACACACACACACACACACACACACACACACACACACACACACACACACACACACACACACACACACACACACACACACACACACACACACACACACACACACACACACACACACACCTGTTGTTAACTCGCCTCCACCTGGCTGTACTAATTACTTCACAGGTACAATGGTGCAGACTCGGGGGGGACAAAACAGGACGCAAAAACAGGTGACTCCTGACATAAGGCCTTTTGTTGGACGCAGGTGAAAGCAATCGTTAATTAAGCAAGGTGGGCACGACACTGCGAGAGAGAGAGAGAGAGAGAGAGAGAGAGAGAGGTTCACATGAAGTGCCTGAAATAAGAAGCTTATGTTGACGGTAATTATGATAATGAAAGGGAAGGTTGGAGCGAAGGAAAGGTTGGGATGGCGGCGAAGAATAATCGACCATGGTAGTTATGGTTATGGTAGTTATGGCAGGGATGGTGGGCGTTGCGTGAGTTGTGTTGAAGTGATGATGGTAGTGTTGATGGCGGAGTGAAAATCTTGTAGGAGTTATGAAGGGATAAGAGAGAGTTTTGTCGGTAGGGGTACAGCCAAGAATAGAGTGAAATTATAGTGAAACGAGTAAAGAATGAGTTAATAAGTGAAAATATTTTGTTATTTATGACAGAATGAGTGGTTAAGGGATAAGACGAGAGCTTTGTTGGTAAGGGTACACCCGAAAGGAGAAGATTTTGTTACTATTTAAAAAAAATTGTAAGTACGAAAGTATTAAATAGATGTCGGAACTTGAAACAATTAATGTGGAGCTTCACTTAAATTGGTAGTCTTCGGGGGTGACGTGGGAGATCAGAGCGCTAATATGAGGCTCTGGAAAAGTCGCTGGTGTTCGATAGTGAATCACGTCGTGTCTCAAAATCTGTAGCGGTTGACAGATGGACAAGGCCGCTTCCATCCCGCATCTGAAAATGGATATAGGGAGGTAGCGTCCTTATCTCGTCCATAGTAACATAATAGATCAGCAGCTAGACGGCTAAGGTAACTGATACCAACCCAGAGATGGAGTGAGAGGAAGAGGCAAAGAAGAGGGATGAAGTCCATTAACCACTTCAGTGCAACGATGATGTCTCTACTTCATTCTTGTTTCCGCCGGACGATTTGATTCAACTTTTGGGGGTAGATCCCTCAAAGAGAAGGGATTAAAAGAATTTTATGTAATATCTCCCCAGCACTAAATAATCTGGTGTGGTAATAGTAAGGATAGATTTTAAAAGACGTCATTTGTAGTGAGGTGGTGAACGTCCTTGACTGAAC
Source organism: Coenobita brevimanus (assembly GCF_032717465.1). Taxonomy (NCBI): domain Eukaryota; kingdom Metazoa; phylum Arthropoda; class Malacostraca; order Decapoda; family Coenobitidae; genus Coenobita; species Coenobita brevimanus. Next base: position 40,573,150 of record NC_137004.1, on the reverse strand, counting down.
CTTACCACAAAAATACCGAAGTGGAGAGTTTTGGAAGTCTTTTATTCTTCAGTAAGACCTGCTGATGATGATGGTGCTGATGGTGGTGGTGGGGATGAGGAAGTATTCATTCACACACTTCCTGTCACATAACGCAGTAATCAGCCAGAGCTTATGTTAATCCCTCAGCTGAGTGAACGGACCAGATATAAATCCCGCACAAAGCCAGGGTATGTGGCATAGTTTGTGGTATTTGCTTGTTTTGCTTGGCGCGAATAACAGAGTAACAGTGAATAAAAACGATTGAAGCTTCCAAAGCGCCATAAATATCCTCTGATAATGTGACCCATAATAGAAACCCCTGTTAATAATCCATAAAACTTTGACAGAAACCCCCTCCAGATGATTGGAAACCCCTTCCGAATAGCGAGAAAAGGAAAGAAAAGCCCCAGAAGAAGAGCAGCAGAAAAGCAACATCCATACAGAAACCTCCACTTGATAACAAACGCCTTAAAAAAATAAAAATAAAAAAAATAAAAACGTGAATGCTTGAGTTTTAGCGACCGAAAAAGGAAATCCACGTGACCACAACCCGTACCAAACGACCACAAACCCCCAGCAGTAATGTAAATACCTGGGCATCCCATGTATTGGTGGCTGGAATGTGCAGTACGGTATGTGGATGAGGGAGTGCGTCGGGAGGGGGAGGGACAGAGACCGGATAACTCAATCTGCCCTCCAGTAGCAGAAACACCTGCGAGTAAAGGATCCTTCCACGAGCATCAGATAGATAGATAGAGAGAGAGAGAGAGAGAGAGAATAAGTATTATTATTAGCCAGCCGAAAGCCTCAGCCAAGTACAGAAACTCCAAGGAAACCCCGCGAAGCCCTTGCGCTGGTGGCTGGGATGTATGTATGTATGTAAGTAGGAGTAGGAGCGCTTCCAGAAGGGGAGGGAGGGAGTGTGGGAGGGGAGGGAGGGATAGAGTCAGGGTGGGTAACTCAATCTTCCTTTGGATTAACTTAGGGATTCCTGTTACCTGCCACCTCCACTACTGCTACATCTCTCTCTCTCTCTCTCTCTCTCTCTCTCTCTCTCTCGTGTGTCAGTATATGTGCGCGCGTGCGTGTGCGCGCACGGGTAGGGGATGTACGCGCGTGCATTTGCGTCCTAGTTTCCTGCATCTCTGTCGTTATTTGTGTTATTTTGTTTCACAGTTGTCTCTTGTTGCCTGTGTTTCCTGTTTTACTTCATTTATTCCCGTTTATCACTAAACTCTGCCTATCTTTTTGCTTTGGGTACCTTCACTACAGCACCAGTTTCTTTGCCTACAGAGAGAGAGAATGTGTGTGTGTGTGTGTGTGTGTGTGTGTGTGTGTGTGTGTGTGTGTGTGTGTGTGTGTGTGTGTGTGTGTGTGTGTGTGTGTCTTTGCTGTTCTCATTTGCTTTCATGTCTCTTCCTGTAGTATCCTTTCTTCTCTTTTTGCTCACTCTAAAATTTGTCCATCTGTTTCGTTAAATTACTTCTCATATTTTTTTTTTTTTTAATTTACGTTTCTCCTTTTCCAGTTTAATTTCACTATTCCATGTCTGTGTGTTTTCCTTCCTCGATCCAGCCTCCTTTATTGCCACTTGAATTCTCATTTCCTCCTCCAAATTGTCTCCTATTTTCTTGTTTCTTCAAAAATTTAAACATTTTTGTGCGTGTTCTTGTGTCCTGCTCCACTGTTATCACTTTCTCCTCTTTTCCCTTTCTGTTGTTTTCGCTTTTCTTCTTCATATGTTTATCGCCTTGCTTATTATCCTCTGCTTGTTCTCAGGTTTGGTTTCATGTATTTTTTTCCTGTTCCGTTCCAGAGTCTTCCAAACCATAATTCACGGTATTCTTGTTTCCTGCCTCCTCCATTTCAAGGGCATTTACCCTCACTTGTGTGTTTTCTTCCTCGTTTTCTCTGTCAGTGTTGTCGTTTGCTTTCGCGTCTGCTGTTTACGATGTCTGCTTTCCTTTTCTTCTCTTCCAGTCTTATTTCTTTTCTCTAGGCTCTTAAATTTGTAATCAAATTTAGCTTCCCGTCCCATTCCAAAATTTGTCATAATTGGTTTTCAGGTATCCACTTCAGATCCACAATATTTCGTGTGTGTGTGTGTGTGTGTGTGTGTGTGTGTGTGTGTGTGTGTGTGTGTGTGTGTGTGTGTGTGTGTGTGTGTGTGTGTGTGTGTGTGTGTTTCGTTTGCCAAGTCACTATCGTCGCTTGTTATCTGTGTGTTCTCCATTCTGCCCTCTTGTTTGTCTTGCAGTGCCGCACTAAAATACTCCGTCTGTGTGTTTGCTTCCCTCTCTCTCTCTCTCTCTCTCTCTCTCTCAAGTTTGTGTGCGCGCGTGCCTGCTTGCTTATGTTCGTGCGCGCTAGGGTATTGATGCTTATTTGTCAAGATTTCTTTCTTTTGTTTTACTTTCCAGCGCAACATCCTCACTCCTTTTCTCTCAGTTTGCACCATTGTATATCCACTTTGCTTTCTCTTTTTTCCCTTCAACTCAGATTTTTTTTTTTTCACCTTTCATTGTTGTCCTCCTCGTCATAAGATATACAGGCCACGATACTTAACACCAACGTGCTAATTAACTACGAGTTGTTAGGTGAAGGGCGGTACTTGTGATCATCACCTTTGGTCGATTTGCAACAAAATCGGGTCAATTCTTGCCATCCCACACGCACAGTGTATGGGTACATTTTGAACCAGTTCGGGTTCGACATTCATGTGATAACGCCGCACCCTAAACTTTGATCTTGACTCATGCATAACCTTTGACCTTTGATCGTTTGCTCAGAAATAGAATATCTTCTTCCAGGTTCGCAAAAAGCATATGCTCTAGTTTTGATCCAAATGTGCTCAGACGTAAAGGAGATTCTGTGTACATATATATACGTAAGTAAAAACAGACTTACTATAGCTACGTCTTCGGTGTCGCAAAAAACAAGAGACGTCACTTTAACCTAAGGAGAACAGTTTAGAAGCCCCCCCCCCTCCACCCCCCTTTCCCCTCACCTCAGCGTAATGTTGGCAGACGTAGTATAATGTTATTGGTAATTGAGTTTGTGAAGAGAAGGCAAGCCGACGTTAAGGGCCATCCAGAGAGGCGGCGACGGCACGGAGGAAAATTGTGCAGTATGTGGAAAAGAGAGAGAGAGAGAGAGAGAGAGAGGAAAATTTTGCGGGGCTATGTGGAGAGCAAGGAAATGACTGGACTGTAGCACACTGTAATGGGCAGAAAGCAGGAGTAACGGGATAATAATGAGAGAGAGAGAGAGAGATGGATAGATAGATTGAGAGAGAGGGGGGGGGGACCTTAGCACTTGGTAATGGTGGGAATGCAGGAATAACGGGTTGATAATACAATAGAGAGCTGGGGAACGAGGTTAGCGCCGAGAGAGAGAGAGAGAGAAGGTTAGGGAAGAAGAAATACTGTAGAAAGTTGACTGCAAGGAAAAGAAAGCAAGAGGTGAAATACGTGAGAAAGAAGACTCTGAGATTCCTGTAAGAAGAGAAGCGAAGAGGAAAAGATACGGAGGAATAGCTTGCTTCTCTTCACGCCATTCTAAGGACCATGCTTTAAGTGGCACAGGAGAGACTTCGTAGCACCTCTTCTTTAGTTATTTATTTTACGTATTGCATTTTAACATTCACTTGTATGTTATTTAGGTCGTATTCATATGTACATCCCCCCAAAAAATATTGAGGCTTAGTTTCAGAATAAATCGCTAAGAAAGAGGTATTACAAAGTGTCCAGCGCTACGTAGAGTCGGCCTTGAATACTGTCCATTTCTCCGTCTGTGTCGCCTTTTCCCTAAAGCGCCTGGGATCACTTCAGACTTCCACCTAAGCTGAGGAGACTGGCTGACTTGGCAGGAAATCCACTTAATTTGTCTTGAGGAATTACATGTGGAGCTTTTTAATCCCCCGTTGTCACCAAGTAAAGTTGGGACGTAGCTGGACCTTGTATCTCGTTGTAAAAATAATAAACAGATAAGCAAGTAAATACCAGCTGGGTAGAGAATGGCCAGATGAAGCAGAATAAAAAATTAGTGAACGCATTGAACTTTTTGACCTTTAGTCTTGGTGTCTCCTGACTGTCTTATTCACCTTTGTATAGACCTTTCGAACCTAAAGGGTTAGATATAGCCTTAATAAACTCCTTTAATATGATACGCCTTTCTGAAGTTGAATAAAATTGTGTGGCATCATCAAGAGTATAAACAGGAGTCACGTGGCTTCATTCCTGGTTGGGCCATGCAACATAGTGGATTGCAGTGGTCCGAGGCAACTGTGCACGGGATTATTGGTAATAGAAAATGTAACTTAATCACGTTATTGCCATCACAGGTAAATTATTGGATTTCGAAGCCTGACATTTGTGATGTGTTATTGATCTCAGTAATGACGGTATTCTGTTTTGCCAGGAATCCATGGAAAGAGGTGCTGTAGCGTGCCTGTAATGAAGAATGCAGCAACAAAATATAACTTCACAAATTATATACCTTATCTGTAATATCCACAAAACATGTGAAAGAGTTTTTCCTTTTAGTCTGGGTAGAAATGTTAGAAGTCCTAGATGCTGCCGGACCATATAGGCTACTGTGCTGTGTGATATATCTGGCCACCAACTGCCCCAAAACAGATTTTGACTGAGTTGATGAATTTACTCCAGCTTATTATTGCTATGTAACAATATTTGTATTTTATGTAATTTGTCATATATTGTTCATTTATTATAGGCAAGTAGAGCCGTAGCGTTGTCGTAGTTTTTTCGATCATTGAGCTACGGGAAATAAACTACAGAAGGACGAAAATATCTTCAAAGTCAAGATAAGCGCACTTTATTAATCAAGAAGACTCATTCCTACATCATAAATAAGGCTCATCGAATTACATGCAGCATCATAATATTCACATCTTGGAGTGGCCCAGTTCCGTCGTGTGAATACAGACCGTCTATATTGAATACGGACCCAGGACTGTCATAGGGACGGTCAATACCCTGAGTGGCGTCTTGACCGTCTCAAGAGCCTCTCCTCCGGGCCACACCGGATGTCCTTGTTGCAATATCGGCGTGATCAGCGTGACTCGGGAAAAATTCTTGGCGATAAAACGATACGGGATGCGGCAAAAACTACCTGTAATATAGGTAAACCAATGTGAAGTAAACTACCAGTGATATAGGCAAACCATGATTAAGTAAACTACGAGTAATACAGGTAAGCAATGATGAAGTAAACTACGAGGCGATTTATTGGCACAGAGATAAAGTAGAAGAAAAAGCATCATTGAAAGTGAGAGGAAGAGAATGAAAGGCCAGAGCAGGGAAGACGAAGAGATAAGTAGGATTGACCGGAAGAGGGGAAGGGAATGTGGTTCTGGGAGGGAGAGGAATGGAAGGAGAGGCAAGGATTGAATACATAGAAGATGCAGGAGAGAGAGAGAGAGAGAGAGAGAGAGAGAGAGAGAAGAACCAATAAAAGCCGTGAGTGAGGTTGGGAAAACGATGTTGGGAGAAAGTAAAGGAAGGGGAGGAGGGAGAGGCTGGAAGAAGGAAGTGAAGAAAACAGTGAGAGAGAGAGAGAGAGAGAAAGAAAGAGGGTCGGGGATAAGAAGATTAAGAGGGAGAGAAGCGTCTGGGCAAGGATACAGGCGAGAAGAAGGACAACAAGAGAAAAGCCTGAATGAAGAGGCGGATGAGAAGAAAGGCAAACAATTATTCTGAGACATGAGAAGCAGCTGAGCGAGAATAAAGAGAGGGGAAGACTCCAAGGGATGGCGATAGAGATGGTGTATAACGCCTGAACTTCCTACGCTCGTGACGTGATAGTTGTATCATTTTCTGTACCTTCAGACGGTTTTCTTCATCTTGAGGGAAACTTTTAGAACTGAAAGGGTCAAGAAAAGCTTTCATCAACACCTTCAGTACAGAGATCCTTCCTAATTCGAGTAAATCATCTAGCGGTTGGAAGAGTATAAATGAAAACAACGTGATTGAATGATAAGGGATAAGTGGGAGGGGTAAAACAAAGCATTTGGGGAGTGTTAGAATAAGAAACTGATGAGATGGGAATGAAGAGAGGTTACTACGCCCTGATTCCGAGAGACTTGAAAGATACATTGTGTGGCGGTTGTCAGACGCCTCCGTTCTGGAGGGCTGACTGGAGAGAGAGAGAGAGAGAGAGAGAGAGAGAGAGAGAGAGAGAGAGAGCGGCTGTGGAATGAGGTTACGGAAAGGGATTAGGAAAGAAAAGGAAGTGAAGAAGTTGTGTGAAACGGGATTTTAGATAAAGAGAGGTTAAAGAAAGGGGATATCTAATCAGAGGTTATAGCCAGAGAATGTTAGCTAAGGAGACCAGTAAAGGAAGGAAACTAAGAGGAAAGGTTGTGGGAGGAAAGAATGAGGGGCTGGGTGTATGAGAGAAGTTTGGAGATAAAGATGTTCATTGATTTCCAAGGCGCTTATGCAAAGAGGAGGGAAAAGATAGTTTGGAAGACTCGTTAGTGGAGGAGTAGGTGCTGACAGGAAATATGTTACGACACTTAGTATCTCTCAGACAAAATAAAATGGCTTGGTGTTAGCTACACCAAAATGTAAAGATGTCGTGGAATTGAAGGAGAAATTAATGATGGCTTGCTTTCTTGTTGCGTGAATTTTGTGAACTGAATAAAGGAACAGGAGAACAAAAAACGTCCCCGAAATGAATATATTTTTTTGCACGTTGTTATTATCGAGGCAGCTTGTGAAAACGACTGCTGGTATCGCTTGGTTATTATATTATCGTAGCGTTAATTCGTCATTTTGCACGTCATTATAAAACGCTAATGAGCTGCCACAGTTATTAACACACATTTAATGAATCCATCATTATTACGCAGCTCAGGGGATGTAATCCAGTGTGGCTCACCCTTTTCGTCCTGTTTATATTTGCATCAGTTCTGACGTCATCGGTTAAATGGCAACAAATTAGGCGAGGGGGATACACATACTGTTTCTCAGATCTCTGTTCATTATTTCCAAGTTTAGTGCATGGCGGTGTAACAATTTAGATCAGTTACTTGTTATTCGATCCACACTTACCATTTTATATATATATTATTGGCGCTAGTTATTTCCATTTAGTTTTAATCTTTCGATGTGATGTAGCGATATTATTTTTTGTCGGTATTTTACAGTAAATATACATTGAGAGTTAAGTACTTACCGGTTACGAAATCCTGGCGCATTTCGAATCGTAACTCTGATTGGATCGGCGGTGTTAGGCAGTCGACGCGGTGTAATGTAGCCAGTGCCGCTACAACTCAGCACTATAGCGGCAGCATTGCTCGGCCCAACAGCAAATGCCAGTATCAGAGGCACCAGCACTCACCAACGGCCAATAGTACCACAGTAGTTGGGTTGGGTTGGGTTGGGTTCACGGCTGTTTTGTTCCAGGAACGTACAGTCCTGGGTTCATATGTTTTTAAATATTGTTCGGCTTTTCGTTACCAGGCTATTAAATTCCCTGGAGCCTATGGAATATGTAGTACGTTTGCCTCGAAATATAAGAAATTTGGGAAGGATGAAATGATTGAACCAGTGAGAGAGAGAGAGAGAGAGAGAGAGAGAGAGAGAGAGAGAGAGAGAGAGAGAGAGAGAGAGAGAGGAATAATTAGAATGGGGGGTGGGGTGGAGAAATAAGATGGGATATTACCAAGCAATTAAATTCTCAGCTTCGGGTGTGGTAATTTATTCATTAACAGTCATTAATATGCAAGTTCGTCTCATTACCTCAGCGCCAGATCCACACAGTCATCATTGTCACCTGCCTCACCTCCACCGGTCTTCTGTGTCATTATCTCCTTCGTTCTGTCTCTCTTATCTCGTTTCCTTTGCCGTTCTTCCTCCACACTGATGTCTCGTCACTGCCGTTCTGTCTCGACACTTTCGTCTTTCTGTCTCACATGTCTTCTCCGTTCGCTCTCACTTGCCTTCGCCGTTCTTCTGTATCCTCAACTCCGTCGTTCTTTCTTTAACTTGACTTTCGCAATTCATCTCTCCTCTCCGCCGTTCTGTCTCTTCAGCTTCGTCGTCTTGTCTTGTAAGGTAGAAGGGGGGGTGGGTACTCAAGAAATACGATTGTAAACATAAATTAGTACCGATTTCACCCGTACTTTATCAGCAGAGGGAGGAAAACCAGTCATCATCGTCATCACCACCACCACCACCACCACCACCATCAGCAGCAGCAGCAGCAGTTTCTCCTCCCGTCGGCAAAGGGTAATTTCGTTAGTTTTGGCGACACCGGAAACATTATTAGCTGCTCGTTGTATCGTTATATCTATCATCGTAAAATTTATGGCGATTATAGTATGAATCTGATGTCTGCTTCAATTAGCCTTTGTTGGTAGATAAACATGAAGAAGTATTTTTCTCGTCATTCATGAGTAACGATGGCATAGATAATAGCTACACTGTTCATTCTTTAAGTGCTTATTTACCACCTAAATTTTAGTAAACATAACAGCCGTGTATCCAGTCAGCTGATACCAATATTCCATAAACGTGTCCCTCAGCACTGTTGTATAAATATGATGATTGCATTAACACCTGCCCCTTGTATTGCATTAAAAAGCCCCCATGAAAATATATTGGTTGTGTGTCGCATGTAATTTATTGACAATGAATTGTTTATATACCCGTAATCAAGTGGATGACGTTGTTGACAAATTCGGTCCACTGAACAATATATATATTTTCTGTGTTGGGAAAAATGCGTCTACATTTGAATGCGACAACAGATACAGTTTGCTTTCCTTTCTCCAAATTGACTTTCGGTTTTGGCAAAAGGACATTTAGCGTATTCGTTATACGGTAAAAGAAAGATACGAGTATTTAACACTCAGGCTTCTATGACTAAGTCACAGATAAACAAATTCCTATAACAGGGCAGCCTCATCGTCCAGTCGTATCGGTGCCACCAAGTGAAGGCGTTTGCAGCACCAGTAAAACATGAATTTGCAGTTTTAGTAATCATAGCTCTCTCTCTTGCCAAATCTGAAACCCTGCGCCATGTTCAGTCTGGCATCGTTCATTGTGACATCTCGCGGGTTTCGGATCCTGGTGCCATTTTTTTTTTTATAGCCGCCCATGCGTCAGAGCTCTCTCTCAAAGTAAGTCAACAGAGACATGGCCTGGAATGGAGAGCGTTCATGGGCTTCATCCAACAAAAGCCGAGGATCAACTTTCCCCCTCCCTCTGCCACTAGGTTTTACCATTTTACGACTGGGTTGTGGACGGCGAGAAGAAATTCCGTGATATATGCCTCTGAAAATATTAAATAATACTTCTTTTGCTTATTATGTATTTGTCTGCTTTCCTCTTTGGACACGATATCAGAGAGAATTATGTATTAACAGAGGATCAAAAAGCTGTTTCGATTTAGTAATATTAACCAGTAGATGAAATTAAGTTTGGGAGGTGTACTAATAGCGAACTTTTTTGTCACAACTGTACACACACGTTTTCTCTCTCTACTGAAATTATTACAAGATAAAGTAATGAATACAGTCACAGGCAATGCGTACCGAATTGCACACGTCCATCATGACAGACTCTGCTACTATATATCTTTCACTCAACCTGTTTCACCCGCCACTGACGTTTGACAAATATCGTGCCATCGTTTAAACTAATGATGCATTTTACCTGCCACGGATACGCTACATTTCCAGGTATTGATACGATACATACTGCAACTCTTGCCAGGGTCGTTCAAGATGACATTGACTGATAACTTATTTTTGGAGTACCATTTTCCGTGTAACTTATTTCAGTGTGTGTGTGTGTGTGTGTGTGTGTGTGTGTGTGTGTGTATTAGGCTAATAATGATCACTTGTCAGAGCCACTTTTTCTTATTCATAATCAAGTAGTGTTTGGTTAGGAAACTTATGACAGCGTCCATGTCAATAATAAATATAAAACCCATGGCATGATGTCCCTGAGTTCCATTAAATAGTTTGGATTGACCAAGAATGAATATAGATGACGCTACTCAGTATGTGTGTATAAGGTCGAGATATAAAGACGGGCAGACAAATTTATTTCAGATTTGTTAACCATTGGGTGAAGCGGGGGTGGTGGGTAATTTATCGATCATTATTAATATTATACTATATATAATCATGCGTGAGCAGGAAGGTGCTTTAAGTTCTTCAATACTGCGACTTTTTTCTGCCGAACTATTTTATTTATTTTTGAAGAGACGTTCCCATGTGTAGGGACTTCTGAAAACTATAACTCCTCCACTTCGAAAAGTATCTCCTATTTGAAGCAGAATTGGCCGGTGTTAATAGGTATAAAACTAAACAAGACGTCTTTGTATTGAATGGGTTAGTTTTAGTACCATTGGCTACTGTGTGACGCTTCTTTGTGAGTGAGGCGGTGCACTCTCTTAACTAAATTCCCTTCCTAAATTATTACAGACCCCGCTTAAAGTCTGGATCTGTTGCATGATTGTGTTTTCTGCAACTCATCCGGAAGAAGAAGTATTATTTTCTCGAAGCTATGCCTTATAATATTCCTCTGGTAAATACCGACTGATACAGATGGACACCTGCAGCTAAATTCTTTCTTGCCTAAATTTTATAGAACCCGCTGAAAGTCTGGATCTGGTGCAAAATTGTATTTCCTGCACACCCAGCCGTATATATGTTTTCCGTGTGTAGTGTATTTTCTCTATATCAAAATTACGGTACCTTGTAATAGAAGTAATCCCCTGTTAAACTAATGCAGCAAAAATCTCCCCAGAATTTAATGGAAGTTTCGTAAAGTGTGGCTGTAATGCAATATCGTATTTCCCGAACGCCCGCCGCCACAACCAGCAACTTCCCATCACCATTCTCCGGCCTCATCCATCATGGGAGTGAAACGACGGGTTCGCGTGATGGAGGCGGAGGCGGCGCGGTATGAGGATTGAGGGCGGGAGAGAGAGGTGAGGGGAGATGGGGAATAAACAGGGGATAGGGAGAGGCGGGACGCTGATTGAAAGAGGGATGGGATGGGAGGAGTAACAGGCACGTGGAAAGCGAATAGGAGCATAGATTGGGAAATATATAGGAGCAGCAATAAGTCAGAAGGTAAGGGTGATCGTAGGCAAAGAACCGTAAGGAGAAGTACGAGGGTGAGAGCTGTAATAAGTTTTCGGTAATACTTGTACGTAGAAGTAAAGAAGGGGGAATATGTAGTAGGCACGGGTGGTTGACAGTAAGAGTAGATAATGATAGGGATAGGGATGGATAGGACAGCTACTGACAGAAGAATGGGATGGAAGGAGAACCGGATTATGTTTCAATTGATCCGTAGGAACATGAGTAAATAAGGACGATTTTTACCCTATCAGTGTGGTTGATGCAATTAAGTATTTTATGCAGGCTAATAGGAGACGGTTTTGTGCAATCCTCAGATATCCTTACAGTCAGAGGGTTAAATATAATCCCAACTTGCTCTTTCTCTTTTATAGATAAATGTAGGTATGGACAATAATACCATACGATTTTTCTCAGTTGTAAGATACCTCAGCAGTGAAATGGGTTCAGAGGGAAAGGTGATAGTAAACAAAGAGTGTTAAGTTTAGGAGTATGGGAAGCGAAACACGTAGTCTGGGTGGGTGGGCAGAGGAGTAGAGGTTTGGGATTTAGGAGGAGAGAGGGATCGAGGTTGGGATAGAGGGGAATCAAGGGGATAGGGTCAGACTGGCATATGTCTAGTTACAGAGGGATTGGATAGGGTAGAGTGGAGGCCTGGGTGCAGAGCTGGCTACCTCGGATCACGGTGGCTAATATATTACTTGTCAGAGAGAAGGATATTCAAGAGAAAAAGGTTTGGAGTTTCGATGAGTAATGGACTGAACTGTTATGGTTTATTGTTACAGTGTGAAAGGTGCAGGTTTACATAATTTGTCCCACATTTCGATTACTTCTTTATTATTATTAATATTCTTGCTATTTTCTGACTTTTTTTCAGCATAGGAGAGACTTTAAGAACTGGAAGAGTTATTTACAACATCATTAACTTCTTCCTCAGCAGAGATCCTTTAGAGTTGAATGAAGCAGTTTGGTGGTTTTGGGAATATAAAATACGTCATTGGAGTGAAGTGGTTAATTCGACCTAATATGGCCTGACTCGACGACAGTGTCAGGCAGTCGCTCACTCATGTTCAGTCATCATCATGCTCACCAGTAACCCAGTCTCACCATCGATCTCACATAATTCTGTCACCACCACCTCTTCCCATTATTTTACTCACCTCCATTCTTCCTTTTTGTTTGTCAGCCTAAATACCGTTTCTCTTCTTCCAAACTCCCTTCAGCCCATCGACGTATATTTATTTTTGTTTATATCATCAGATAGTCTTTTATTGAACTTTGGGAGATAAAGTAGACTGTGAAGGCGACCGTTTCTGTCCTTATCACTACAGAGTGTTTCCCTCATATTAAAAAAAATATATATCATCCTGCGGTAGCAGTAATAAAATAAAAATAGTTATTGGATTCAAAGGGTTAAGTTACACATTCCCTTCTTCCTTCCCTCAGTCTACTTAGAAATTGCCTGTCTACCCTTAACACGCACACTTCTTTCATACTTGCCTCAGTTTTACCTAGAAACCTGCCTCTTTTCTCTTTCTAACCTTCCTATCGTCACTTACACATCTTGTCTTTTCTCTCACAGTCCTCCATCACGCGCACATCGATCTTGCACTTTCCTTCACATCTCACATAATAAGAGCTCTCTATTTTCCAGTTTCACCTTGTTTCATCTTTTTCCTTTTTTCTGATAATAATGACAGAATCCTTTTCCTAACCTTCACACACTCCCATGGTTCCCACGTCTTCCTCCATCACTTTCACCCAGATATCTCAGTCCTCTTCCTCACCTCCATGACTATAATAACAACTTTCGTTTCTCATCGTCGCATCTCATCACCCTCCTTCGTAATTATTTCAGATTCATTCCTTACTTTCACCTCATTCACCTTCCTTCCATACTTCTCTACTGTCCTTCATTCCAGTTCACCAAGCACTTAGGTTCACCCTTTATTCATGCCTCACTTCCCTTCCCTTCCTCCTCCCCTCTCTTTTTCGTCCCTACCTCTTTCCCTCAACTCTCATCATACTTTAGGTCTCTTACCCACTGGCGCATGCTCTCTCTCTCTCTCTCTCTCTCTCTCTCTCTCTCTCTCTCTCTCTCTCTCACACACACACACACACACACACACACACACACACACACACACACACACACACACACACACACACACACACACACACACACACACACACACACACACCTTCCATATCCCCCATCCATCCAATCCCTCTTATGTCATTCTTTCATACCTCCCTCCCATCGTCCTAAAATCTCCTACTGAAAACCACGCGCGTGTGTGTGTGTGTGTGTGTGTGTGTGTGTGTGTGTGTGTGTGTGTGTACCTTTTATTCATCCCTCACTTCCTCCTTCCCTAACGACGGCCTCTTCCTCATTAAGACCCACTCACTCTCCCTGCTCTCACTCCAGGAAATTGTATTGAGACGAAACTCTTCCCTCTCTTCACTCACTTTAAAATCCTGTGGGTAATACGTCGCTTAGTTGATGGGATACGCCATCTTACTCTCTCCTTTCCACGTATATGTACAGGTTAGTCATTTCCAACATCGTTATATTTCTCGTTCTGTTATTTCTCTACCGTCGTGTTATATTTTAGACTTTCCACATTTTTCCAGTAGGAGCGACGGAAAAGAGGGGATTTGTAGGGTGTAGAAGGGATAGGAGAAAGAGATAGGATATGTAGGTTAGGGAGGGGAAGGGAGTGTGAGTAGGGATGAGGAGGAGGATGTGTGGGACTGTGTGGAGGCATGAGGAATGTTTGTGATGGTTGTAGAAGAGGGGATGTGTGTGTGTGGATGGAAAAGAAAGGATGGAGAGTGGGATGTAGGTGAAGGTAAATGTGTGTGTGTGTGTGTGTGTGTGTGTGTGTGTGAAGAATGGCAAGTGGGTATATACAAGCTGTAAGAAAAACGATAAGGTATACGGAACGCATAGGATTTTGGAGAAAGTAAGGAGAGGGAGGGTGGATAGGAAGGGGTTAGGAGAGAGGCCTATGTATTGAGATTAAAGTGGGGTGGGGAGGAGAGGAGGTGGGAGAGAAAATATAGAGATTGGGAAAGGGGCAGGAAGAGAAAATAGCGATTGTCAGAAGGGGAGGGGGGAGAAAAGTAAAGATTGAGAGGAGAGGGGAGAAGGAGCAAAGAGGTATAGAACAGAGGGGGGAGAGAGAGAGAGAGAGGAGGACAGGGACCGGGAAGACAGACTATGATTATGACATTGTAGTATGCTTTAAACTTAACTACATCCTGTTATATTTTTGTACCTTCCAACAATGTTATTCATATCAGGAAACTCCCTGAAGTGAAAGGGGTGTATGAGGGCCATATCCAATCCCTGTATTTCGAAAGTCTGTCCATAAAAGATAAAGTTGTCTGGAAAATGGAGAGAATAGAATTAAAAGTGCGTCATCGGATTGAAAGGCACTGAGTTTAAAAAACGAAGGGGATGGGAAGCTGTGATAATATTACGATATATTTGAAGCACAAGAAGACGATACAGTAGGACGGAGGATCCATGTTATTCCGACAACCACGGTACAAGATATCTAGGAGCCAATAAGGAACTTTAATACGATGACAGGAGCCACGTCACAGCCAACCACTGACTTTTCATTTCTTCCTTCTTCTTGGAAGCTGGGATTCTTGTGCTAGGTTTGCGAGGTCGTTTTTATTCGTCATGATGACCCCTTTAACCCTCTCATGGTTTCGACAACTTGTGTTTTTCAGCTGACTCCAATTTTTTTTTTTCTAATCGGAGGAGTGATTCATAGTAGCCAGAGGATGTTAGTGCTGTCACCAGTAACTCTCTCGTTGTCCGGCAAACTGTAGTATTTAATTCTAGCCACCCTGAGACTTACTGGTGCTGGGTTATTAAGAGATTACATAAAGGGCAACATAATTAGAACTTGAAAGTAGTAACAGATTATCCTGGTAAGACGATTTCCAGGTTCGTATAATGTTATACGTGTCTGTATTACACAAAGCGAAATCAAACCGAGATATTGCGAGCCTTGGTTAAATGCAAGTTATGTGAGTTATGTTTCAAGTTTGTGGAAGCTGCCTAACCAGATATACCAACGGTACAGATGTGTAAGAGGAGTGCATCGTAACATGGTATCCAAATCTCAAGCCATACACCATGCTAATCTTGGTTAAGTTTATCTTGCTTCTTTAGAAATGCAGCAGATGTGAAAGACATTGCAATTAGCAGTTGGGCGGGACATATAATGCTAAAACACTCTCTCCGCTTGTATTGAAAAATGTATGAATATTCGGGGACAAAAGTTCACCTGAAATCACTCCTTCTGGTTCCTTCTTCCTTCCCTCTTCTTTCTCTTCTCTTTTTGTCCTCCTCTTTCCCCTCCACCACTGATACTACTCCCTGCTCCCAAAAATCTAATTAGCTCTTTTAGTTCCTGGCTCAGCACAGGTCGGTCGGGCCAACTGCACTTCCTTTTTTTCCAATTAGGGAAGTAACTGCAAGACAAACGCTCCCCATTAAGGTACACAGACGGCCAAGG
>NC_137004.1:40547469-40552469 GCF_032717465.1 Coenobita brevimanus | reverse complement strand
TTAATCTCTCCCTCTCGCTCTCTCCTTTACTTTTTCCCTCATCTGTCGACCACATACATATCTCTCTCTCTCTCTCTCTCTCTCTCTGAGAGCGAAAGAGAGATTTCATTTTATGTACTTAATTCTTCACTATTAAAAATTCTTCTTTTTTATCCTTATTATGCTTTCGGTCTTTCATCTATGTGTTTTATTTTCATTCCACTACGTCTTTCTTCAGATGGTTTGGTTTTCTCTTTTGTTTCAGCATTTTCTCTGCTTATTCATGTTTTCTGAATTGTGTGTGTGTGTGTGTGTGTGTGTGTGTGTGTGTGTGTGTGTGTGTGTGTGTGTGTGTGTGTGTGTGTATGCGCACCTTACCTTGATTAATCTTTTCCCCTTCCCGACTCCTAACTCTTATTTTTACACAGTTCCTCTGCTCCCAACCACATCTGTTTCTTTCTTAATCCAGTTTCCATTAAAATTTCCTATTGATCTGAGCCAGGCATTTTCTCTTATACTCTCCCTTAGTCATATCAGCCTCAGGATTTTTTTTTTTTTTTTTTTTTTTTTTTGGCGATTCCTTTCATTACAGAGCAAACCCCTTGTAGTGACGGGTTTTGTATCTGTATCAGTCTGTATTGGGTCCATTGCAAGGCCTGAGGGGGAGTGAAAGCCAGAATAAACTCTTCAACATGCTGGTTAAGTACGAATGGGGAAGGAGTGTCAGTTAGAAGAGTAATGCTTTTGAAGTGAAAGAGTTATGCTGGCTATGATTTTTACCTTACAGGTTTTAAGGTAGAACTGACAGGGTGTGGATACATGGAAGCATATAAAAAGGACAAACGATGGGATGAAGTATAGGGGAGATTTTCAGAACCGGAGGTGTTGGATGCAGCCTTTACTAACCCCCTCAATGCCATAGACCTCTCCTGAGCTGAACATAATCGTCTGACAACAATAAGATTTTATGAGGTACTTGAGGTGAAATGATTAAGACGTCAAGCACCCGATCATGTCATGTCAATCCCTCACCACTTTGTGCTATTAACCCTTCTAACCTTCTGTGACTCTTTATGAACTAAATTAAATCGTCTGGTGTTTGTTGAATGACATACTAGACAAAAGGTTAACCATTTTTGTAAGTTCTTCACACATTGTTTTCCTTCTTATTCCGCCTCGCCTTTGTCTCCCCCAGTTTTCCTTCTGTTACCTCTTTGTCCTCCTTTCCGTTTCAAATTTCCTTATTTTCCTCCTCCAGTTTTCCTCCAATTCCCTCTCAGTCCTCTTATCTTCTCCAATTATCTCCTATGTCGTCCAGCCTCCTACGCGTTGCCGCCTCATCCTGGCCGGATCGCTTGGTAATATTCACCAGCATTGGAATTTCCCGATTATTTGTACCTCAGCCAATACCAGCCGCCATGGTTAAATATTTCACCCGGTACACTCCTGAGCTAAAGTTCATCTACCGTTCCACCGCGTTTACTTCACAGGTTAGCTTAGGTTAGGTCGCCATATGGCCCTGGTGTAGTAACTTTCTCTTTTTAAGCTTTATAAACTTTGGGGAGACGGCAGACTACTGAAAGATGTAAGTTTGGTTAGCTTCGTTTGTTTAGGTTAGGTTCGATCAGGTCGGGTTAGGTTAGATTGAGTTGGTTAGGGTACGTTAGGTTAGTTCAGGTTAGGTCAGGTCAGACCGAGAAATACCACGGACTTCAGTCGGTTAAGATACGCTAGGTTAGGCTAGACTTGGCTGGGAAATGCCTCGGTCATCTGTCAAGCTGGGTTGGCCGAGAAATGCCTTGGTCCTCTGTTAAGTACTATAAGCGATGGAGGAAGGGCTGCATATTGAATGATTCTTTCGCCGTCGTCCTTCACCCCCACTTGCCGGTAGCCCTCCCCTCACCCCCACCCGCCTCCCCTCCCCTCCCCTCCCCTCCCCTCACCCCCACACACAACCCCGTCCCTCACCCCCACACACAACCCCATCCCTCACCTCATTCTCCACTATGACAGAGATTCCTCATATCGATCTACCCGCCAGGCCGAGAGAAATGTGTTGGCTGTTGGCCGCTGTTGGGACGCAAAGTGCCTCTCATCTGATATCCTCGGTTATCGATTAGGCTTCTATAATTGATGTTTGAAGAGAAGGTCCGAAGCTGAAGGAAATATTGTGGTGGTAGCAGGAGTAAATTAAAAGAGACGTCATCGTGAGGAAGAGGCGAACAAGAAGAAAAATTCCAAAGACTATCCGGGACCAAAAGGCAGCATTAATAGTCGTGATGGAGAGAGACATTCTTACGCATCCTTCATGGTGTTCGTATGTAAGGCTTGTATATAACAGGAGCACAAAATAGGAGCCCATTCATTGAGGCGACACAGGCCTTGACCTCTGACCTTAAAACCTTATATTACACTCTTGTGATTTCAGAAAAGCCATTGTCGAAGTTTAATATGACTGGGTAAGTCATTATGGTTTTATAATAAAAAGTGTCCTGCTTCAGTTATAAGAATATTCAAGTGGATCAGTTATTTTTACGGTACCCGGTACATGTTTTATCCACACACACACACACACACACACACACACACACACACACACACACACACACACACACACACACACACACACACACACACACACACACACACACACACACACACACACGTACCGTATATAACATGCTTGGCCATTATTCCCGTGTTGTCATATCTTATTCATAAGCCATACTTGACTCCGCAAACAGGGAGTGAGCAAGCATTTCATACAGCCATTGTTGCCCAGATATACGTTCATTCTCTCACTCCGCCTTTCTCCCCACCGATTATCCTTCCTTCCCTCTTTCCCCCTTCCTTCGCCTTCCTTTTTCGTCCCTCCTTCCCTCTCATTCAGTCTCTCTGTCCCCACCCGTTTCTCACCCTAATCCCTCATTTCTCACCCTGTCTTCCCTCTCCCCCCCCCACCTTCTCCCTCCCAAAACACCCCGTTCTCCCCCCCCCCCCCCGTATTAAAAAAAAAAAAAAAAAAAAACAACAAGAGGATGGGGTCTGTTTGGTCTTATCAGTACGATAGATATTTATTGAATCAATTTTTGTTACTGGTAGACGATTTTATTCATGCATCACCAGGAGTTATATTCTTACGACGATTACATGCTGGCCACTCCGTAACGATTTCATTCCTGCTATCCGCCACCAGAAGTTTTTACACCGATACCAAAAGACGATTTTCCTTGAACTTAGGAGATCACTCGTGCTGAATAAGGTGAAGAAATCCCCCGTGAACTCGCCGATTGAGAAGGTGATGTGATTTTTTTTTTATTCTTTGCTACACCGGACGGTTTGTCAGCTTAAAAAAAAAAAAAAAAAAAAAAATCTCCATTTGAAGGTAGTGTATTAGACTTGCACAGGGTTTGTTGTCTTGTCCTGGAGCTCAGAAATGTTTACCCTCGTTTTTGTTTTGGTGTTGAATTATAGTGAGACTAAGGCCCCCTGGGTTATGAGAAGGTGAAGGAGGGTATGAAGGAGAGGAAATGCTTCGAGAGGATGAGCACGAGGAAGGGGAAGAAATACGAGAGGAGGAGCGAAGAGAAGGAATACGAGAGGAGGAAGTAGGAGAGATGTTCGGATGAAGAATGAAGAAAGAAAAAGAAAATTGCTCACAGGAGGAGATATAGGGGAGAAAATGACAGGTGACAAATAAAAGAGAAATAATAGAGAGAGAAGTGAGGAAAGTTGGATACTGAGTGTGAAATATGATGGAGGGGGAGGAAGGAAGGAAAGGAGAGAAAGACCCAAGAGGGGACAAGATAATGGAGGGAGGAGGAAAAGGGAGGTGGGAGGAAGAGAGACGTGTGTGTAAGGGAGGGAGGAGGAGAGGGAAGGAGGGTCCACAAGATAATGCATTTGGTGATGTATAATGCAGACTGTATTATCCAGGATCATCCAACATGAACAAAACATGGAGGGTCAGAGAGAGAGAGAGAAGGGTGGGGAGTAAGAGGAGGTGATTGTGAGAAGAGGTGGAGGAGGAAGGGTTTAAGAGAGAAGAAGGAAGTTGATAAATATGAAAAGGAGGGGCAGGGGAGGATAGCAAGACTTAAAGAACTGAAACACGAAACTACAAATTAAGAAGCAAAAATAAATGTTTTCCAGATAACGCCACCATTCGTCTTATATGTGTAATTATATTCTTCGTAAGTCAGGATTATGATATTTACTTAAGCCGGGTCCTATGATAGCAGAGACTAATAAAGAATGCATGTAACGCCCTCCAGTTGGAATAATAAAATTTCTGTAAAGGTAAGATACAAAAGCCGTCCTCTTGATAAATGGTTCAGTGTTGGTAGGAATACAGTTGTACTTGATCGGAATAAGGCGGTCGTAGTAGCAAGAACAAGAGCACTCTGAGAGCACAAACCTCTGACAAGGTAGCACCCTTCACACTTTTATGCTTGACCTCTCATTTTTTATACTCCATAATTTAATCACGTGTTCTGCTGATTGTCCCCAATCATTATTCCAAATATAGTGCAGTTCCATCCAATGGATTTCCCATAATGTTGTTAACTGACAGACAGACAAACAAACAAACAAACTGAGCCAAATACCTGACCTCCTTGCCGAAAGTAATAAAAGAAAAAATGAAACTGCCCGAGTCGTGATGTAGGAGACTGAGTTAATGTTGTTATGGAGACGAGAGACTGGGAGAAAAGAGTCCATTAGTGAAGCAATCATTGAGAGAGAGAGAGAGAGAGAGAGAGAGAGAGAGAGAGAGAGAGAGAGAGAGAGAGAGAGGGGTAGTACTGAGAAATATTAAAAAAAAAAAAATGAAACAGAGAACAAAGATGAAAATAATTTTGCAAATAAACAGAGAACTCAATGGAGAAATGCAGTAAGGAGTTAATGAAACAATACACTTGCTAGCCAGGTGAATAAACAAGATACAATGGAGAGAGAGAGAGAGAGAGAGAGAGAGAGAGAGAGAGAGAAGCATTCAAAGCTAAAATAAACACTCAGTAAAG
>NC_137004.1:40529969-40542469 GCF_032717465.1 Coenobita brevimanus | reverse complement strand
GTATTACTCACAGACAGTCTCCGTCAGTCCCGTGTTAATAAAGTAATAAACATTCGATCCTTAACTATTCCTGTTTTCTTCACAGTTTATGTCCATTTCTCTTCCCCTTCCAATCCCATCCACTTACTGATTTTTGTTCTTTGCCATATTTCTTTCCTTTTTCCCATCCCCTCTTTCCTCTCCCTCCCGAAGCCTCACCCTGGCTCCCAGACAGTGTTTCCGTCAGTGCCTCCTTAACACATCAGCCACCTCATTACCGATTCATCAACTCCTCTTTTTCTTTCCCCATCACACCTGTCGACTTCCATCTTCGCCCCATTCGGAGTTGGGCTGTGAATATTCCACTGTGGCATCAGGCTTTTAGAGGAACCGTAGTTATAAAGTCTCTTAATTCCGTGTTTAACTCTTGATGCAGTTGTCTTCACTTATACATTTACAAAACACATTTCAAACAAATATAGTGAATATGGAAGAGCCAGCATAAAAAGTACTATGTGTGATTGTGGTTAACTTTTATGAATATTTGTATAATGTAAAAATTGGATACGGTCTTTTATAAATAGGTACGACCCCAGGATCCCGGCTGACAAACGTTCCTCTCACAGCGACTGGGAAACATTTACCGCGACCCCGGGCTGGCTTAAAACGTTTCCGATAACACACATTGGATCTCAGTTTAAGTTTTATTGAAGAGGATGGAGGTCGTGGCGTATTTCATGGCCCGAGTGGCTTGCGGGAGATATCTTGGGTTTATTTGGCTTTGTGATACACGAGGGATAAGAACATGGGATTGGCTTACAAATACTTCCGGGTTTTGGATGCCCTACGAACATTAACCCAATAGTGTCCCTTATATGAATGTATGTTATGTGCTTGAATTATTTTAGTGTAAAGAGAATTGTTGATGTCATATATCATTGGTAAGGATTATTTTGTTGGATATTTTAGCTTTTAAGGAGAGTGATGTAAATTAATCCTGTCATGGTCAAGACAACTCTAGTGTTCTGTTTGTTTCATCACCAGGTAATTTTTTGCGGCTGAGTCATTGCTGCCTAACATGTATTAATATTCTCACCAGTAACCATCACACGGTCGGAACAGTTCTAGTATTCCATTCTAGCCATCACGTGACGATTTTAGAAATGCTGAGTGAGTCATAGGAGCTAGGAGTATTGATATGGTGTAGTGTGAGAGAATGTATTACAGTGGGAATAGGGTAGATTGTGTGCAGGTTGTGTTTGTGTTGGTTAAAGTATAGAGCTTTGTGATACATTTAAGTGGCGGGGTAAGCTTGTGTCTCTCTGGCAAGGGAAGGGTTTGCCAGATTACTTTCAGGGTGATTATGCATGTTTATAGACTCAACACGCACTTGTACAACCATAGCACGTTTGCAGAAACATATCATATATAGTCTCAAAGCCCGTAAGTAATAACGTCTCATATATAGAAACAAATATGCAGAACCAAAGCAGGTCTACAAGCACATCACGTACAGGACTCACACCTTATCACGTACAGACACACATCCGCAAGCATGGAGCTGCCAACACTAGCTCTCCCTGGACCAGTGTGTGTTCTCGCCGGCAGCTTTTTTCTTCTTTTTTTTTCTCCTGTGGGTTCAGGGATGCCGTTGTCTCCCTCTTCCCTGCCCTCCCTCCATTCCCCCTTCCTCTTCCCCTTTCCCTACCTACTCCCCACTCCTTCATCCGTCCCTCTGCATCCTTCCCCCGTCCTTCCTCCCTCAACTCCCCCATCTTCTTCCTATTGCGTCTTCCCCCCCTCCCCTCCCCTTATCCCCCATGGTCTCCCCTTCAACCCTCCCACTCCCTCCTCCACTCGTCCTTTCTTAGTCCCTCCAGTACTCTCCTATTCCTCCACCTTCCCTGCCACACAGGCATACTTCACCTCACCTCAAGGGTGTCGTCCAGTTTTTCGCGCTTTTTCATCGCTGACGTTTACGCTTTTGTTCATGGTTTGTTTTGTGCTGTTTTTGCGTCAGGGTCTTCATGAAGTTTATATGACGTAAAAAGCTTGCGTGAAGGATTGGTAATGGTCATGGTAATTTAGCACGTGCAGAGGGAGCTATAAAAGATTAAATAAGTGATAAATAGCTTGATAAACAGAGTGTCATGATATAATTAACATCTTCATTACGTGGCTTTTTCTGGAGTTGAATAAAATCGTCCGTCGATATAAGAATGAATTGATGCCATGATTTTGTGAATAAGGTTAAGGGAGAAATTGTTAATAATTCGTAAAATCGTAAAATATAAGTTGGTATGGTAACTGGGATAGATTGTTGTTCTAATGCGTTCGTTCACCTGTCCTGGATGAATCGTCTAGCAGTGGCAAGAATAATATCCTCTCCTCTATCAACCCACCCACTCCCATAGCGCTATTCGGAATAAATAATGCACACCTGGTTCTAAATGGGGTAATATTGAGCGGGTGACAGTACCGAATGGAAAGGGTACGAGACCTGTAGGCGTATAGGCGAGGGTGTTGAGTGTTGTCAGTAGGGAGGAGGTTTGAGGGTGAGTGGGTGTGTGGGCTGGGGGTGTGTTTGGTGGGTGTGTGGGTGTGTGGGCTGGGGGTGTGGGGGTGGGTGGGTGGTGAGTGGGTGTGTGGGCGGGGGGAGTGTGATTTATTGTATTGCCGGAATGAATAGTGGTGTGATGATCGTGATGGAGGGCATTGGGCGTGGTGATGGCGTGGATTGCAGATATGTGGACCGGGAATGGATATTATTTAATTTGCATACAACTAGCCCAATAAATTGAGTTCACAGTAATAGATCGTGACGCTGAAACATGTGAGTGAGTAGAGATATGAAGACAAGAAAACTGTGCCTTGAAAAAGTACAAGAGTGTGTACGGAGAAGAAACAAGCTAAAAGGAGGTTGGAGTGAGAAGGAAGAAAGCTGTTTTCATTTATATACTGTAATTAGTTTCTTTAAATACCATTCGGTCAAAGCTGCAGCATTAGGAACCGATGTCGTAGAAAACCAAGGAGGAGTTGGTAAGTAGAGCAAGTTAATATTAAATGGTGAAAAAATAACAAAAATAACTTGGTGAAACATTGTATATTTTCTCTGCTCCAGTTACCTCTTCTTCCTGCACATCGAGTCCCCCCCCCGCATCTAGTTTAACCTGACTTAATCTAACCAAACCTACGGCAGCCTAACATAACCTTACCGGATCTACCCTACCCTACCCTTCCCTACCCTACCCTACCCTGCCCTGCCCTGCCCTGCCCTGCCCTGCCCTGCCCTACTCAACCCTCAGAATACACCCTGTGTCAGATCTGTAAAATCATCACGGGGCCCAACCTGTAGCATTCATCGTCGTGGGATCAGTCGTGTTCAGAGAGACAATTTAGGTTTCCAATTTCCTTTACTGCGAGGCGAATCTGGCCAAAGTACCAGTGATATCGGGCCACAAGTCGAGTCCCCACCGGCCCAGTGAATCTGTGTAATGGACTTTAATCTCTGAGACCAGAGTCTGGGGGTCAGTAAGAGATGGGGGAAGGGGTTGAGTGGGATGTAAACTTAGGATATATACATTGATTTACTGTCCAGACTAAATACATGAAAGGGCTGTCATAGTTATGACTTGTGTAATGTTATTATTGTGAATATATTTATGATTTGTCCTTAGGTCGTGTGGAGGACCAGTCAACTCAGTGTTTTGACGATAGTTTAATAATTATATATATTGTTTCCATCACAAGCCTAGCAATGAACCTGAGGCATTTCAGTTTTATCAGCTGCATTTCCGAGTAATCACTGTGTATTGGCGGCTGTTGATTAAGGAATTGTCAGTCACGCTACCGTCATTTACCTACAGGTACTTGAGAGAAAATAGTAACCCCTTCACTATAAGGATAACGCAACAGTTGGGTATATTCTTGCTAAACAGTGCCGGTGTCTAATCGAGTGATCACAAAAACGCACTATGTTTCACAGCAGTAAGGTGAATGCAGAGCCACAACCTTCTGTATCGCCTCATCATTTTCTCTGCTGGCTGGTGGAAATGAGCCAATCAGGTGGGTCCACTGAAGGAGAAGGAGCCAATCAGGCCACACACTCCGGCAAGCGTCTCACGTGCTCTAATGATCCTCTGTGTGTTCTGTTTGCCTGGCGATGCCGGTAGGCTATTTCCTGCTCTACACGTTATCTCTACCTTTTTTTTTTTTTTTTTTTTTTTTCTTGAATTTGGACTTCAACATCTTTCACTTGTACCTGGAGTAGGATCAGAAATTATCTCATCTCTTCTCGTTAAGAGAAGAGAGAGATCAGGTGGGATGATGACTGGCACAGGGTATTGCCGGTGATCAGCACAATCACGGTCCAAGTCGCCTCTCACGAGCCACCCACACCGGCCTTGCCCACGCCTTTGTTGTCTTCCATCTCCTAAATGTACTGGAATCCCGCTGTCGCATGAATTTCTTTTCTCTGAAGTACCGGTAAGTCTCCTCTATTGTCACAGCTAGAGTTGTTCTGACCTTGAGAGTTTTTTTTTTTTTGAGGAATATAAGTCTGTGTAAAAGGTTTGATTATCTTTCAGCCCGAATTTGCTGAAAGCCTCGACAGTAAGATGGAGTCCATTTAATTTCTAGAAATCTAACACGTAAATACTACCATCTCTCAAAAAGGTGTGACGCAAAGCGAATGGAATAGTGTAATGGAAGCAAGAATAAAATGTAAGCACGCCATCACAATTTATAGGTTAGATGATTCGGCAACCTTGGTGATAAATCTAAGTCTATATGAAGACCGTAAAGTACAGAGAGAATTCCTGATCTTTTGTCCTCGTGTGTGTGTGTGTGTGTGTGTGTGTGTGTGTGAAGTGCCAAGAGTACTCGAGACAGTACAAGTGTGAGAGAGAGAGAGAGAGAAAGAGAGAGAGAGAAGAGATTGTTTCCCCCGTCACAGAACAGACTGCCTTTTTATACTGAAAGTTTATGCATCCAATTTGCTTTACTCGTGCCCTGTCTGAACTAAGGAATGTATTTCTCATTGTGCTTCAAGCTAATCAGAGTTGGAATGGGACGAGATGGACTTCTTTCGGTGCAGCTGAGAAATAGAAATACAACTATCCAATTTCATCCCCCGTGTGCGTGTGTGTGTGTGTGTTTGTGTTGTGTGTGTGTGTTATTCAATTCGGTCAGTTTTGTAGGTTTGTTTCTTTCATACTATAATTTGGCGAGAATCATTTTTGCATTTAATAATCTACTGGGAGTATATAATAGCTTACAAACGCTAACTGTTTATTCATCAATCGCGTACAGTACCATCAAAGATATTTATTTTCCCGTCCTCTGGTTTCACTTTTAGGGCGTTTCACTGCAAGCAGCGGGATACATCATCGCATCATAATTTCCTTGTCCCGGGCCATAACTAGGGGTCCAGGAGTCGGAAGTTGTGGTGGTGGGGCGGGGTGGAAAGGTCCATGTTTCGTATTTATCAAGAATCGAGGCCAATTCAATCCGATGACTTATCAGTTACGTTATTGTGCAACCCTGAGTTGATTTCATTCTGCTAAAAGTGGGAGGTCAAGGAAGTTCCGAAGGGGTCAGTAGAGACTGTTTCAAACCCCGTCACTGCCAGTATTGTCTCTGAAGCAGGGGATAAAAAATCGTCTGGAGCTAACAAGAATAACATACAGAAACTGGCTCATCGTTTTCGAGGGTTAACCAATTTACCAAGATTAAAAGAAGTCTCCATAGCAGACTGTTAAAAGAAAGTTTACTTTTTTCGAAGTTTCTTATATTCACTCTTGATTTTGGTTATGAATTGCATGGCCGCCGTATGAGTGAGAGACAAAAGCATAACAAGCAGTCTTAACCACAACTCAGACTCAGGAAAGTTATTGAATGAGGAACCAAACTCAAGACACGCCCAAGAATAACGAGGCCGAGTCACGAACACCCGTCACGCACCCATCCCGACCCAGCGACTCGACCTGACCCATGTTCCCGTGTTCTGACCTCAGTTTCACCAAAATGGTTCGTTGCAGCCCTACTAATACTGCTCCTGGAATTTATTTCTTATTTGTTCCCGACACACACCCAAGCGACCCGACCTGACCCAACCTGACCCTGACCTGCCGTCCTTCCTCATCGTCCCATGATCTGATCTCATATCTTCTTTTCTGTACACCTATATTTTTCCAACCTCAAATTTTCTTCCCTTACCGTGATTCCGACCCAACCACAAGCGACCCGATCCGCCGCAACCCTCATCGTTCCCTATCCTTCCATGTTTCGACGTCACTCTCTTTCCAAATACCTCATTACACCCATCCCAGATCCAAAATTCTGTCTGTATTGTGATCCTGAGTATTAATTTTCCTGTCCAGGGCTAAATCACATTCTGACCTGCATGTCATTCCTGCTAAAACCTTCGAATATTTATGCCCAGAGGCCTGGAAGTTTGTGTAGTATAAAAGTTTTTCTGTCCCAAAACCACGAGCAATTTTACCCCAAGCCCGTAAAAAGTTAATGTATTTGTTCACTTAGCTTTTTCTGCCACAACCCAAACATTAATGCCTTACGGATGTGTAACACTGCGTATTTTTTTCTTTTTACTTTGATTCTCGCTGTTTCTTGTGATCTTCGATAATCTGCAGCGAACCACGTCCTTTATTAGTCAGTTATTTTAACCCTGAATAACCCCACATACATCCACGTTTTCGCCAGTGTTACTGCAAATAATCCTGCAAAGCCACCCAGAATCGCTGGTGTTCTATCCCATCTGCAGTGTAATATTAAGGCATGGTCAGTCCTTAGCCAGATGTTAACCTGTGTAGCTTATTGTGACCTGCACAGCCATGCCTCTATAGCGTCGACCTGGGGCCGTATTTGACCTGCCCTCGTGCCTCTACATTTGACCTTGGCCCGATTACCAACTGACGCTCAGTTTAGCCTCATAAAAACTGTGCTGTATTAGTTCTTGACATTCCTGTGCAGTTGATCTTATCTTGCCAGTCTAACTGAGTTACATAACAGTCAAGTTAACCTCAATGGGTGACCGTGCTGTATATTTTTTCTTGAACAGAATAATTGACTTTCTCTGGTGTTTGTCAAACTGTCAATATGAAGTAAAGGAGTCGTTTGAACAGTCAGGGACAAAAAGTTCGTCAACAGTTGCACTGCGTCAGCTTCCCACTTAGGGAATGTCCGTTATTTTCCATCCTAAACCATTATATCCAGAGATCTTTGAGCAGAGAAACACCAGTTCTTATCAACTGAAGCCTCACTTCAATCACCAGAACTTTTTTTTTCTTTTAACCACGAACCATTGCTTTAACTGTCCATACTTACAGTTCCATTCCCACAACACGGCGCTCACAGACATCAAGAAATCTCTGCACCTATCTGCAAAGCTCATATTCATTATTAGAGAGCAGCACAGCATCATTTATATAATCATATATTCGGAGTATGAGATAGGAGATGCTTTCCCCTATTCATTTCTGTCCCCACCTCTCTCCCTCCAAAACCTCTGGATTTATACTGTAAATTTACATCTTGCTAGGGGACAGCAGCACATGGCGTCGGTCTTCCTGAGAACCTTCCTCATTCAGCCATAGTGATGTCTGAGTACTAGGGCTGTGTTGTGAGGTGGCACAGGAGGTTTAGTAACATCATTTCCTAGAGATTTATCTTTCACATTCCACGTCATTGTCCTCTTGTGTGTTGTAGATGCCAACTGTGTCGATATTAAATTGATATAATTAAGACGAGAAAATATTTACATACCGTAAATAAAAAAAAACCCGATGGAAGAGATGACACGAAGCCGTATATGATACCGCGAACACGACCCTCAGTGCAGGGAAAGGGAACAACTTGACCCATAAATGTTCTTAAAGGAAGATAAACACTATGGTAGAGAATGTTAGATAAACCACCAAGGATGAGATGCTACGAATTCTTCCTGGTCACATATAATACGACAATTAGTTATAGGGAAAAAGGGAACAATTTAAATCAACAATTTCCTGGTATATTTGCCGGTAAGATTCCTTCGTTTTTTGTGTGGAGGGAGTAAAGGTCAGGGTCAACACGGGGGCAGGCGAGAAGAGTTCCCCGTAATTCCACGTCGCTCCACTCCACATCCTTTTACAGCGTCCGTGTTGACTTCACCAGTAATGGTTTTCACCTGCACAATGCCCTCGGTCCCTGGGGGTATATTCATGACGGGGGAAAGTAAAAGGGGTGTGGTTATAGGTGTGTGTGTGTGTGTGTGTGTGTGTGTGTGTGTGTACGTGTTATTGTGTGTGTGTGTTCTGGTTATGAGGAAATACGACGTGTGTGGTAACTAGATCAAAAAATATTACGAGATATAATTGAATTGCCTGTTTTCACAAGCAACACATGGATTCATCGTAAACTCAGCGTAAGTTTCTATCACAAGCCGCTCAGTCCAATTGCATGGAACGCTTTAAACTTCTTCCTCATTAAATCAGGTGCGTATACCACCAGACGATGTTTTTGTTTTTCGTTTGTGTTTTTTGTTTTTTAAGATCTACATCTGCGTCCTGTACTTCGAAATCCTTTACGATTAAAATCATTTGGAAATGGCAAGAGTAAAGTGGAATGACGTCATCGTATTAATTCAACCCCTTCGCTAGAATGACTTCTGTTTTCTCTTGTTACGAAAGACATTTTCGAACTGGAGGGGTTAGATACAGTCATCCATAACCCGTACAATACTCTAGTTCTTTTCTAAGTTCTATAAAATCGTCTGCAGTTAGATAGAATAAACTGTAACAAGACACCAAAAGACTGAAGGCATTAAATTGGTTAACTTCTATCAAAGGATTCCCTTGTGGACCAGATACACTGTTATGATTGCATTGTTGTGTTACTGTTGACATGCTGACGACTGCGGCTCTGTCCCACAGGTGTTATGAGACGCATTTTTTTGTGGATCGTTTGACTTGTGAGGTGAGCCAAGAATTTCGAAGTCTTGAATGATGAGAGGATGGATTATGTGACTTTTTTCCTACGCACTGTGCTGATAGTTCTCCCACCTTAGTGCTTCCATGTTCCAGTTTCTGGATCCTTTCCACACCATGCAGGAATGGGGAAGAGGGTTAACATGATGATGATGATGGTGATGATGATGATGAGGAGGAGGGGGGGAGGAGGAAGATAATGATGATGTTATTAACTTACCCATTTTTCTGTCTGTGTAATGAGCTTCGAAGTTTAATCGCCGAGAATTCTTTCCATTCAGTAAAAAAATATGTAAATAAAAAACCGTTGCTCTCTTCTGAATATTGGAAGAATGTTGGCTCATTTTTGTTTTTCTGATTAATAATGGCTCATACGGTGATGAAAGAGTTGTGCATCTCATTTCCTGGTTGGTATGATTACTCACTCTTCACAGATATTACGACTGTAAGTTTTCTTTCTTTTCCACTGCAGTGGTGTTTTTAATAAGTTTATTTTTCTCACTACCAGAGGAAGTCCATCATAGGTGTGTCCCGTAACAGTGAAGGTGTTAATGAAGACTGCATCGAAACTCTCCGCTACAAAAAGTATCTCCCTAAGTTAAATATGTTTTAAGGTCAGACTACGAGTAACTTTAGAGAGGGTGCTTAGAGGCCACAGGGACGCCACGCCCCAACGTCGACCATGACCATTGACCTTGACCTTTGCCATTTGTAGGTCTGCACCAAAATCGACTCACTTCTCATCCTCGTACGCAGTGCTATATGCAGACTTTCTTGAGATAACTCTGTAGTCCGAACTGTGAACATGACCCATGATCATTTGACACGTTGACCTCTGATTAACTGCACCAAATTCACATCATTTCTGTCTGAACTCATACAGGTATATGCCAATTTTTAATTTCATATCGGATCAAGCATTCACTAGATATTGCGTTAACACCATACACACATACGTTGATACATTTATAAAAAGCAGGACTCTATCGCAAAATGAGATGCCCGTATACCAGATTAATTTTATACATACAGACATTGAAAACCCTTCGTACCAGTAGGCATTTAGGGGCTGCCTGAAAATATTGCACTTTTAAAGTATAAAAATGACTCAAAAAGGCTGTGACCTACATTCCAAATTTCTGCATTCACAGTGTCAAAGGATCGTTTAGCATTATTTACGCCTTTTCCAAGCAGTAATATCAACAGCTAACCAGGCCTCCAGTCAAAAATATCCCAGCGTCACTCACCGTCAGTCATTTTTTTCTTTCTGTTGGAGTGTGAATGAGGTTATTTTCCATGTTGGTCATGGCCTCGTTAGTCTTTTCATATATAACCTTTTGAGTACGCGTCATATATATATATATATATATATATATATATATATATATAGATATATATATATATATATATATATATATATATATGATTAGTGTTTTCCTCAAAACTATGTTATTCAGCTTTGGGAAGGTGGGTGGT
The DNA here is from genome assembly GCF_032717465.1 of Coenobita brevimanus. Classification (NCBI taxonomy): domain Eukaryota; kingdom Metazoa; phylum Arthropoda; class Malacostraca; order Decapoda; family Coenobitidae; genus Coenobita; species Coenobita brevimanus. The sequence continues at coordinate 40,532,030 of NC_137004.1, read as the reverse complement.
GAGGGTGCCCACCATCCACTCCTCGAACAGGCGAGTTGTGGCAGACACCAATCCCTTCAGTACAAGAGGCCTTTCCCAACTTGAATAATGCTGCCTGAACATAGCAGCAGAAATTTACCAAAATATACGTCACCAGAAGTCAGGGAGAATTTATTCATTTGAGCCGCTGACTAGTTCTGTATCTCAAGTCAAGTAACATATTCATATACGTTGTTGGGCCGAAGATGTGTATAAGATTGCTTGTTTATACTCTATTTATATTTTCATTTATACAGCCACCAGGCACTTGACAACTAAACTAAATATTAAAGTAAACACTTCGACAAAAAAAATTATTCCAGATAATAATTAACTTCTCTGAAGACTCGTGTACCGTAAAAAATGACTAAGTTATTTTACACCACCCAAGCCTTCTTTTCCGGCATGAAATTTAAGAGGATAAGGCAATAAGTGGGCGGGGTTCACGGAAGCCTGAGTGAGCCCAGTGAATGACAGATCCAAGTGTGACTCCTGGAAACTCCCTCGTGACCCAGGGAATGCTGGGTGTTGAATGGAAGCCCTTGAATAGCCTGGGTCATATTTATCAAGAAGTTTAATATATTTATTGGATGAAAAAGGTCTTCGTTGGTTAAATTTTACCACAGCTCGGTTTGGTTTTCGTATTGCGTCATGTTAATATTCACCTTAATTGATTGTGATATTTTTGCTAGCTCTTGGGTGAAGACAAACGTATTTACAAGCAGTCTTAAGCTTAGGAGTGTTTATAAGTACACCACAGACCTTAGCTGAGAGGATAATAGAGTGAACTTGGCGACCCAGTGAATTCCGATATTTCCTTCTTTACCTTTATTTTCATCCTTGTTGCCAGGGTTTTGCATCAGTCAGCCATTTGTTCAGTATATTCGTAAGCATTAACCCGTTCATGCTCGCGACTTCTTTAGTATTTTATGGCAGCGAACGCCAGACGATTAATTCAGCTGAGTGACCTGTAGCAGACTGGTTAATGGTACTGTTACTATTAACCCTCTCCGTGGTCGGATTTTTATTCCAGCAAATGCCATACGATTTTATTCGGCTGAAAGTGAGACCAAGAAGCCTGAGAGTGTTAACAGTTATTGGATTACCCCGAACACTTCCAGCTTTATCGGGACAACATTTATCCCGCCAGAAGTTGCTGTTTCACGTGGCCATTGTGCAATACTTAGATCGGCACAGAAGATAAAGACATTATTCTCGTTCCGGATAAGCTTGCCAGTTGTACCAGAGAAAGAAATCACCGAAGAATCGTAAATACAGAGGTAAAAGAATATATATATCCAGAGGCAAATTCACTGAAATATACCACCAAAACGCGACGGTAAATGTTCTTTAACTGTGTGTGTGTGTGTGTGTGTGTGTGTGTGTGTGTGTGTGTGTGTGTGTGTGTGTGTGTGTGTGTTTGCCTTTCCGGCAGAACAGGTTACATTTCAGAAGCATATATTTATTGAGTAAAAAGAAAGGACTGCCCAGCAGGCAGGTTTTAACAGTAACACAACACCGAGACGTGGGGGGGAAATGCTCCTCTAACTACGGAGATTTGCGTCTTGGAAGTAGGTGAGCGAGGGTGTTAAGGGGCAGTAACTGAGGCTGGAATATTTAGCCTCAGCGCTGCAGTGGTCATTCCCGCTGCCGTATAGTTGGCGTTAGGACTGGGGGGGGGGAGGCGCTGAAGGTACTGCCCACGCTGTTTTAATGCTGGGAAATAGAGGCGATATATTTATTTACCTTTCCAAAAGTTATGGAAAACATTTGCTGATACCTGTATATACGCAGTGTGTCCTGGCATCACGAAATAACGCTTCTTGGCATTCTCTCTCTCTCTCTCTCTCTCTCTCTCCTGGAGAGAGGAAGCTTTTATTCGCTTCAAGCCTTTGATTCTGTATTTTTTTTTCTCCCGGAGGAGGATTAAAAAATCAATCTGGCATCATTCATATAGGTGCCGTGCATTTCTTCATCGTGCTAGTGCCCATCAAAGCTGCCGTTGTTATAGTGCCGGAAAATACCACACCAGAGACTGTATTA
>NC_137004.1:40509602-40529869 GCF_032717465.1 Coenobita brevimanus | reverse complement strand
CAACACCTTCAGTACAGAGATCCTTCCTAATCCGAGTAAAACATCTAGCGGTTGGGAGAGTATAATAAAAAACAAAGTGATCGAATACTAAGGGATAAGTGGGAGGGGTGACACAAAGCATATGGGGAGTGTTAGAATAAGAAACTGATGAGATGGGAGTGAAGAGATGTTACTACGCCCTGATTCCGAGAGAGTTGAAAGATACATCGTGTGGCGGTTGTCAGACGCCACCATTCTGGAGGGCTAACTGGAGGAGAGAGAGAGAGAGAGAGAGAGAGAGAGAGAGAGAGAGAGAGCGGCTGTGGAATGAGGTTACGGAAAGGGATTAGGAAAGAAAAGGAAGTGAAGAAGTGGTGTGAAACGCGGGATTTTAGATAAAGAGAGGTTAAAGAAAGGGGATATCTAATCGGAGGTTATAGCCAGAGAATGTAAGCTAAGGAGACCAGTAAAGGAGGGAAACTAAGAGGAAAGGTTCTGGGAGGAAAAAATGAGGGGCTGGGTATATGAGAGAAGTTTGGAGATAAAGATGTTCATTGATTTCCAAGGCGCTTATGCAAAGAGAGGGGAAAAGATAGTTTGGAAGACTCGTTAGTGGAGGAGTAGGTGCTGACAGGAAATATGTTACGACACTTAGTATCTCTCAGACAAAATAAAATGGCTTGGTGTTAGCTACACCAAAATGTAAAGATGTCGTGGAATTGAAGGAGAAATTAATGATGGCTTGCTTTCTTGTTGCGTGAATTTTGTGAACTGAATAAAGGAACAGGAGAACAAAAAACGTCCCCGAAATGAATATTTTTTTTGCACGTTGTTATTATCGAGGCAGCTTGTGAAAACGGCTGCTGGTATCGCTTGGTTATTATATTATCGTAGCGTTAATTCGTCATTTTGCACGTCATTATAAAACGCTAATGAGCTGCCTTAGTTATTAACACACATTTAATGAATCCTATCATTATTACGCAGCTCAGGGGATGTAATCCAGTGTGGCTCACTCTTTTCGTCCTCTTTATATTTGCAGCAGTTCTGACGTCATCGGTTAAATGGCAGCAAATTAGGCGAGGGGGATACACATACTGTTTCTCAGATCTCTGTTCATTATTTCCAAGTTTAGTGCATGGCGGTGTAACAATTTAGATCAGTTACTTGTTATTCGATCCACACTTATAATTTTATATATATTATTGGCGCTAGTTATTTCCATTTAGTTCTAATCTTTCGATGTGATGTAGCGATATTATTTTTTGTCGGTATTTTACAGTAAATATACATTGAGAGTTAAGTACTTACCGGTTACGAAATCCTGGCGCATTTCGAATCGTAACTCTGATTGGATCGGCGGTGTTAGGCGATCGTTGCGGTGTAATGTAGCCAGTGCCGCTACAACTCAGCACTATAGCGGCAGCATTGCTCGGCCCAACAGCAAATGCCAGTATCAGAGGCACCAGCACTCACTAACGGCCAATAGTACCACAGTAGTTGGGTTGGGTTGGGTTGGGTTCACGGCTGTTTTGTTCCACGAACGTACAGTCCTGGGTTCATATGTTTTTAAATATTGTTCGGCTTTTCGTTACCTTCGGCGGCTATTAAATTCCCTGGAGCCTATGGAATATGTAGTAACGTTTACCTACGAAATATAAGAAATTTGGGAAGGATGAAATGATTGAACCCAGTGTGAGAAAGAGAGAGAGAGAGAGAGAGAGAGAGACAGAGAGAGAGGAATAATTAGAATGGGGGTGGGGGTGGAGAAATAAGATGGGATATTACCAAGCAATTAAATTCTCAGCTTCGGGTGTGGTAATTTATTCATTAACAGTCATTAATATGCAAGTTCGTCTCATTACCTCAGCTGCCAGATCCACACAGTCATCATTGTCACCTGCCTCACTAATTCTCCACCGGCTCCTTCTGTGTCATTATCTCCTTCGTTGCTGTCTCTCTTATCTCGTTTCCTTTGCCGTTCTTCCTCCACACTCGATGTCTCGTCACTGCCGTTCTGTCTCGACACTTTCGTCTTTCTGTCTCACATGTCTTCTCCGTTCGCTCTCACTTGCCTTCGCCGTTCTTCTGTATCCTCAACTCCGTCGTTCTTTCTTTAACTTGGCTTTCGCAATTCATCTCTCACTCTCCGCCGTTCTGTCTCTTCAGCTTCGTCGTCTTGTCTTGTAAGGTAGAAGGGGCGGTGGGTACTCAAGAAATACGGGTTGTAAACATAAATTAGTACCGATTTCCCACCCGTACTTTATCAGCAGAGGAGGAAAACCAGTCATCATCATCACCACCACCACCACCACCACCACCATCATCACTAGCAGCAGCAGCAGCAGTTTCTCCTCCCGTCGGCAAAGGGTAAATTTCCGTTAGTTTTGGCGACACCGGAAACATTATTAGCTGCTCGTTGTATCGTTATATCTATCATCATTAAAATTTATGGCGATTATAGTATGAATCTGATGTCTGCTTCAATTAGCCTTTGTTGGTAGATAAACATGCAAGAAAGTATTTTCTCGTCATTCATGAGTAACGATGGCATAGATAATAGCTACACTGTTCATTCTTTTAAGTGCTTATTTACCACCTAAATTTTAGTAAACATAACAGCCGTGTATCCAGTCAGCTGATACCAATATCTCCATAAACGTGTCCCTCAGCACTGTTGTAGTAAATATGATGATTGCATTAACACCTGCCCCTTGTATTGCATTAAAAAGCCCCCAGCGGAAAATATATTGGTTGTGTGTCGCATGTAATTTTATTGACAATGAATTGTTTATATACCCGTAATCAAGTGGATGACGTTGTTGACAAATTCGGTCCACTGAACAATATATATATTTTCTGTGTTGGGAAAAATGCGTCTACATTTGAATGCGACAACTGATACAGTTTGCTTTCGTTTCTCCAAATTGACTTTCGGTTTTGGCAAAAGGAACATTTAGCGTATTCGTTATACGGTAAAAGAAAGATACGAGTATTTAACACTCAGGCTTCTATGACTAAGTCGCAGATAAACAAATTCCTATAACAGGGCAAACTTCCTCATCGTCCAGTCGTATCGGTGCCACCAAGTGAAGGCGTTTGTGTTCAGGCACCAGTAAAACATGCATTTGCAGTTTTGCCAGTAATCATAGCTCTCTTCTCTGTGCCAAATCTGGAAACCCTGCGCCATGTTCAGTCTTGGCATCGTTCATTGTGACATCTCGCGGGTTTCGGATCCTGGTGCCATTTTTTTTTTTTTTTTATAGCCGCCCATGCGTCAGAGCTCTCTCTCTCAAAGTAAGTCAACAGGAGATATGGCCTGGAATGGAGGGTATGTTCATGCGGCTTCATCCAACAAAAGCCGAGGATCAACTTTCCCCCTCCCTTCTGCCACTAGGTTTTACCATTTTACGACTGGGTTGTGGACGGCGAGAAGAAATTCCGTGATATATGCCTCTGAAAATATTTAAATAATAGCGCTTCTTTTGCTTATTATGTATTTGTCTGCTTTCCTCTTTGGACACGATATCAGAGAGAATTATGTATCAACAGAGGATCAAAAAGCTGTTTCGATTTAGTAATATTAACCAACAGATGAAATTAAGTTTGGGAGGTGTACTAGTAGCGAACTTTTTGTCACAACTGTACACACACGTTTTCTCTCTCTACTGAAATTATTACAAGATAAACTAATGAATACAGTCACAGGCAGTGCGTACCGAATTGCACACGTCTATCATGACAGACTCTGCTACTATATATCTTTCACTCAACCTGTTTCACCCGCCACTGACGTTTGACAATTATCGTGCCATCGTTTAAACTAATGGTGCATTTTACCTGCCACGGATACGCAACATTTCCAGGTATTGATACGATACTTACTGCGACTCTTGCCAGGGTCGTTAAAGATGACATTGACTGATAACTTATTTTTGGAGTACCATTTTCCGTGTAACTTATTTCAGTGTGTGTGTGTGTGTGTGTGTGTGTATTAGGCTAATAATGATCACTTGTCAGAGCCACTTTTTCTTATTCATAATCAAGTAGTTTTTGGTTAGGAAACTTATGACAGCGTCCATGTCAATAATAAATATAAAACTCATGGCATGGTGTCCCTGAGTTCCATTAAACACTTTGGATTGACCAAGAATGAATATAGATGACGCTACTCAGTATTTGTGTATAAGGTCGAGATATAAAGACGGGCAGACAAATTTATTTCAGATTTGTTAACCATTGGGTGAAGCGGGGGTGGTGGGTAATTTATCGATCATTATTAATATTATACTAAATATAATCATGCGTGAGCAGGAAGGTGCATTAAGCTCTTCAATACTGCGACTTTTTTCTGCCGAACTCTTTTATTTATTTTTGAAGAGACGTTCCCATGTTTAGGGACTTGTGAAAACTATAACTCCTCCACTTCGAAAAGTATCTCCTATTCGAAGCAGAATTGGTCGGTGTTAATAGGTATAAAACTAAACAAGACGTCTTTGTATTGTATGGGTTAGTTTTAGTACCATTGGCTACTGTGTGACGCTTCTCTGTGATTTAGGTGGTGCACTCTCTAAACTAAATTCCCTTCCTAAATAATTACAGAACCCGCCTAAAGTCTGGATCTGTTGCATGATTGTGTTTTCTGCAGCTCATCCGGAAGAAGAAGTATTATTTTCTCGAAGCTATGTTTTATATGTTCCTCTGGCAAACACCAACTGATACAGATGGACACCTGCAGCTAAATTCCTTCTTGCCTAAATTTTATAGAATCCGCTGAAAGTCTGGATCTGGTGCAAAATTGTATTTCCTGCACACCCAGCCGCAGAAGAGTCGTATATATGTTTTCCGTGTATAGTGTATTTTCTCTGTATCAGAATTACGGTACCATGTAATAGAAGTAATCCCCTGTTAAACTAATGCAGCTATAATCTCCCCAGAATTTAATGGAAGTTTCGTAAAGTGTGGCTGTAATGCAATATCGTATTTGCCGAACGCCTGCCGCCACAACCAGCAACTTCCCATCACCATTCTCCGGCCTCATCCATCATGGGAGTGAAACGACGGGTTCGCGTGATGGAGGCGGAGGAGGCGCGGTATGAGGATTGAGGGCGGGAGAGAGAGGTGAGGGGAGATGGGGAATAAACAGGGGATAGGGAGAGGCGGGACGCTGATTGAAAGAGGGATGGGATGGGAGGAGTAACAGGCACGTGGAAAGGGAATAGGAGCATGGCTTGGGAAATATATAGGAGCAGCAATAAGTCAGAAGGTAAGGGTGATCGTAGGCAGAGAACCGTAGGGAGAAGTACGAGTGTGAGAACTGTAATAAGTTTTCGGTAATACTTGTACGTAGAAGTAAAGAAGGAGGCATATGTAGTAGGCACGGTTGATTGACAGTAAGAGTAGATAATGATAGGGATAGGGATGGATAGGACAGTTATTGACAGAAGAATGGGATGGAAGGAGAGCCAGATTATATTTCACTTGATCCGTAGGAACATGAGTAAATAAGGACGATTTTTATCCCTTTACTTTGGTCGATGGACCTGAGTATTTTATGCAGGCTAATACCAGACGATTTTGTTCAGTCTTGAGATTTCCTTACAGTCAGAGGGTTAAATATAATCTTAACTTGCTCTTTCTCTTTTATTAATACGTCTAGGTATTGACAAAAATACCATACGATTTTACTCAGTTGTAAGATACCCCAGCAGTGAAATGGGTTCAGAGGGAAGGGTGATAGTAAACAAAGTGTTAAGTTTAGGAGTTTGGGAAGCGAAACATGTAGTCTGGATGGGTGGGCAGGGGAGTAGAGGTTTGGGATTTAGGAGGAGAGAGGGATCGAGGTTGGGATAGAGGGGAATCAAAGGGATAGGGTCAGACTGGCATATGTCTAGTTACAGAGGGATTGGATAGGGTAGAGTGGAGGCCTGGATGCAGAGCCGGCTACCTCGGATCACGGTGGCTAATATATTACTTGTCAGAGAGACGGATATTCAAGAGAAAAAGGTTTGTAGTTTCGATGAGTAATGGACTGAACTGTTATGGTTTATTGTTACAGTGTGAAAGGTGCAGGTTTACATAATCTGTCCCACATTTCGATTACTTCTTTATTATTATTAATATTCTTGCTATTTTCTGACTTTTTTTCAGGATAGGAGAGACTTTAAGAACTGGAAGAGTTATTTACCACATCATTAACTTCTTCCCCAACAGAGATCCTTCCAGAGTTGAATGAAGCAGTTTGGTGGTTTTGGGAATATAAAATACGTCATCGGAGTGAAGTGGATAATTCGACCTAATATGGCCTGACTCGACGTCAGTGTCAGGCAGAGTCGCTCACTCATGTTCAGTCATCATCATGCTCACCAGTAACCCAGTCTCACCATCGATCTCACATAATTCTGTCACCACCACCTCTTCCCATTATTTTACTCACCTCCATTCTTCAGCCTAAATACCGTTTCTCTTCTTCCAAACTCCCTTCAGCCCAAGGACGTATATTTATTTTTGTTTATATCATCAGATAGTCTTTTATTGAACTTTGGGAGATAAAGTAGACTGTGAAGGTGACCGTTTCTGTCCTTATCACTACAGAGTGTTTCCCTCATATTAAAAAAAATATATATCATCCTGCGGTAGCAGTAATAAAATAAAAATAGTTATTGGATTCAAAGGGTTAAGTTACACATTCCCTTCTTCCTTCCCTCAGTCTACTTAGAAATTGCCTGCCTACCCTTAACACGCACACTTCTTTCATACTTGCCTCAGTTTTACCTAGAAACCTGCCTCTTTTCTCTTTCTAACCTTCCTATCGTCACTTACACATCTCGTCTTTTCTCTCACAGTCCTCCATCACGCGCACATCGATCTTGCACTTTCCTTCACATCTCACATAATAAGAGCTCTCTATTTTCCAGTTTCACCTTGTTTCATCCTTTTCCTTTTTTCTGATAATAATGACAGAATCCTTTTCCTCACCTTCACACACTCACATCGTTCCCACGTCTTCCTCCATTACTTTCACCTTGATATCTCAGTCCTCTTCCTCACCTCCATGACCATAATGACAACTTTCGTTTCTCATCGTCGCATCTCATCACCCTCCTTCATAATTATTTCAGATTCATTCCTTACTTTCACCTCATTCATTCACCTTCCTTCCATACTTCTCTACTGTCCTTCATTCCAGTTCACTAAGCACTTAGGTTCACCCTTTATTCATGCCTCACTTCCCTTCCCTTCCTCCTCCCCTCTCTTTTTCGTACTTACCTCTTTCCCTCAACTCTCATCATACTGTAGGTCTCACCCACTGGTGCATGCGCTCTCTCTCTCTCTCTCTCTCTCTCTCTCTCTCTCTCTCTACACACACACACACACACACACACACACACACACACACACACACACACACACACACACACACACACACACACACACACACACACACACACACACACACACACACACACACACCTTCCATATCCCCCATCCATTCAATCCCTCTTAAGTTATTCTTTCATACCTCCCTCCCATCGTCCTAAAATCTCCTACTGAACCCCCCCCGCGCGCGCGCGTGCGTGTGTGTGTGTGTGTGTGTGTGTGTGTGTGTACCTTTTATTCATCCCTCACTTCCTCCTTCCCTAACGACTGCCTCTTCCTCATTAAAACCCACTCACTCGCCCTGCTCTCACTCCAGGAAATTGTATTGAGACGAAACTCTTCCCTCTCTTCACTCACTTTAAAATCCTGTGGGTAATACGTCGCTTGGTTGATGGGATACGCCGTCTTTCTCTCTCCTTTCCACGTATATATACAGGATAGTCATTTCCAACATCGTTATATTTCTCGTTCTGTTATTCCTCTGCCGTCGTGTTATATTTTAGACTTACCACATTTTTTCAGTAGGAGCGACGGAAAAAAGGGGATCTGTAGGGTGTAGAAGGGATAGGAGAAAGAGATAGGATATGTAGGTAAGGGAGAGGAATGGGGGAGGGAGTGTGAGTAGGGCTGAGAAGGAGGATGTGTGGGACTGTGTGGAGGCATGAGGAATGTTTGTGATGGTTGTAGAAGAGGGGATGTATATGTGTGTGGATGGAATAGAAAGGATGGAGAGTGGGATGTTGGTGAAGGTAAATGTGTGTGTGTGTGTGTGTGTGTGATGGATGGCAAGTGGGTATATGCAAGCTGTAAGAAAAACGATAAGGTATACGGAACGCATGGGATTTTGGAGAAAGGAAGGAGAGGGAGGGTGGATAGGAAGGGGTCAGGAGAGAGGCCTATGTATTGAGATTAAAGAGGGGTGGGGAGGAGAGGAGGTGGGAGAGAAAATATAGAGATTGGGAAAGGGGCAGGAAGAGAAAATAGCGATTGTCAGAAGGGGAGGGGGGAGAAAAGTAAAGATTGAGAGGAGAGGGGAGAAGGAGCAAAGAGGAATAGAATAGAAGGGAGGGAGAGAGAGAGGAGGACAGGGGCAGGGAAGACAGACTATGATTATGACATTGTAGTATGCTTTAAACTTCACTACATCCTGTCATATTTTTGTACCTTACAACTATGTTATTCATATCAGGAAACTCCCTGAAGTGAAAGGGGTGTATGAGGGCCATATCCAATCCCTGTATTTCGAAAGTCTGTCCATAAAAGATAAAGTTGTCTGGAAAATGGAAAGAATAGAATTAAAAGTGCGTCATCGGATTGAAAGGCACTGAGTTTAAAAAACGAAGAGGATGGGAAGCTGTGATAATATTACGATAATATTTGAAGCACAAGAATACGATACAGTAGGACGGAGGATCCATGATATTCCGACAACCACGGTACAAGATATCTAGGAGCCAGTAAGGAACTTTAATACGATGACAGGAGCCAAGTCACAGCCAACCACTGACTTTTCATTTCTTCCTTCTTCTTGGAAGCTGGGATTCTTGTGCTAGGTTTGCGAGGTCGTTTTTATTCGTCATGGTGACCCCTTTAACCTTTTCATGGTTTCGACAACTTGTGTTTTTCAGCTGACTCCATTTTTTTTTTTTTTTTTTTTTTTTTTTTTTTTTTTTTTTTCTAATCGGACGAGTGATTCATAGTAGCCTGAGGATGTTAGTGCTGTCACCAGTAACTCTCTCGTTGTCCGGCAAACTGTAGTATTTAATTCTAGCCACCCTGAGACTTACTGGTGCAGGGTTATTAAGAGATTACATAAAGGGCAACATAATTAGAACTTGAAAGTAGTAAAAGATTATCCTGGTAAGACATTTCCAGGTTCGTATAATGTTATACGTGTCTGTATTACACAAAGCGAAATCAAACCGAGATATTGCGAGCCTTGGTTAAATGCAACTTATGTGAGTTATGTTTCAAGTTTGTGGAAGCTGCCTAACCAGATATACCAACGGTACAGATGTGTAAGAGGAGTGCATCGTAACATGGTATCCAAATCTCAATCCATACACCATGCTAATCTTGGTTGAGTTTATCTTGCTTCTTTAGAAATGGAGCAGATGTGAAAGACATTGCAATTAGCAGTTGGGCGGGACATATAAATGTTAAAACACTCTCTCCGCTTGTATTGAAAAATGTATGAATATTCGGGGACAAAAGTTCACCTGAAATCACTCCCTCTGGTTCCTTCTTCCTTCCCTCTTCTTTCTCTTCTCTTTTTGTCCTCCTCTTTCCCCTCCACCACTGATACTACTCCCTGCTCCCAAAAATCTAATTAGCTCTTTTAGTTCCTGGCTCAGCACAGGTCGGTCGGGCCAACTGCACTTCCTTTTTTTCCAATTAGGGAAGTAAGTGCAAGACAAACGCTCCCCATTAAGGTACACAGACGGCCAAGGAGAGAGCATTTGTTCCTCCACTTTTTTCTAGTTATTTTTTCCACTTTTTCCCATTATTTTCCCTACTATTCACAACCCTCTTTCTTTTCCTCATGCACCCCACCTCTTCTTTCATTTCTTTTCTTTTACCCCGCACTCCTCCTCAGGTTGCTATTTGTTGGTTTTCTTTTTTTCGTCCATTACTTCCCCCACCTCACTTCCTTCGTTTCCTTTCTTTGACCGCCTGGTTTGGATGAAGGATGCATACCTCGCTTTTCCATTTCTGCGGTTGGCCTAATGTGCTCCCAGAGAGTGCTTGCTTCTCCACAGAATGCTTTTTGCTTTTCATGTATTCAAATTGAAAAAAAAAAAAAAAAAACTGAGTGAGGTAACTTACAACACACACACACACACACACACACACACACACACACACACACACACACACACACACACACACACACACACACACACACACACATTCAAAACCACAACGCTCTTTCGCCCACCTGTCTTCGTTTCACGCATACAGTATTTCTGTACACACACGATTTGCTACATAAACATTCTCGACAAAAATCCCTCGTGATGCATTGCCGCAGTTGAGAGACAGACATATCGGAAATACAAATAGGGTTTTGCCTGGAGACACGGCGGCACTCCATCTCAGGAGCCTCTCAACTTCATCCTCGAGCCAAGTTTGTCCAGACTGAGTGGCATAAATATTTAAATGCCATTCGGGTGCTTTCGAATTCCACTTGTCAAGAAAATCCCAAAGAAATTGTAGACAACTTCTCTTGTTTTGAAATTCAGCACTGACGGTGCCTCTCCTGGGTCTGGACTGATTCGTACGATTTCCACTATGCTGACGGACACCTTGTCGCCGAGCACAAGGAAGCGCCATTAAGCAGTACGGTAGGCAGATAAGAAATGCATTATGCCCGTCCTTCCTTTATACAATTCCCACAGACATGTAATTACTAAGCATGATGCGAAGGCACTAAACTATACGACAGGCAGAGGGTCAGTGTGCAGTATATGGAAATCATTATCCAAATCCGTTCTGTTCTTTAATATGGCCCCTGACTCACTGCTGCTCTGCCTCTAAGAAAGTTTCTGAATAAGACCCGTGATTTAGAGCTCCCATGGTTCTCAAGAAGTTTCCTAAATACGACCCCTGACTCAATGTTCCTATGATTCTAAGCAAGTTCCTGAATACCATTCTGGACTCACTGCTCCCACGGGCGCCTCCCTCCCTCTCCCTCCATCTCCCTAAACTCCCAGGCCAAAGTTGCCGTGATTGGCCTTTTTCCCGGTGCACAGTAACACGGGGACGGTCCATGTGTCTTCTTATCTGGCCCCCACGCGTCCAGCATCACCATCCTGGATCTGCCCCGCCGAATGAGAGTCCCGGCCAGGGCACAGGGGATGGGTGAGAGAGAGAGAGAGAGAGAGAGAGAGAGAGAGAGAGAGAGAGAGAAAGTCTGGAAATTTGTTGAGATTGGGAAAGTGGAGGATTGTTGAAGGGATTAAGACGGCTTCACGTCTGAAATTATGGCAGAGGCTACGGCCACCTTTAGGATTCAACCTTATGCCCCGCCAGGTTTTGTTTGGCCTGATGTGGGTGTATGAAATGTCAAAGGGGTGACATTCGGTCTGTACTTATTGACAAACTTTCTTACTCTAACTTCTCTCCATACTGAATGCTGAGTTACAACAGTAGATTTGCACTGTATTGTGATGCTGGTCACGAAGGAATGTTGAGCCGTAGTTTTTTTTTTCTTTCTTTCTTTTTTTTCTAGACATAGGTACAACAAGCCGCAAAAGGATTAAAATCTGGGCTTTGCGAGGGTGAAACAACTGTAACATAACATCTTCAACCACTTCAACAAGAGAATGTCATTACTTTGGTACCAGGTTTTATTAACCAAATTGGTGTGTGTGTGTGTGTGTGTGTGTGTGTGTGTGTGTGTGTGTGTGTGTGTGTGTGTGCGCGCGGCCGAGTTAATGAGTGAAAATTTCCAACCCACAAAACAGTAAAACCACCGACTAACCCTTTCCTCTTTCTTCTCTAGGGAGAGGTTGTGGGTGGGTCATGGGATGAAGAAGCGAGAGGAGGAATTAAAACTTACAAGATTTGTGTCTGGGGATCACTGGGGCTCTCAGGGGGAAGCTTTTCTCACGCCTCTTCCGGCAGAGATACGGAATGTGTGTTTTTGTGTGAGGGTTCGTGCTGGAAAGGAGGGGGAGCGGGTACGTGTGTGTGTGTGTGTGTGTGTGTAAGAGAGAGAGAGAGAGGGAGAGAAGAGAGAGAGAGTCCTTGCAGTGAGGGATGGAAAAGATTTAAAACAAGTTGTGAGTTTTACAAAGTTTGAGAATTAGAAATCTGGTGTGGGCACTAGATGGAAGAAATCGTGCCCCCTCTCCTTTTATTTTATTTATTTTATTTATTTTTTTTTCCGTGGTATGCATGATTTCCACAGATGGCCAGAAATGTAACTGTTGTTTTAATTGAGGGAAAACGTGGGGTAACGTTATTAGCATTGTTTTAATTGAGGGACAAACTTAGAATAACAAAACAAGCACAGAAGTGGCACTGTTGTACTTTTTTGGAGGGAGAGAGAGAGAGAGAGACCAAAGGATTGGTTTTAAGAATGTCCATTAATAACCTTGCTTCATCACAGTCATAGTCTGCTTGTGACGTTTTCTGTCTGTGGCAGAAAATTGAATTTGACATAATCCTAGACCGTGTGGTGTGTCCATATAATTACAAGAGAGCTGTGCCTGGCAGGCGTGACTCCACGTCATTTGCTCACTGACGGTAAGTACAGCGGCGTAGGTGCCTGACTAGTTCAACCCTTGCATACGCTGGTAGACGTTCTGAGGTAAAGTATTGCTTTACAATATTTAGCAATAGAATCTTAGGTACGATTCATCTGTTAATAACCCAGGGTATTTACATTCATGTTAGTGTCGATGTTTTCGACTGTGCTTATCGACGTACGAGCGTATTCAGTCAGCATGATCGGTAAACACTATTTACTTATCATAATCTGTCTTATTGTTTCACATCTTATTGTTTTATTATCCGTCTTAATTGGGAGGTTTTGGTGTTATACCTCATTGTATTACGGTTATTAACATTTTTCCTTTTCTGTTGGACAAAAGTTTTACGTTAATCATATTTGTTTCCGATCATATTACCTTCTTCCGTGCCGTGTTCCCCCTTCCTGTACCCTTCTTCCTCTCTTTTTCTCCTCCTCTTTCTTTACCTTCTTTTCTTCCTCTTCCTCTGCGTCCTCTTTTAACGTAATCAGCACATCCCTCTCTTCCCACCTTTCATCATTACGTATATTCTTCTCTTTACCCTTCTCCTTCATTTTTCTCTTCGTTCCTTATCTCACACTCCCCGATCGTCATCAGTATCTCATTTGTTTAAATTTCTTCATAGTTTTTCCGATTTTCGTAACATTATAATATTTTACCTTCTGTGAACAGTTTTTTTTTTTTTTTTTTTTTTTTTTTTTTCGCCTTCAGTGCAGATGATATATTCACAACCTTTCTTGAACTTGGGTTGTATGTCAGGTTGCTCTTGTTTTTTATTTTGCCTTCACAAATACGGTAGAGCGAACGATATGTATTCTGCAGTCATCATCATCATCATTGTCCTCATCATCATCATTGTGCTCCTCATCATTGTCATCATCATCATCATTGTGTTCCTCATCATCATTGTCATCATCATTATCATCATCGTCGTCGTCACCATCATCTTCATCATTTTCCCATCATCCTCATCATTTTCCCACGTAAAGATGGCTGATGTAGAACACTTAAGCAAAAAAACAAATTTCACACGTAATGAAGCTTGATCGCTCATAATATGTTCACCAATAAACTGTGCTTTCGTCAATAATTAATTTGGTTACCTGTAAATAGGGTTTCGTTAGGTTTAATACTGTCCCATCTAACAACCATCCATAGTGTACATTTTCCAATTAACTTTGCCTTTGTGTTCCTCTCGCTCTAATTATCCCCTATTTAGTTCCCCACCTCACCGTTCAACCCGGTAATTGCGTAGTGCGAGGGACAGTAAAGGAATCGAGCTTCATAGTTAATGGAGGTGTTTTTGGCCTCACACAACACCTTTCAATATTTCAGACGGTGACGGAGGCGGCGAGTAAACCAACCAGCCGGAGCACCGCTGAGAAGGTACAGTGCCATGGGGTGTGTGTGTGTGTGTGTGTGTGTGTGTGTGTGTGTTCTAATTAGTTTGTTTTGTTTTTTTGCTTTATATTTCCTAATGTCAGAAGCTACCTGTCTTTTTTTGGTAATGCATGTCCACAAATATTACCTACTTGCTCTGAATCATGTTTTAAGCATGTCAGTCAAACCCACATACCAAATATACCTGACTTTTTCGCTTCTCGTATTTTTAGAAAGATTAGATGCTTTATAAATTCGTACGTAAGCCATACAATGCTGTCATCGAGATTGGTGTATTTCAACATGTCTGGATGTACTGAAATTAATGAAACGATAGTCCACCTAATAGTATTAATACGAATTAGCAAGACCCTTCAAGGCTGCGACACAGCGGGGAGGAAGTAAACACGTGAGACTAAGAAGCCAAACACTTTTATATATCCGATTAATAAGTAAATTCAGATAGGTTTTGACAGTTACGATAAAGTGGTGAGGAAATGATGAAGTGAGATGCAAGGCCCCTTGATTATTCTAACACTAATAAGAGTGGGTATCATTTTCTCCTTCGATTATGAAAAGTATTTCCATTTTTCTTCATTTTCAGTCAGCCATCCCCTCGTAATTCACCATCCAATTGTCATTATGGTTTTCTTGTACAAAAAGTACGTCCACCTTTTATTCCGTTCACCCTCAGTAATTACTCCCTCATACACACACATCCCCTTCCCTTCTTCTCTTCCCTGCTTCATCAGAGTCCTCTCATGTCCTGCTTTAATCTCTCCTTCTCGCTCTCTCCTTTACTTTTTCCCTCATCTGTCGACCACATACATATATCCATTTCTCGCTCTCTCTCTCTCTCTCTCTCTCTCTTTCTCTGAGAGAGAAAGAGAGATTTCATTTTATATATTTAATTCTTTCACTCGTAAAAATTTCTTTTTTATCCTTATCATTCTTTCGTCCTTTCATCTATGTGTTTTCTCACTCCACTACGTCTTTCTTCAGATGGTTTGGTTTTCTCTTTTGTTTCAGCATTTTCTCTGCTTATTCATGTTTTTCTGAATTCTGTGTGTGTGTGTGTGTGTGTGTGTGTGTGTGTGTGTGTGTGTGTGTGTGTGTGTGTGTGTGTGTGTGCGTGCGCACCTTACGTTGGTTAATCTTTTCCCCTTCCCGACTCCTAACTCTTATTTTCACACAGTTCCTCTGCTCCCAACCACACCGGTTTCTTAATCCAGTTTCCATTAAAATTTCCTAATGATCTGAGCCAGACACATTCTCTTATACTCTCCCTTAGTCCTATCAGCCCCAGGACTTTTTTTTTTTTTTTTTTTTTTTTTTTTTAAGGCGATTCCATTCTGTGTAGAGCAAACCCCTTATAGTGACGGGTTTTGTATCTGTATCAGTCTGTATTAAGTCCATTGCAAGGCCTGAGGGGGAGTGAAAGCCAGATTAAACTCTTCCACATGCAGGTTAAGTACGAATTGGGAAGGCGTGTTTGTTAGAAGAGTAATGCCTTTGAAGTGAAAGAGTTGTGCTGGCTATAATTTTCTCTTTAAAGGTTTTAAAATAGAACTGACAGGGTGTGGATACATGGAAGCATATAAAATGGACAAACGATGGGATGAAGTATAGGGGAGATTTTCAGAACTGAAGGTGTTGGATACAGCCTTTACTAACCCCCTCAATGCCATAGACCTCTCCTGGGCTGAATATAATCGTCTGACAACAACAAGATTTTATGAGGTACTTGAGGTGAAATGATTAAGACGTCAAGCACCCGATCATGTCATGTCAGACCCTCACCACTTTGTGCTATTAACCCTTCTAGCCTTCTGTGACTCTATAAACTAAATTCAGTCGTCTGGTGTTTGTTGAATGACATACCAGATAAAAGGTTAACCATTTTTGTAAGTTCTTCACACATTGTTTTCCTTCTTCTTCTGCCTCGCTTTCGTCTCCCCCAGTTTTCCTCCGGTTACCCCTTTGTCCTCCTTTCCGCTTCAGATTTCCTCATTTTCCTCCTCCAGTTTTCCTCCAATTCCCTCTCTGTCCTCTTATCTTCTCCAATTACCTCCTATGTCGTCCAGCCTCCTACGCGTTGCCGCCTCATCCTGGCCGGATCGCTTGGTAATATTCACCAGCATTGGAATTTCCCGATTATTTGTACCTCAGCCAATACCAGCCCCCATGGTTAAATATTTCACCCGGTACACTCCTGAGCTAAAGTTCATCTACTGTTCCGCCGCGTTTACTTCACAGGTTAGCTTAGGTTAGGTCGCCATATGGCCCTGGTGTAGTAACTTTCTCTTTTTAAGCTTTATAAACTTTGGGGAGACGGCAGACTACTGAAAGATGTAAGTTTGGTTAGCTTCGTTTGTTTAGGTTAGGTTCGATCAGGTCGGGTTAGGTTAGATTGAGTTGGTTAGGGTACGTTAGGTTAGTTTAGGTTAGGTCAGGTCAGACCGAGAAATACCACGGACTTCTGTCGGTTAAGGTACGCTAGGTTAGGCTAGTCTTGGCTGGGAAATGCCTCGGTCATCTGTCAAGCTGGGTTGGCCGAGAAATGCCTTGGTCCTCTGTTAAGTACTATAAGCGATGGAGGAAGGGCTGCATATTGAATGATTCTTTCGCCGTCGTCCTTCACCCCCACTTGCCGGTAGCCCTCCCCTCACCCCCACCCGCCTCCCCTCCCCTCCCCTCCCCTCCCCTCACCCCCACACACAACCCCGTCCCTCACCCCCACACACAACCCCATCCCTCACCTCATTCTCCACTATGACAGAGATTCCTCATATCGATCTACCCGCCAGGCCGAGAGAAATGTGTTGGCTATTGGCCGCTGTTGGGACGCAAAGTGCCTCCCATCTAATATCCTCGGTTATCGATTAGACTTTTATAATTGATGTTTGAAGAGTATGCCCGAAGCTGAAGGAAATATTGTGGTGGTAGCAAGAGTCAATTAAAAGAGACGTCATCGTGAGGAAGAGGCGAACAAGAAGAAAAATTCCAAAGAATATCCGGGACAAAGAGGCAGCATTAATAGTCGTGATGGAGAGAGACATTCTTACGCATCCTTCATGGTGTTCGTATGTAAGGCTTGTATATAACAGGAGCACAAAATAGGAGCCCATTCATTGAGGCGACACAGGCCTTGACCTCTGACCTTAAAACCTTATATTACACTCTTGTGATTTCAGAAAAGCCATTGTCGAAGTTTAATATGACTGGGTAAGTCATTATCGTTTTTATAATTAAAAGTGTCCTTCTTCAGTTATACGAATATTCAAGTGGATCAGTTATTTTTACGGTACATGTTTTATGCACACACACACACACACACACACACACACACACACACACACACACACACACACACACACACACACACACACACACACACACACACACACACACACACACACACACACACACACACACACACACACACACACACACACACACACACACGTACCGTATATATCCTGCGTGGCCATTATTCCCGTGTTGTCATATCTTATTCATAAGCCATACTTGACTCCGCAAACAGGGAGTGAGCAAGCATTTCATACAGCCATTGTTGCCCAGATATACGTTCATTCTCTCACTCCGCCTTTCACCCCACCCATTATCCTTCCTTCCCTCTTTCCTCCTTCCTTCGCCTTCCTCCTTCGTCCCTCCTTCCCTCCCATTCAGTCTCTCTGTTCCCACCCGTTTCTCACCCTAATCCCTCATTTCTCACCCTGTCTTCCCTCTCCCCACCCCACCTTCTCCCTCCCAAAACTCCACGTTCTCCCCCCACCCCCAGTTAAAAAAAAAAAAAAAAAAAAAGAGGATGGGGTCTGTTTGGTCTTATCAGTACGATAGATATTTATTGAATTAATTTTTGTTACTGGTAGACGATTATATGCATGTTTCACCAGGAGTTATATTCTTACGACGATTACATGCTGGCCACTCCGTAACGATTTCATGCCTGCTATCCGCCACCAGAAGTTTTTACACCGATCCTTGAACTTAGGAGATCACTCGTGCTGAATAAGGTGAAGAAATCCCCCGTGAACTCGCCGATTGAGAAGATGATGTGATTTTTTTTTAATTCTTGCTACACCGGACGGTTTGTCAGCTTAAAAAAAAAAAAAAAAAAAAAAATCTCCATTTGAAGGTAGTGTATTAGACTTGCACAGGGTTTGCTGTCTTGTCCTGGAGCTCAGAAATGTTTACCCTCGTTTTTGTTTTGGTGCTGAATTATAGTGAGACTAAGGCCCCCCGGGTTATAAGAAGGTGAAGGAGAGGAAATGCTTCGAGAGGATGAGCAGGAGGAAGGGGAAGAAATACGAGAGGAGGAGCGAAGAGAAGGAATACGAGAGGAGGAAGTTGGAGAGATGTTCGGATGAAGAATGAAGAAAGAAAAAGAAAATTGCTCACAGGAGGAGATATAGGGGAGAAAATGACAGGTGACAAATAAAAGAGAAATAATAGAGAGAGAAGTGAGGAAAGTTGGATACTGAGTGTGAAATATGATGGAGGGGGAGGAAGGAAGGAAAGGAGAGAAAGACCCAAGAGGGGACAAGATAATGGAGGGAGGAGGAAAAGGGAGATATTTTAAGGGAAGAGGGAGGTGTGTGTCAGGGAGGGAGGAGGAGAGGGAAGGAGGGTCCACAAGATAATGCATTTGGTGATGTATAATGCAGACTCTATTATCCAGGATCAACCAACATGAACAAAACATGGAGGGTCAGAGAGAGAGAGAGAGGGAGAGAGAAGGGTGGGGAGTAAGAGGAGGTGATTGTGAGAAGAGGTGGAGGAGGAAGGGTTTAAGAGAGAAGAAGGAAGTTGATAAATATGAAAAGGAGGGGCAGGGGAGGATAGCAAGACTTAAAGAACTGAAACACGAAACTACAAATTAAGAAGCTAAATAAAATGTTTTCCAGATAACGCCACCATTCGTCTTATATGTATTATTTATTATATTCTTCGTAAGTCAGGATGATGATATTTACTTAAGCCGAGTCCTATGATAGCAGAGACTAATTAAGAATACATGTAACGCCCTCCAGTTGGAAAAATCTCTCAGGAGGTTAATGAAATTTCCGTAAAGGTAAGATACAAAAGCCGTCCTCTTGATAAATGGTTCAACGTTGGTAGGAATACAGTTGTACTTGATCGCAATAAGGCGGTCGTAGTAGCAAGAACAAGAGCACTCTGAGAGCACAAACCTCTGACAAGTTAGCACCCTTCACACTTTTATGCTTGACCTCTCATTTTTTGTACTCCATAATTTAATCACGTGTTCTGCTGATTGTCCCTAATCGTTATTCCAAATATAGTGCAGTTCCATCCAATAGATTTCCCATAATGTTGTTAACTGACAGACAGACAAACAAACAAACAAACTGAGCCAAATACCTGACCTCCTTGCCGAAAGTAATAAAAGAAAAAATGAAACTGCCCGAGTCGTGATGTAGGAGACTGAGTTAATGTTGTTATGGAGACGAGAGACTGGGAGAAAAGAGTCCATTAGTGAAGCAATCATTGAGAGAGAGAGAGAGAGAGAGAGAGAGAGAGAGAGAGAGAGAGAGAGAGAGAGGGGTAGTACTGCGAATTATTAAAAAAAAAAAAAATGAAACAGAGAACAAAGGTGAAAATAATTTTGCAAATAAACAGAGAACTCAATGGAGAAATGCAGTAAGGAGTTAATGAAACAATACACTTGCTAGCCAGGTGAATAAACAAGATACAATGGAGAGAGAGAGAGAGAGAGAGAGAGAGAGAGAGAGAGAGAGAAGCATTCAAAGCTAAAATAAACACTCAATAAAGAGAAAAACACGAGAATAGACGCAGGGGGACGAGTTGATTAGAGAGACAAAGAGACAGGGAGTGAGGGTAAATAAGATCACAGTGAGGACGAGAGGGAAAGATTTAGGGAAAAAGAAATTAGATTTAAACCAGTGAGAGAGGGAAAGAAAAAGAAATGTGTTTAAAGGGTGTGAAAATGAACAATAAAGAATTGGTGAGGAAGGTTTTTGGAGAGAGAGAGAGAGAGAAAGAGAGAGAGAGTGTTGAAAAAGTAAGTGGATGTGTGCATTAAGCAAGTGGAGAGATTGAGGTAAAGATGTGGACGGATGGGAATTAGATATGGAAATTTATGCTGAAGATGTGGATAGGCGGGATTGTAATGTGGAATGGAGGATGGAAGTGTGGGAGCAAAGACTATTTGAAAGAGTGGAACGATTATGTGGATGGCTAGGGTATGGAAGTGGAAAGTCTGAGACAGAG